>NC_083335.1:112473056-112799417 GCF_963455315.2 Globicephala melas
TCACCCTCCCCTTTTCAACAGCCAGAAACAAACATATAGATGTTTTTTATATAAAACAAACAGTTCTTAAGACACCAGAAAATCAGGCAACAAAAGACAGTGATCCCTGAGAGACAGGAAACAAACCAGGTGAGCTCTGTGACTCACTGTCCCTGCTGACAGCCCTGCGAGTTACTAGAAACAGAACCTGCCTCCAGATTCACATCTGATTAATTTCATTTTTACTATTATTTTTCAAAACAAATGCGCTGTATTTGTAAAAGATGATGTAAGGGTATGTTGTGAATATACTTTGGGGTAAAATTACATCATAAATATTAACAGCAGTTTTCTTTCCTCTTTCCAGTACCTTTATCTATTTCTTCCTTACCTGGCTACAACACCTACTATAGAGTCAAATAACGGTGACATGAGCATTCTTGTCTTCTCTTGATCTCAAAGCTAAGGCTTTCACTATTTCACCATTAAGTATGGCATTTGCTGTAGGTTTGTTGTAGATACCCCTTAATGGATTACAAAAATTCCCATTTATTTTGAGACTTTTTTTCATGATAACTTCATTGTCAAATTTTAACCAAAGCCACATCTCTATCTGTTGAGGTGATGGTATGGTTTTTTCCCTTATGATTTATTAATATGGTAAATTACACTATGAATTTCTTAATATTAAAACACTCTTGCAGACCTAGGATAATCCCAACTTGGTCAGGTTTTTCTATCTGCTAGATTTAGTTGGCTAATACTTTGTTTAGGATTTTTGCAACTATATTCATGAGTTCGACTGACAAGTCAGTTTCCTTTGATATGCTTGATTCGGCTGGAGAGTGTTCCCCCTGTCTATGCTCTGGAATAGGTTGTATGAGATCAAAAATTGTTGTTGTTGTTGAATGTGAGGTAAAACATGACAGCAGAGCCATCCGGGCCTCAGTTTTCTTTGAAATGAGATTTTTAATGATTTCACTTCTCTAACTATTACAGGATTATTCAGACTTTCTAATTCTTGTCAGTGTTGATAAATGATATTTTTCTAGACATTTATTCATTTTCTCTAATAAATTTTCATATTTACTGCCATAAAGGTGTTCAAACCCCCCTTATCGTCTTAATCTCTGCATATGTAATTTTCTTTTTCCATTCCTAATACCATTTGTGTCATCACTCTAGTTTTCTTTCATCAATCTCACCTGACATTTGTCAAGTTTTAGTACTCTTCAAAAAGCCAACCTTTAACTTTTTTGAGCCTCTGAATTACATGCTTCTCTTCTGTTCAATTCGTGTCTGCTCATCTCCTTCCGTTTACTTTCTTTGGGCTCATCCTATTGTTCTTTTTCTAGCTTAAATTGGTTGCTTGGCTCATTAACTTCCAGCTTTTCTTCTTTTCTAACGTAAACATTTAGGGTTATAAACTTTCTTCCAAGTATCTCTTTAATATACTCCCATAGCTTTTGATATGTGATACCATTCAGTTTTTAAATTTTCCTGATTTCCATTACAATTTCTTTCATGATAATACCTTGTGTCTGAAGTTCATCCTTTAGAATTTCCTTTATTGAGAGCCCATTAGTAGCAAGCTTAGTCGTTTTAACTAAAAACTCTTTATTTTGCCCTCATTCTTGAAAGGTGATTTCACTGAGTACAGAATTCTAGACTGATAGCTATTTTCTCCCAGCACATTGAAAATAACATTTCACTGTCTTCTGGCTTCCATTATTGCTGTTGAGAAGTCAGATGTCAACAGAATCATTGTTTTTGGTAGGTGGTCTGTCTTCACTCTGGTTGCTTTTAAGATCTACTCTTTGGTTTTGGTACCCTGCAGTACTAATCTTACTTTGCATCTGCATGTGTATTTCTTCACCTACTTTTTCTTTCATAAGCTGCTAAGCGTTGTCAGAATTTCTGAACCATGTGGCATCCCATTAACTTTGGGAAACTGTAAGCGATTCTTCAAATAATCTTTCCACCATTTTCTCTCACCTCTCCTTCTGAAGCTCTTTGTCTAACCGTGAGGTACCCTGGATAATTTTCTATTATCTGCTGTCCAATTAAGCAGTTCCCTCTTCAACTATACTTAATGTCCTGTTAAGCCTGTCTTTCATTTTATTTCAATTACTAAATTTTTCATTTCTAGGAGTTCTATTTGGTCTTTTTTCAAAATGGCTTTTTCATTTTTATAATTGATTGGCTACTTACTCATTTTCTTCATCTCCTTTTCTTTCAATATACTAAACATATTACCTAACACTCTGTGTCTGATAATTCCAAAATCTGAGGGGTTTGTATTTCCTACTGTTTTGTTGCTTCTGTGGGCTCTCTCTCATTGTGTTCCACTTCCTAGAGTGCTTGGCAACCTTTAACTCTGAATGCAACCTTTAATTCTAAACGTTACCTACAGGAATACTTCGGGGCCTAAGCGGGAAGTGGGTTCCTCTTCTATTACTTCTGCCAGAAATCTAAAGGCACTACCAACCCGGGACCACTTTAAACTAAAATCTTGGTTTGATAATGTGTAGGATTCCTAGTTTCTGCTGTCCTGATATTTTTTTGTTAAATGTCCTATAAATACGACTTTTGAGTAAAGATAGTAGTTTGAATGTCTGCAACTAATCTCACTCTTACCCCATCAACAGAACAGTGATGAGAACTGTTAAAATTTTCTTGTTTAAATTGTTTAAATTTGGAATTGGGAAAAAGGATGAGTGACTGATAGCTGAATGAGCAGTAGAGAAGGCAGAGAGTAACCAATTTGGACCAGAGAAGCTTCCAGTTCTCAAGAGCTGGTGACACCAAACTCTTCAAGAAGTAGGGGTAAAATGAGGAAAGTAGGGGCTTCCCTGGTGGCTCAGTGGTTGAGAGTCCGCCTGCCGATGCAGGGGACACAGGTTTGTGCCCCGGTCTGGGAAGATCCCACATGCCGCGGAGCGGCTGGGCCCGTGAGCCATGGCCACTGAGCCTGCGCGTCCGGAGCCTGTGCTCCGCAACGGGAGAGGCCACAACAGTGAGAGGCCCACGTACCGCAAAAAAAAAAAAAAAAATGAGGAAAGTAATGAAAAGTAAAGAAAGTTAACTGATAGGGGATCCTATTTCCCATCCTTCAGGAGAAGGGCGTAGACCCTTGAAGATCTGGTTCCAGCTACACCTCATGCTGTTTTGGGCTTCAGGATCCCTGCTCCTGTGGTCCCTTCTGCTTCTAATGCACCTGGATAACTCAGAATATAGTAAGTGACCAACAAATATTTGTTTGAACTACCATAAGAAAGAACTATACTATTATGCTCCATTCCTACATTTTAAAAAAGCTGATTGAAGGAGTTTAGGAGCAGTTAGATTCTGAGATTTTTCTCACACATTCTGCACAGTTTCAGCCTTTCTCCCACTCCAGAAAAATGCTAGAAATATTTTCTTCTCCAGGGAGGACACAAGGCCCAGGTGAAGGCACAGGGGCCACACTGAAAACAGTAAATGTAGAACTCTGGACGCTGAGACACTTCCAGCCCTCTCCCTATCTGCTCCCAGACTATTTTACCCAGAGACTAGAAAACTGTGCTCCAGGGAATTGGACCAGCCAAGATGGAAGATCTAGATATCAACATCAAGAGATCTCCAAGAAGATGGTTCAGCCAGATCATTCTACCATGACGCCCATGCATGGCAAGTCCCATCCATTTACTCATGAATTCCAATCAGCTTTTTAGCCCCCATTCTTAAATATAAGCAGGTGATGAACTACCACCAGGTATCTGCAGAAAATTTTCTAACCTAAGACAGAGCAATAAAAATAGAAAACAATTGGCCTCAAAGAAACAGATTAGATCTATACAAGGAGAAAAAATTTAATGTTATTAATATCATCAGAATGATTAGTCGGTTTAATCCAGAAATATTTAAACATTTACTATGTCCCAGGCACTGTTTAAGGTGCTGGGAAAATATCAGTAGGAAAAAAATACACAGGAAAAAAAGTCTTATCCGCATGAAGCTTATATTTCATTGATAAGACAGATAATGGGGTAGGAGTGAGGGATGAAATTTTTAATACAGTCAACAGGGAAAGCCTCAATAAGAGATAAAAAATGTTATTTGCAAAGATGAAATAATGGGATGTTACTGAAAACAGAATATTCAAAAAATTAAAAAGAGCACTTGGAAATTAAAAACATGACAGCAGAAGAGGAAAAGCTTAATAGAAAGGTTCAAAGTCTAAGGAAATCTCAAAGAAAGTAGGGAAATATCCAAACAAAAGTTCCACAAAAAGAAATAGAGAAAATAGTAATAAATCAATTAACTAGTTCAAGAAAACTTCCCAGAAATGAAGAATATGAGTTTCTAAATTAAAAGAGCTCACGGAGGGACTTCCCAGGTGGTGTAGTGATTAAGAATCTGCCTGCCAATGCAGGGGACATGGGTTCGAGCCCTGGTCCGAGAAGATCCCACATGCTGCGGAGCACCTAAGCCCGTGCGCCACAACTACTGAGCCTGCGCTCTAGAGCCTACGAGCCACAACTACTGAGCCCACGAGCCACAACGACTGAAGCCCACATGCCTAGAGCCCTTGCTAGAGAAGCCCACGCACCGCAACAAAGAGTAGCCCCCACTCGCCACAACTAGAGAAAGCCCGTGCGCAGCAACGAAGACCAAACGCAGCCAAAAATAAATTAATTAAAAAAAAGAGTCACTGTTTTTGAAAAAATAAAAAAATAAAATAAAAGAGCCCACTGAGTACCCAGGACAGTGGAAGAAAACAGACCCATGGCACGGCACATCAACGTGAAATTTCAAAAAACTGGAGTTAGAAGATTCTACTATTTTCCACCAGGGGGTGGGAGAGGAGGGAAGTCTACATACAAAGGATCAGATGTCCAAATGGTTTTAGATTTCTTATTATACCACTGGAAGCTAGAATTCATTGGAGCAGTACCATCAAAATTCTGAAGGAATCTGATTTCCAACCTATGATTATATACCCAAACTAGCAGCCTGCATGATGGTTCAATTAAAGATATTTTTAGACATTCAAGGTCTCAAATTGAGCACCATGTACCCTTTCCAGGAAAGCTACTCAAGGATGTGCTCTACCAAGACAAGAGTAAACCAAGAAAGAGTAAGACATGAGGTACAGGATAAAGGAGATCCAACATGGGAGAAATAGGAAGGGGATCCTTGGATGACAGTATAGGAGAAGCCATGATGAAAACTACATACCAGGCATAGAACATAATCATTTTAGATTTCCTCAAAAAGATGAAACTAATACCTGATGTTTCAGAATTTCATAAGAGTAACCTTAGAAAACTGAGGGAGTCTACAGTTGATTCAGGGGAAAGTACACTAAAAAGAAACAAGGTGATTATTCACTCCAAAGCAAACAAAAATCTGTGCAGTAGGAAAAGTGAAAAATTTTCTATATGACTACATAGCCATAGTAATAATATAAACACTTAATATTAATCTAACCAAAATGATAATAATACTATATTGGTGGGGTGGAAGAGGGGAAAGGTGACAGGGGAGGGAAGACAGTAAATGACTAAAATTGTAAAGTCAACAAGAGGTTATACAAGTATCTTATTTTGAAATATGACGGAAATATCAAAATAAGCAACATTAAAAACTCTGTAGCAGGGCCTTCCCTGGTGGCGCAGTGGTTGAGAGTCCACCTGCCGATGCAGGGGACACGGGTTCGTGCCCCGGTCTGGGAAAGATCCCACATGCCGCGGAGCGGCTGGGCCCGTGAGCCATGGCCGCTGAGCCTGCGCGTCCGGAGCCTGTGCTCCGCAGCGGGAGAGGCCGCAGCGGTGAGAGGCCCGCGTACCGCAAAAAAAAAAAAAAAAAAAAAACTCTGTAGCAGAGTGCATTCTCCCAAGTCTTGAGGTAAATCAATGGCCTCGGAGGAACTTCCCACACTTCAGTTTGTCCCGTCAGTTCACCACGGAGCCCTGGCCTTCAACGCCATGGTATCAGGATATCAGCTGTGATTACTCACTTTTGCAGCTTCTTCCCCCTCTTTCCAGAAGTCATGTCCACTGACCCTCAATCAAGAGAAGGGAAAACTAAGAGTTCCCACTCATTCCACTTCACTTCAGATTTGGAGCATCAGTAAGAAATCTCAAGACTAAAAGATCCCACGTGCTGCAATGGAGGTCCCACACAGGGCAACAAAGGTCCCCCATGCTGCAGCTAAGACCTGGCGCAGCTAAATAAATACTTTAAAAGAAAGAAATCTTAAGATCTGCCTACTCACACACATGGCTCCTGGAAGGAGGCAGGCAGAGCCAAGAGTGCACCGCCAAGCCTCAGTTTTTCCCTTAGCTGCTACCCTTTCCCCCCAAAATGGCACTAGCTCATGCATCTTTCCTTGTTTGGTTGTTGCTGAGAAATTTCTTCCATGTGTTTATGATTCTGTGTTCATTTCCTTTAATGGCAGGAGATATTAATCTAGCTTCATTCTTCCAATTTTATGTCTAATTCATCTTTTGGTCTCCCGTGGCGCCTAAGCACACTACCTTGTGTTTAGTAAGTACACAGTGGGTGAATAACTGGAATTTAATTTAGTGAAAAGTCTTTCTTATAATATTTTCAGCCCATTCATGACCTTAAATTAGATTCAAATATTTCATCCAGCATGCTCTAACCACTTTTTTTAAAAAAGTACACCTTCAAGCAAAGTGAAATTGAAAATGTACTTCAGCTGAATAATCTCGTGTACACATGCAAAAGATGACAATGTACCTGTTAATAGTACCACCTGCTTTCCCAGAAAGGAAGAGAAGGAGAGAAAAGAGGGGAGGTGAACACATTTTCTGCATACATTAAAAGCAACCGTACCCGTGAAGCAATTACAGGTTTATTCCTAAAGTCTTAACAGTTAATAAGATGGGACACCAGGTATCAGTAAGGCTTTGTCAAATAAGTGTCTATCAACAAATAAACGGATAAAGAAGATGTGGTATGTATATGTACAAAATGGAATAGTACTTAGCCATAAAAAAGAACAAAATGTTGCCATTTGCAGCACCATGGATGAACCTGGAGGGTACTATGCTCAGTTAAGTCAGAGAACAGCCAGCACTGCATGTTTTCACTTGTATGTGGAATCTAAAAAATGAAATAAGTGAATGAATATAACAAAATAGAAACAGAATCATAGATACAGAGAACAAATTAGCGGTTACCAGTGGGGAGAGGGCTGAAGGGAAGGGCATGATAGGGGAAGGGGATTAAGAGATATAGACTACTTAGGTATAAAATAAATAAGACACAAGGATGTAATATACAGCACAGGGAATACAACAAATATTTTATAATAACTTTAAGTGGAGTATAATCTACAAAAATATCGAATCACTATGATGTACACCTGAAAGTAATACAACATTGTAAATAAACTATACTTGATTTAAAAATTTTTTATAAGTGTAATCAGGGAAAAAGTAATAAATACCCATAACTTGAAAAATAGATTAAAAACTTCATAAAAGAAACTACCATTTAATCCTAAATTCAGAAAACACAGTAATAATTTCCAGTTTATTAAATTTATTGAAAGATATGCATCTTCTGACACTGATCTGCTGAATCTCAGCTTCTTAGTATCTTTATCCAAAACACTAACCTCTAAAATTTTTTATCCTCTTACTACATTATGCTTAGAAATTTCCCAACAAAATATTATTCATTTATATTACTGCCTATTTACTAATTTCCTTCAGGTTTTTACAAAGCCCCAAATCAATGACTAAATGAAAACATGTTCCAATTTACTGAGTGGAAATAAAGCAGCAGATGTAGCAACCGAAAGCTTCAAGGAACAGAAAGCCGATTCTTTGGGGGAATAAAACTTGGAATAACTTCAGCTGTGGAAAAGTGCTCCCATTCCCCCAAACTAGGAATATTTTATGAAAAAAATAAAAGCATTCAAATGCCAAAGGAAAAAAACACCCTTAAAGGATGGAAAATGTTGAAAGAAGCCTGCCTGTGGGACCTACACTTTTAAGTATCAATCAAGTAGAGTTGGCCATATGCAAAACTTCAAGGATTTCATCAGTAAGGATCATTCTTCTTGGCAAGTTTATAAAAATGGCTATTTCTTTGTAAAAGAAATTGTTCTTTCTTTCTCTTTTTTTTTTTTAGAATATTTATTTATTTATTTGGTTGCACTGGGTCTTAGTTGCGGCTTGCCAGCTCCTTAGTTGCAGCACATGGTCTCCTTAGTTGTGGCATGCGAACTCTTAGTTGCAGCATGCATGTGGGATCTAGTTCTCTGACCAGGGATTGAACCCAGGCCCCCTGAATTGAGAGTGTGGAGTCTTACCCACTGCGCCACCAGGGAAGTCCCCTTTCTCTCCTTTCTAATCACAAAAGCATGTGTGAGCCTATGCCTGCCCCCTGATCACCCAGTTACACATAGTGATGGGTTCACTACGTCATATACACCTATATATATATATATATATATATATATATATATATATATATATATATATATATATATATATATATATATATATATATATATGATGAAGTGTGTGCCAGGAGTACCTTTCCAACAATACCTGCCTTGATCCCCTGATAATGACCAACTTACCCTAAAAAAAATAAAAGATCATTAAATTCTCTGTTAAGCGGAATAATTTTTTCACCAGTTAAAAGAAATGTACTTACATATGCCTTGGAACTGTTCAAGAAGGAAAATACTAATGATTGCGTTTGGAAAAGTATTGAAATCAAATTCCATTCTTTCACTTTACAGATGAGAAAATTAAAGCCTGGGGCAGTAAAATGACATCATCAAGGTCACAAGGCTACTGTGATGCAGCAATCAGTATCACATTTTGAACCTATAGGACAAGTAGTGGTAAACAGCAGAAGAGGGCACTGAGATGGGAAATAAGCAGCTGCAAAGGGGTTATTCTATACCCAGAGAATAAGTATGTCAGAAGGCTATAAATCAAGAATACTGAAACTAAAGGATGCTTCTGCATATGCTACACACCACAAACTCATTTAAGTAAGATGCTAAACACTACCTAAAAATGTGCCACTGCAGCAAATATTTAGCCTTCTGATTCATATGAATGCCTCTTCACAAGCCTACATGTAACTCCCCTGCTTTAGAAAATATTCAGTGTAGTAATGGCATACAGACATACAGATCAATGAAACAGAATGGAGGGTTGCGAAATAAACCCTTATATTTACAATCAAGTGATTTTCGACCAAGATGCCAAGGCAATTCAATAGGGAAAGGGGGATATTTTTTCAACATACAGCACTGGGACATGTGGATATCCACATATAAACAGAGGAACTTAGACCCTTACCTCACACTATACACAAAAATTAAATCAAAATGGATTAGAGATGTGAATGTAAGAGCTAAAATTATAACACCTTTAGAAGCAAACAGGAGAAGATCTTCAAGACCTTGTGTTGAGCAAAGATTTCTTAGCTGTGACACCAAAAGCATGATCCAATCAGGAAAGAATTCATAACTTGCATTCATCAAAATTCAAAACTTTTCTGCTTCAAAAGACACGGTTAAGAAAATGAAAAGACAAGGCACAGACTGGGGGGAAATGTTTGCAAGTCACATGTTTGATAAAAGACTTGTATCCAGAATATACAAAGAACTCCAGAATATACAACTCAACAATAAGAAGACAAACACCCAATTTAAAAGTGAGCAAATGATTTGAGTAGATATTTCACCAAAGAAGATATAGGAATCACTAATAAGCACATGAAAAGATACTCAATATCATTAGCCATCAAGGAAATGCAAATAAAAACCACAGTGAAATACCATGTCATACTTACTAGGATGGCTATAACAAAAAAGATAATAATAAGTGTTGGTGAATATGTTAAGAAATAGTAAGCATTGCTGGTGGGAATGTAAAATGGTACATGAACTTTAAAAACTAGTTTGGCAGTTTCTTTAAAAGTTAAATTTAGGAACTTCCTTGGTGGTCCAATGGTTAAGACTCCGCGCTTCCAATGCAGGGGGCGTGGGTTCGATCCCTGGTCAGGGAACTAAGATCCCACGTGCTACTCGGAGAGGCCAAAAAAAAAAAAAAAGTTAAATATAAATGTACCATACACCCAGCAATTCCACTCCTAGGTATCTTGCCAAAAGAAATGACAACATATGTTCACACAAGATTTTCATGCATTTAAGTCCTGACATCATTACTCATAATAAGCAAAAAGGAAAATCAACTCAGATGTCCACTGAACTGAAGAATGGATAGACAAAATGGTGTAGCCATACAATGGAATACTATTCATCAATAAAAAGAAATGAAATACTGATACATGCTACAACATGGATGAACCTCAAAAACATTATACAAAGTAAAGGAAGCCAGACACAAAAAATCCCATATTGTATGATTCTATTTATTATGAAATGTCCAGAAAAGGCAAATCTACAGGAACAGAAAGTAGATTAGTAGTTGTCTGGGGCTGGGCATTGAGATTAACTCTAAGGCATGAAGGGATGTTACTGGGGTGCTGAAAATGTTCTAAAACTGGAATATGGTGACAGTAGCAAAATTTCATAAATTTACTAGAGATCATTGAGTTGTTCACTTAAAATGGATGAACTTTATGGTCTGCAAATTATACCTCAATAGTTGTTTTCTTTAAATTGAAGTTGATTTACAATGTTGTGTTAGTTTCCAGTGTATAGCAAAGTGATTCACTTTTTTTTATAGATAAAGATATATATTGTTTTTCAGATTCTTTCCCATTATAGGTTATTACAAGATATTGAATATAGTTCCCTGTGCTATGCAGTAGGATCTTGTGGTTTATTCAATATATTTTTTTAAAGCTACGCATGGAGAAAAAGTATAATTAATCATATGCGAATACAGGTGAAACAAGATGGGTGAAACACAGTGATAATTATTGAAGCTACGGGTTCAGCATTCTAGTCCTTTTCTCTCTCTCACAGACACACATAAGGTTTTTGATAATAACTTAATTTTTTAATCATTAAAAGAACAGATATATTCCTAACATCTCCAAGTACTTATGAAGGCAAAACTTCCTTTCCTGTCTCCCTGAAGCACCTCAGGGAAATCTGTCCAACACTGTAAATCACGTAGAAGGAAACAGGAAAATGATATTAGTTTCTTGCATATAGAGGGCAACAAATTTATTCTTTAATATATTATTTAACTTTAGATATTAATTAGTGTTATTACCCATAGAAAAATCGTAAGGCATGCTTCCCAAATTAAATTAATATAGATTGCTTTCTCTGACACCAAATCTGCTGCAACAAAAATCTGAACAAAGATTTCCCATCTTCAAAGGATTCTGATGGAGAACAAAACAATTACATTCTCTGGATCTCAGTCTCCTAGCCTGTAATATGTGAGAGTTGGCCAAGATGACAAGAGAACTCAAGTTCTCTTTTAGCACTGACTTTCTATGATTCTAGAATTTATTTGCCAGTGTTTACCAATAACTCCTTGTTCCTGCACCATGGGATATGTGACATGGGTTAGCTAGCTCTCAAATGGAGACACAGAGTTAAATGACAAAAACACATAAGATTTAACTTCAGTGAAAGACAAGTTTCATTTCTCATGTTACATTTACATAAATGTATTTCTCCTAATCATTTTACTACCAAACTCCTTAAATCACCAGCCCTGTGTGTGTGCACACACGTGCGTGGGCACATGCATGCACACGCGAGCATGTGCACGTACGCACAGGTGTGTGTGTTGGAAGGAAGGAAGGTAGGCAGGAAGGAAGGCAGGCAGACAGGCAACCTGGAGAAAGAGTCTATTGGAATTGTCTCTGTTCCACGATGAATTTTTAAAATATGACATATAGTCAAACCAACTTTTAGTCTTAAACATTTCAAAATGAATTTGTGATAACTACTTCACACCAAAGTTTCTTAATCACTCCATAACCTTTTGCAATCCGAATTAACCCTACCATGCCAATGGACTCCTCTGACTTCCTACAAACTCCTTCGCCCCTAGTCCCCATTCTCCTTGGCCAGTCAGCGGACTTTTAGACTTACAGTCTCCACCTATTCCTGAAATACACTCCTCCCTGGGTATGCCAGGTCATGGTACTATGTCCCTTACTGAATTCATGTACTCTAATGGCTTCAGGTCCAGTTGTCAAGACAAAGGAATCTAGTGTTTACACAGAAGGTCCTGAAGGGTTTTGAGGAGGGAGGTGACACATCATAGTTGTGCTCAAAACAATTAATCCTGTTGCTCTATGAAGTGAAGAATGAAGCAAGCAAACCAGACTGGAGATTACTTAAGTAGCCTCCCAGGCAAGTGGTAATAAAAACTGAACCAAGGCAGATACCGAAGAAAAACGAACAGAATTTGACTGCAAAAATCATATCCACCCTTCAGAGATTAGCTTACACAAGTCTGCACACCCCTCCCCAACACATCCACAGATCATGCTAGTTAGAAACCACTGAGACTCAGCACCCTTCTCCCATGTAACTGTAATACTGATTGGCACGATGTGGCCATATCCATGTTCCTCTTGGAATTCTCCATAGTACCAAGGACACAGTTAAGTGCTAAGTAAGTACTGGTTAAATGAATAAGACACTCTTCCTGATCACCAGTACTGAAGTCTATTTCAGTTTTCATACAATTCTATAAACTCAAATGCATATAAGGAATTTAGTGATGTATGGACAACTAAATTGTATTGTGGTACTTACTCTTCAGCTCACTAGAATTATATGGGTCATAAGGAAAATGTCCAAAAATAGGAAAATGGTTAAATAAGTCATGGTCCAAGTTAATAAAGGTAAAAGAAATAAAATAGAGTATCGCCATTCTGCAACTTCCAATGAAATCATGGATCTATAAGCAGTGGTTTGCTAGAAACAGCTCATACCAGCTTGTGAGAGCCAACTGTGCAGATCTGTCTAAACCCCACATTCAGCGACCCATCAGTAAGAGTGAAATTTGCCATGGCAGGAATGTTTACACCATAAAAACTGATAATGGCCAGTTGTTAACCATTTACTAACATGCCGCTAGATGCAGGCAATGGTGATCAATACCTGATAAAACCATTATTTGAAAGGCTGTTGGGGATCTTTATCATAATGGATGAATCAGGCTAATACTACGTGAACCCACCGATCAATCAAACATGACAAAAACAGAGGCATTAGACATTGAGAACCTCCTAACGTGATGCAGTACGAAGTACACAGTTATCACTTGGACGTCTTCTTGCTGAAAGTAGAATCTGATTCTAAAGAAGTCTAGATCTATCTACTCATTTATAGGAAATACAGGAGATGGAAGAACAGAGAACAAGTCAAATACAGAACGTGGAAATGTCTACGGGGTGGATGATTTTCTTACGAATGAATGAATAGCAAGGGAGGGGTTTAAAAAGGACCCTATCAATAAAAAGAGACTTAACAGATGGCAAAACAAGTACAATATGCATGTTGCACTTGTTTGGATCCTGACTGGAACAAGTCACTATAAAAAAAGACATACTTGAGACAATTCAGGGAATCTGAACGCTGGCTAGATATTAGATGATATTGAGGGATTATTGCTAAGTTTGTTACATATGATAAAGCCTTAGTCATTTTTTTCAAAGGCCTTATCTGTTAGAGATACATATGAAGTATTTATGTATAAAACTATACACTACCTGGGATTTGCATCAAAATAACCTGGGGATAGGGGGTTCTCTACTTTTACACACATTTGAAATTTTCCACAATACAGCTTTTAACAGAGTAGCCAGTGTGTAGAACACATATAAAAAGAATGACATGGGCTTCCCTGGTGGTGCAATGGTTGAGAGTCCGCCTGCCGATGCAGGGGACGCAGGTTCGTGCCCCGGTCCAGGAAGATCCCACATGCCGCGGAGCAGCTGGGCCCGTCAGCCATGGCCGCTGAGCCTGTGCTCCGCAACGGGAGAGGCCACAATGGTGAGAGGCCCGCGCACCGCAAAAAAAAAAAAAAAAAAAAAAAGAATGACAAAATTACCAGTACTGATATGGATATATCTCCAAGAAATAATATAGTATGAAAAAGCATTGGGGGATACATGCACAGCGTGACGCCAATTATTTTAAATACAAAAAACAAAAATGATGTCACAGGTACACATATACATTAATAAGTGCACTAGAAAATGTCAGAGAAATACATTCCCAGGGGAGGACACTGGGCTTGGTGGGGATGAGGTTAAGGGACGCATCTGTAATGTATGAATTTTATACACGAGAAAGTATTTTTCTGTTACTCAAACGAGTTTTACAAACATTTTAAAAATAAAGGTTACAGTAATATTTCCCACCCCATCTTCCAGAGATTCCAGTCCTGTTCCTCCCCACACTCCCTAGTTAAAGCACTCAGCCAGCAGGGAGGGCTGTAAAACTGGACGGTGGATCTAAAAGAGAAAGCACGCTGCCCAACGGCAGGACCAGCTGTACCCTCACCTCAGTAGGCCTCTGTAAACCGCCAGCTTTTTGTCTTTTACAGATATAAAGCATGCACTGTGCTACTATAGAAACTCTCACATAACTTACTGGAAAAGAAGAAACCTCTATAAATAGAGAAAGGAACAGGAAAAGGCAAAAAGAAGCCAAAGACAGACAGTACACTGCAACCACAGCTTCGAAAGGCTGAGACTGGCCTGAGTCTGGATGAACACACTGAACACTGGCACAGACAAACCTGAAGCACCTGGACTGTATTTTTTTTTTCCCAGTACACAGGCCTCTCACTGCTGTGGCCCCTCCCGCTGCGGAGCACAGACTCCGGACGCGCAGGCTCAGCGGCCATGGCTCACGGACCTAGCCGCTCCGCGGCACGTGGGATCCTCCCGGAGCCGGGCACAAACCCACGTCCCCTGCATCGGCAGGCGGACTCCCAACCACTGCGCCACCAGGGAAGCCCCTGGACTGTATTTTTACCTCCAAAAATGTTCACCGAGCCCAACAGCCCAGTCACATCTACTTCTGTATGTTTAAATGAACTTCCAGACTTCAAATCTCATGACAAAGTGACACTATACCTTTTATAAAAGCCAACACCTTTTATCTACCAACCACTGAGAAGCCCAAGGGGAAAACTTAATGAATTCTGAGTGTGTTACTTCTCACGATAGACCCCTCCACAAACAAGACCAGGCCTGAAAGCAAGGATTCAGGTCTAGAAAATTGGAAGGCATTCCCTGGCCCTTCAAAGACAAATGACTGCAGTAGCAGCCAGTTGCCCAGGTCTGGAGATGAATCCCAGTCCTCGGCTGGCTGGTGAAGCAGGCTGAGGCCTGCAACCAACAGGAATAATAGCATTCTGCCTTCTACCCTCTCTTAAGAACTCAATCTGCAGCAGAGGCACCTGAACAGAGAGAGACGTGCCTAGTAAATATCTGGCCAAATAGACAAGTTGGGAGAGGCAAGTAGGGTACAGAGAAGAGAAATACTTGCCCCTTCTTGAGGCAGCAGAGCACAGGCTCCAGCATTGGACTGCATGAGTTTGAGCGTTAGCTCCACCATCAACTAGCTCCATGACCTGGGCCAAATTAACTTCTGTACCTCAGTTTCTGCATCTCTAAAGTAAGGATAAAACAGCATCTACCTCATTAGGATTGTTGTAAGGATAAGAGATGATGCATATAAAGTACTTTAAATGTGTCCTTTGTACAAAGTAAGCCTCGAATTCATATCAGCCGTTAACACTATGATACCTAGTACTTGGTGTTAATGGAGTAGAGAGCCCAGAAACAACTCTTGCAAACAGGGAAACTTCGCTTAGGACAGAGTGGACATTGCATACTGATGGGTAAAGAATATACTATTCAATAAATGGGACTAGATCAATTGGTTTCCCAAATGAGAGAAAAAGTAAAACTGGTTGCAAGCATTCAGTAATGATTCTTTCCATGCTTCCCAAACACTAAAAGGGATTTCCTCCCTGACTTGTGGAAAGATGCAGGATTAGATAAATAGTTTGAAGTCGAATAATGAGTATGTTCCCTACCTCATTATCTAAGTTAAGGATAAGATGTGTCCAGACAACAAATAGACAATTTCAACAAAGTTACAGGATAAAAGGTCAATATACAAAAAACAATTATATTTCTATACACTAGCAATGAAGATTGCAAAAATGAAATTAAGAAAACAATTTCCTTTAGAATAAAATCAAAATAAATAAAATATAGTCGTTCCTCAGTATCCCTGGGGGATTGGGTCCAGGACCCGCTGTGGATACAAAAATCCAAGGATGCTCAAGTCCCTTATATAAAATGATGTAATACTTGCATATAACCTATGCACATCCTCCCATATACTTCAAATCAGCTCTAGATTACGTATACTACCTAATACAAACGGTTGCTGGTGCACAACAAAGTCAAACTTTGTTGTTTGGAACTTTCTGGAATTTTTTTCCCTAATATTTTCAGTCCACAATTGGTTGAATCAGTGGATGCAGAAACTGAGGATACAGAGGGCTGACTGTAAGAATTTGAAGAAGTACAAATTTGTATGCCGAAAATTACAAAACATTGTTGAAATACTTAAACAAATGAAAATACATTCTTCCATTAAGACTGGAAGACTTAATATTGTTAAAATCAAAAACAGGGCTTCCCTGGTGGCACGGTGGTTGAGAGTCCACCTGCCGACGCAGGGGACACGGGTTTGTGCCCCGGTCCGGGAATATCCCACATGCCGCGGAGCGGCTGGGCCCGTGAGCCATGGCCGCTGAGCCTGCGTGTCCGCAGCCTGTGCTCCACAACAGGAGAGGCCACAACAGTGAGAGGCCCGCATACCGCAAAAAAAAAAAATCAAAAACACCATGTGTACACCATAAATATATACGATTTTTATTTGTCAATTAACCTCAATTAAGTTGGGGAAAAAATATTAATATAGCAATACTAATCAAACTAATCTACAGATTCAATACACTCCCTAACAAAATCCCAGCCGGCTTTTTTTTTTTTAATAAACAGAAATTAACGAGCTGATCCTAAATTTCATATGAAAATGCAAGGTACCCAGAATAACCAAAACAATCTTGAAAAAGAAGAATAAAGTGGGTAGTTATGCACTTTCCAATTTCAAAACTTATTACAATTCTGTAATAATCAAGACAGTACGGTACTGGCATAAGGATAGACATATAGATCGATGGAATAGAAATGAGAGTCCAGAAATAAACCTTTATTTTGATGGTCAATTGACTTTCAACATGGGTACCAGGAAAATTCAACGGGAATCAATCATTTTCTCAACAAATAGTACTGGGACAACTGAGTAGCCACATGCAAAAAAATGGATCTGGACCCCTATCTCATACCATATACAAAAATCAACTCAAATGGATCACACACCTAAATGTGAGAGCTAAAAATATAAAACTGTTAAAAGAAAAGGGGAGTAAATTTTTGTGACCTTGAGTTAGGCAATGGTATCTTCTTTTTTTGTTTAATTTATTTATTTTATTTATTATTTATTTTTGGTTGCATTGGGCCTTTGTTGCTGTGCGTGGGCTTTCTCTAGTTGCGACGGGTGGGGGCTACTCTTCGCTGCGGTGCACGGGCTTCTCATTGCCGTGGCTTCTCTTGTTGTGGAGCACAGGCTCTAGGTGTGCAGGTTTCAGTAGCTGTGGCACACGGGTTCAGTAGTTGTGGCTCACGGGCTCTAGAGCACAGGCTCAGTAGTCGTGGCACATGGGCCCAGCTGCTCCGCGGCATGTGGGATCCTCCCAGGTCAGGGCTCAAACCCGTGTCCCCTGCGTTGGCAGGTGGGTTCTTAACCACTGCACCACCAGGGAAGCCTTAGGCAATGGTTTCTTAGATATGACACCAAAAGCACAAATGACCAAAGAAAAAACAGATAAAGTGGATGTCATCAAAATGAAGAGCTTTTGCACTTCAAAGGACACCATCAAAAAGCGTGAAAGAACAACCCACAAAATGAGAGAAAATATTTGTAAATCATATATCTGAAAAGAGACTTGTATCCAGAATATATAATGAACCCTTACAACTCAACAAAAAAAGACAAATAACCCAATTTAAAAATAGGCAAAGATTCTGAATAGACATTTCTCCAAAGATGACATAAATGTAGCCAATAAGCACAGGAAAAGATGTTCAATATCATTAGTCATTAGAAAATGCAAATGAAAACCATGATAAGACATCACTTCAGACCTACTAGGATGGCTAAAATAAAAAGGACAGACGGTAACAAAGGTTTCAAGGATATGAAGAAATTGCAATCCTCATACACAGCTACTGAGATGGTAAACTGGTACAGCTGCTTTGGAAAACAGTTCAGTAGTTCCTCAAAATGTTCAACAAAGAGTTAACATATAACCCAGAAATTCCACTCCCGTATATGCCCAAGAAAAAGGAAAACATATACTTGTTTACACAAAAACTTGTACATGAATGTTCACAGCCATATTATTCATAATAGTTAAAAGGTAGAAACAACCGAAATGTCCATCAACTGACAAATGGATGAATAAAATGTGCCATATCCATAAAATGTAATATTATTTATTCATCCATAAAAGGAATGAAGTGCTGGTTCATTCTACAACATGGATAAACCTCGCGAACATGATGCTAAGTGAAAGAAGCCCATCACAAAAGACTATATATATATATTTGTCCAGAACAGACAAATTTATAGACACAGAAAGTAGGTTAGTGATTGCCCATGGCTCTGGGGAGAGGAGCGCGGTGTGGAGAATGATTGCTAACAGGTATGGGGTGTCTTTTGGGGGTGGTGAGAATGTTCTGAAATTGGACAATACTGGTGGCTGTACAACACTGTGAATACACTAAAAGCCACTGAACGGTACACTTTAAAAGGGTAAATTTTTTTTTAACATCTTTATTGGGGTATAATTGCTTTACAATGGTGTGTTAGTTTCTGCTTTATAACAAAGTGAATCAGTCATACATAAACATATGTTCCCATATGTCTTCCCTCTTGCGTCTCCCTCCCTCCCACCCTCCCTGTCCCACCCCTCCAGGCTGTCACAAAGCACCGAGCCAATATCCCTGTGCCATGCGGCTGCTTCCCACTAGCTATCTACCTTACTACGTTTGTTAGTGTGTATATGCCCATGACTCTCTCTCGCCCTGTCACCGCTCACCCTTCCCCCTCCCCATAACCTCAAGTCCGTTCTCTAGGAGGTCTGCGTCTTTATTCCTGCCTTACCCCTAGGTTCTTCATGACATTTTTTTCCCTTAAATTCCATATATATGTGTTAGCATACGGTATTTGTCTTTTTCTTTCTGACTTACTTCACTCTGTATGACAGACTCTAGGTCTATCCACCTCATTACAAATAGCTCAATTTCGTTTCTTTTTATGGCTGAGTAATATTCCATTGTATATATGTGCCACATCTTCTTTATCCATTCATCCGATGATGGGCACTTAGGTTGTTTCCATCTCCGGGCTATTGTAAATAGAGCTGCAATGAACATTTTGGTACATGACTCTTTTTGAATTTTGGTTTCTTCAAGGTATATGCCCAGTAGTGGGATTGCTGGGTCATATGGTAGTTCTATTTGTAGTTTTTTAAGGAACCTCCATACTGTTCTCCATAGTGGCTGAACCAATTCACATTCCCACCAGCAGTGCAAGAGTGTTCTAAAAGGGTGAATTTTATAGAACGTGGATTATATATACCTCAGTAAAGCTTTCATTTAAAAAAAGAACTGTCTAGACTGACAAACTGAACCCTTGGCTGGCTATGTACTGTGGACCCCAAAGTCTGGGCATGGGGCAGGAATCCCATAATTCCACTAGATTTCAAAATCCTACTAGATTTTAAAAGGGAACAAGTAGCTCTCACAGCAATGATACAATAAGGAAATCTATAAGGTCATAGCCATCTGTGTGGCCAAATTCATCCTTTAGAAAACTTGAAAGGCAAGTTTGGTCTTGAGACCATCTCTTACTCCCAAGGGGTTTACCTTTTCTAAAGTTACAGAAAGAGGGCTTCCCTGGTGGCGCAGTAGTTAAGAATCCGCCTGCAAATACAGGGGACACAGGTTTGAGCCCTGGTCCGGGAAGATCCCACATGCCTCGGAGCAACTAAGCCCATGCACCACAACTACTGAGCCTGCACTCTAGAGCCCGCGAGCCACAACTACTGAGCCCGTGCACCACCACTACTGAAACCCACGTGCCTAGAGCCTGTGCTCCACAACAAGAGAAGCCACCACAATGAGAAGCCCGCGCACCACAAGGAAGAGTAGCCCCCGCTCGCCGCAAGTAGAGAAAGCCTGTGTGCAGCAACAAAGACCCAAAGAAGCCCAATAAATAAATTAATTAATTAAAGTTGCAGAAAGAAATATTCATCTGTAGAAAACCCAGGACAGATTGTTCTCAGCTCATCACTCGATAAACACATCCCCACCACCACCAAATTAAGACAGAGCCCTTATCACAACCCTTTGCCCATCCATACATCTCACAATGGAGGCTATGGGAAGTCCTCCAAATCTATTCCTCAGTGCTGGAGGACCACTGAGGAGGAATCCGAAGAACATATCAGAGCCTTAAACAATGCTCTGTCATTTCAGCTCCATTCTAGGAGGTGGCAGCAGATCGGTTGTAAAAATACCCTGGATACAGATTGGTAGGCAGGTTTGAGACAGATAAACTCATCCGGGAAGGCCATCTGTGGTACTCTCAGATGCCATCTGGTCATTGCAGCTATAGAGTGAAAAGTATATTTTTTGTAGTCAGTAATATCTATACGTGAGGCAAAACTGAAGAGATACAAATGGATATTCAATGAAAAGTAAGTTTCTCTCTTACACCTGGGCCCCGGTCATCCTATTCTCTTCCCCAGAGGCAACCACTGTTACCACTTTTTCAAGTATCCTTCCGAAAAACTGTCTATACAATGAAAAACATACATATCACGCACCAATGCCTTTCTCACTCGTCTCAGACAGCTCTCCACTTAGTACACGTACCTTATTCTTTTTAACAGCTTCATAAGATTCCATGAGATGGATGTACCATAATTTCTTAACCATGGAGTGAACTTTTATTATCAGTGTGTCTAAAGCAGAGAGAGGACATTATCTACCCATGGGCAGATACTACCCATGGATGTGTTTTGTTTGGCCATCGTAATGGTTTTAACATGTGGCTCTCAGTGTCCTCGGCCATACGGGATGTGGTGGAAAGAGCTGTCCACCAAAATGCACTCTCCTTTCTTAACGTAAGCGGGGTGGCACTGGGAAGTGGTGGCCCTGCCAGGGACTTCCTTTCCCACTGCGCGGCAGCTAGCTCTATCCAAGGGACCAAGTTGCCCCTGTTAGATTTGTGCAGACATGATGAAGATTCTTGGTCTGAATCTCTAAAGGCATGGCTACGTCTCCCCCCCCCACTCCGTAATCTCTGCCCTTTCTGCCAGGCGGAGGCTCAGTGGCTGGACAGGGCTGTGTGTAGCACTGAGGCAGCTGACCGTCACTATGGAAACCTCGGGCTGCAAACCCATGGCTTTGGAGGAGGCAGGGCAGTGTCAAAAGTGGGAGGAGGGGAGTTCCCACCCCACACAGTGAAACAGAATAAACCCTTTTACGGGGGTGGGGGGAAGCCTTATGAAAACAACTGTTCCAGTGAGGAAAAAGAGGTTAGGATCTAAAAAGTATCGTCTTCACTGTCTGATTTTTCTCACAGGAATTTCAGTAATAAAACACGTTACGTGGCTGTAAGTCTAGAGCTATAAAATCTAAACCTCACTGAGCAAGTCCCAGGCTTGACTGCCTCTAGATTTTGTATGCTTGCATCATCACTGCCTTAGACCTTCTTGCACATTTTTTTCTCTCCAACAGAGCAGCTACAATGGGACTGTGAAAGGATGGCTCCACGGCCTGAATCAGCTATGACAAAGGTGAGCTCCCTTTTCCGCACGGCGATCCTATTACGTCAACTTCTCCCTATGAAAACACACGCTTTAGGTGTAATGCTAGCACCTACCTATCTCGAGCCCTGGGATAGTCTAGACTCCTGCAAATCACATGTTCACACCCTCTTTGCAGATATCAAGGTTAAAGCCAACTATCCCACACTGCCAGAGTTGGCCTGGTTCCTTTTTATAGGTTTACAATCTAAAACAATCCTTCATTATTCTTCCCCATATTATGTTACCTATCATAAATTTGAAGGCATTAATGCCACCCACTTCTGAGCTATTCCTTCCTTCCCAAGAGTCCTTTGAATGCTATCTGAATCCTATACCGAGTCTGTGGGCTCGCCCCCGCTTGGTCTCCTCAGGCTCTTATCCTATTTGCTTCTCCCTCTGTATAAACATCATCACCACTATATAACAACCATCTCACCTTTTCCTTCATTTCCCTCTTTCATTCTTGCTTCTTTGCATCTTCTCTCCATCCTACTTCTTCTCCACACTATCGCTCCACCTTAGGCTACTCTGACTCAGCAACTTAGCCTCATTCACTCTGTTTTTCACAATCCTGTGATTCTCATTTTTAAAAACATTAGCTTCACTTTATCTTTCCTTTTCAATTCAAGTTCATATCTTATTTCATCGCACATTATCTTTCCCTGTTTTCTTTACCCTTTCCTCGTTCTTCTATTGTTATAAACAGGATGGCCTAGGTAGAGTCTGTCTTAAGTGATAAAGTTGGCTAAAAGATGGGGTACTGGGGGCTGGAAGAACATGGACCGCATGAAGGAGCAGGTTAGCTTAGGCTCCCCAAGGCCACCTTCACATTCCCAAGGGCCTGAGATAAGACAGGTCCAGGCCCTCACAGGAAAAATGAAGAGGAGACAAGCGGTTTCTGTGGTTGGGCAAAGAGCAGGAGCGCCGGAAGCTAAGTGTGCCTCCACTCGGGCAATTCACCAAAGAAGAAATATTAATGTCTAGTAACAACACAGGAAAAGCTGTTCAGGCTCACTAGGAATCAAGGAAATGCAAACATTTGTCTATCAGATAGGTAACGATTAAAAAGATGAACATTACCCAGTGCTGATGAGGGTGTGAGGAAACACTCTCAGGTGACGTAACCAGTGGGATAAGTTCATAAGGTACAAGTTTTTGACAGCACAGTTTGGCAACCTGTATCTACACTTCAAAGGTATATGGCCTCTGACTCAGCATCTCCGACTTCAGCCCAAGAAAATAAGTAGACAAGGAAACAAAGATACAGATACGAAGTCATTAATAACCTCTACCTTGTTTATGACATGAGAGCAGAGAGAGGTTGGTGGCGGAGCCTGGGAAAGAGAGGTCCATGCCTCCGTGGGGGCGGGCGGAGAGGAGAGAAACAGAGAGGGAAGGGGAGGAGAGGGGAGCAGCATGTGAGCACGAGAGGACACTATGAGGTAGAGACAGGAGACCGAGATGGGGGGAGACGGGGACACAGAAAGCCCCACAGGGCGCAATCAACCACGTCACCCAGGCACGAAGAAATGACACAGCTCCATATTATGAAAGAGGGTTAATCAGGAAGCTCAGGATATAGGACAGCAAGCACAGTGTGACCCAGCTTAGCTAGAGTGACACATGAAGACAAGTGTGGCAGAGGGGTGACTACGTGGGCACCACGGTTCTCACTGACGGTGCTATGGTGACTGGTTTAGACTCTACCTCGTGCTTTCCTAGCTTGTCAGAGTTTTAATAAGTAATTTCTAGCAATATGCACTACACTAAAATTCTACATAGTTTAGACAGACCCTTGTACTTTCCTGTGAGAATTAACCCACAGGCAAACAAATTAAGTAGATGAAATGGTACCACCTGCTTTTCATAATGCAGACATGCTCTGTTTCTCATGTGATCAATTTAAACTGCTTGTTAAAATTTCATTTGTGTAAACCTGTACTGGAAAGACGATGGAATTAAGCTATGAATACAGATGTCACCCACCTAGCTATTCTTTGGCATTTATCAAATGAAAATACTTTTCCCTTGAAGTCCTATCAACATCGGAGACGTAAAGAGAAGCCGTCTGAATTCAGGCTCTCCTGAAAGCAGCCCCTACCGCTGGGACTTGGGAGCGGGCATTTGATTTCGGTGTGAGGCGAGCACGACAGGGCAGGAGGGCAGTGGACCCAGACAAGGTATGTTAATGAGGGGCTACTGCCACAGGTGGCCACAGCTCGGTACCTCTGCGAGCCATCCCGGGGACTGCGAGGAACGAGGCACAGAACTGTCCCACCGGGGGTCAGGAAGTCAGGGGCTTTCCTCAGACCCCCCTCTCCCCGTCGGTCTTCCGTGGGAGTGAGTGCCTAGGAGCCAAACATGGCACTACTTGAATGACATCTATTACCTCATCAACACCCTGTAATTCTCTTGAGGGTTGGTCCTGTTTTCGAAATTAGGAATCTGAGAGGCAGAAAAGATTAAGCCACTTGCTGAAAATCAGATAGTTAATAAGCAGCTGAGCTGAACTCCAAATTCAGTCTTCTCTCTCCCACTCTAGGGTGCCACGTGGTAAAGGCCACGGCCCATCCATTCTGCAGCATAGCTGGCGCTCCTCATGGGGAGAGAGACACAGCCTGAGGGGGGGGCATGTTTCCAGCCTCTCCTTGCAAGGAAAACGTACGGAGATGCTTGCCCAGATTGTTTTAACCTTCTTGTGTCCACAGAAAAACCTTCGAGGTCAACATCCACCAGCCACGTGAATTTTTTATAGCATCATCATCCATGGCTACTCCCACCCCAAATACCAGTTACTATGAAATTATGCCAGAATTTGGATCAAAGTATGGGGGAAAATTCAAGACAAATTTTTATCTGATGAACTCATGGCAGAGAATCAAATTTCATAGAGAGTTCCAGATTCTGGTATATTAAAAAACAATCTATAACTTTACTATGAGGAGAGTACTTTATTAGAACAAATAAAACATGCTGAGCTCTGCCGGGACACGGGGGTCACGCTCATGTGTGAGCCAAGGAGATTCTTTCCTTGCGTTAGTAAAAAAGATAATCATCTGCAAATCACTAGCATCTGAGGTTGGCTTGATTTAAAATGCACAGAGATACAGAAAAAGTTCCAGGAAATCATTGTATTTAGAGCTTGCTTGCATTAGTCAGTGGAAAGGCCCTTGCACCTCCCAAAATAACACTTGGGACAGCAGCTGTACGCTAGCACCTTCACTCATGTGAAGGCATGGCTCGCATCTGCGGTTCCGCAGGCTCCCGGGAGGACAGCTCCTCTTCACAAGGAGCCAGGGGAGCAGACAGGCCGCCCCACACTCCCCGCCTCCAGCCCAGCTGTACAGCAGCTGCCTTGAGCAAGTCCCATCCCCAGAAGCCCCAGAGCAGCCCAACTGAAGGAGCCCTTGACCCAGATGCCCACACTAAACACCTAACCATCAGTCAGATTTAGAAAGCAGAGCCCCCTTAAGCATTAAGCCTGGAGGACACAGGATCTTCACCAGAGGATAAAATGCAGAAAATTCCGGCCAGGCATTGACCACCGAGACCTTTCACAGAAGAACGGCATAAGCGTCTGAGGAAATCACAGATGGCAATCCTGGACACAAATCACCACGATGCAGAGAACAAGACCCTGGCCACACACTCAGTGCACTGTCTGGGGAGGAAGCATTTTCATCCTCTGGGTACAGAATTTCATAATTCCTGGTCCATAGCAAGTGTGGGCAAGGCTCCAGACACACGTGATATCTATGTGCCAGCCACGTGAAGGCCGTCTGGGCCAGGTCTGCTCGTTCTCTGGACCCACAGAGGCCTCTGTAGTGACACCCATCCAATGACTCCAACAGGAAAGGGAAGGGCTGGGGCGCAGAGGGGCACTTCACCTGGCACACTGGGCTGGAAGACTTTATTCAGATCCAAGGAGGAGGCTCTGGAATGGGTTTTCTGTGGCCGCGGTGGCGGGGTGGGAGGGTCCTCGCCCCTCTTCATGGCCTCTTCTATGGAGGTGCTAGAGTAGGATCTGCAGCAAAATAAGGGAAGGTCAGAAGGCAGACAGCAAAGCTTTACTCTCTGAAACTGGGCTGAAACAGAAAATACCCACAAAAGGCAAAGCGACTGCCAAGGCTTGCTGAGTTCCCGGAGGAGCCAGATACGGTGCTGCCCCCTGGATACCACACCAGCTGCAACAAGCGCCCAACCCCCAACCCTGAGTCACAACCTTTTTTAAACTCTTTGCTCTTATTACACCTTAGACCTGAACTTACCCCAGAGGGAACGCTTTCTGTAAATTCAAATCCATTTCGGTTGGAATTGTTAATAACACGTAAACCCTTCCACTTAGGTACTTCCATACTTTAATAGAAGGGCTTCATGGTATTAACTGACCGCAGAACCCTTCTCCTGTTTACATGCAAACGTGATAACAGGCACATATGGAACTGGGACAGATAAGCTGAGAGTAAGAATCAAATGTTCAACGGAATATGCCACAAATGAAATTCAGGAGAGGAAAACACACATCAGTCAGGTTGAGGGGCCTTGGTTGTCTTACCATGAGAAATACAGGTTTGGGGAAATTTTCAAAGCAAAAGCCTCCTCTTAACCTTCTCTCTCAATCTGTAACAAGGCAGGAGCTAACTAGGCAATTTCAGAGATTATAACTCCAATTCACGGCATTTAATGAAAAAGGAACTAAGTAAGTTGCTAAAGGTCACATAGCTAGAAGGTTACATAGGTTTCATTCAAATTCCAGTCTCAGTTTCTAAATTATATCTTTAAAATGTTCTGAGACTGCCTGCCTATGAGCCAGGGAAGAAAACTTGGGGCACAGCTAGACTATATATTAGAGCCCTACTTATTTTCTAAATTAATTCAACTCAGTACATTACTCTATCGGTTAGGAATAAGTTTGTGGATGAATTCCCAATATGATTTTCTAAGAAGCTCATGTGTACATCTTATGTCTGTTCTATTCAGCTTCTGAGCTAACTTCCTGTCAAAGAAGAAAATGACCTTTGATCAGAGATGTGTCCTACAGATAAATTAAACTCAGAAAAGTGTCTTGGTATTTAGCTATTACAGTGGCACTCAGGAAATTAGAATCTATCCATTACTATTAAGCAACTTCAGTTCTTAGTAAAGCTGGTTTTGACACAGCAAGTTCTTATTTTCCTGAATAACTTCCTCAAGGTTTCTTTGTGGTAGTCCAGAGGTTTTTTGTCATGCAAGGTTGCAATCTTTAATAAAGCCACCATAATGGCATGTGACATGCTCTGGGGTGGTCCCTGTAACACAACTGGCAGGACAGGCAAGACAAAGGCAGGCAGGAACTAGCAGGAAGGGTGCTCTGATCCTTTCAACCAGAATAAAAGGGAATCCATAGAAAAGGACAACAAAGTTTTCAAATGGAAACTCTTGATTAAAAAAGGAAATTAGAGACCCTGGCTAGAAAGAACTTTCTATGTCAGATACAGCTCTAGTGACATTTTTCACTCAAGAGAGAGAAAATAATGTGTACATGTATAAATCATGTGTGTGCGTGTGTATATATACACACATACATATAATTGAGCACACAATCTCATACTACATCTTATTCCATTTTACTTCCATATATAACCTGCGTATTTGTATTTTTATATGGAAAGTTAAATGAATATCCAATAAGTGATACAGTAAAACTATGACTGCAACCAATTAAAACATAAATGTGCAGGGAATCAACAAAATGATGAACGCAGCAGTGTTAGAAGGGTGATTTTCCTTTCCCTTACATTTCTACATGGCTTTATTATTCTAAAAAGGAGGATTAAAATAATTTAATTCTCACGGTCTCAGTAAGGACCCAGTTGGGTGTAGTGAAAACAAAAACATCCAAATTAGACCAAGAGACCAATCCCTAAAAGAATCGTATATAAAATTTAGCAGAGATATTAATAATAGAATATGTGACTGAGATTTTGTCATTTCACTCGCTTTGAGAGGAAGCCAGCAGAAGTAAAAACTGTGAGGTTCAATTTCTGCCATTCAGAGAAGGGTTTGCCTACTATGAAGGCAGATAAATATTACTATTCCTACATCCTAAAGCCAGCACGGACTAACTTGTAAAAGATCCATTCATCCTTCAAAAACAGGATGAGCAAATGTGGTGGCCATTGAGAGAAACAGGAACTATAACTTCTTTTCCTACCAAAACGAATTAGTGTACCTATTATTTTTAAAAATATGAACACAGATATCTGTACCTTCTACAAGGGGTAACTCTTTGACTTACAAGGAGACGAGAGCTCCTTAAATTGGCAATATTGCAAGCATACAAAATACGATCCGATTTAAATTCACTTTCTCAGGAATACATCTAGCAGCCAAAGGAGGAAAAAAGTCACTAAGAGCCAAAGCAAAACTTGGAAAACACACACGTAGCATCCTGTCTCCCACTGCAGTCTACTGGTAAAGAGCAGTCTCAACACCATTTCCCCTCTTTGAGGTTCTAGTATTTCTATGAGAGTCTGTATTTCTCTTCATTCCTCCCTTCTGATGTCTGATGTCAACCACAGCACTGCCTTACTGGCTCTCCCTCTTCTACTAACCTCTACTGACTTAAAAACTGTGAAGTTGAGAAGAGGCTCTAAGAGGATGAAACAGTCCACAAACACTGCTTACCTGAAGTTCCGAGCTGCACTGAAATTGCCGAAGCATTTTAGTTCCCTACTCTAGATTTTATCCCCCAGACTTCCTATTTTTTGGTGTGCACCTTGTCATGATAGGACATTTCAATGTTAGTTACCTTTTAACGGTATTTCCCGCTTTCCAAAGCTACTTTCCCCCTATTCGTTATCATCCTGCAGCAAGAGGGTCACATCACATTGCCCCTTCTTTGTGTTAGGTGGCCGGAGAGCAGCAGCCCCTCTCCCAGCACCAACAAACCCAGAAACTAAGCACCTCCCCAGCAGCACTGCGGGCTCCAGTCAGGCCCCTCATGACGAGTGAACTCACCCTCATCCTAAGCTTCAAATTGAAGGGAAAAGATTTTGGGTTGGGAGGTTTATTTCTAGTCAGGGGCATGGCACAAAGAGCATTCAAGTAGAAGTTAAACAAACACTACCTGGATCTTGGTCTTGCTTTGAGACTGTTGGAATCCTTAGGAGTGGCTGAAACAAAGATTAGTTGTTGTTTGCTTGGGTTTCATGTCTGCAGTTAAACAGGTTTTAAGCAGCACCTGGGCTAGTACAGAACACATCAACAGGTAAACATGAGGTACAGGTATCCGTGTGGAAAACTTGACCGCTTCCACATTTTTGTGATTCCATAATTTTATTTCTAAAGCTAAAGGCACAATTAAAAAGAAAGAAAAACCAACATATTTTTCCTCTCATCAGAGCATTAGCCATGAAGCCATTCTCAAATCGAAGTTGATTAATGAACCAATTCCGGCCTAAAAGACAACTCTCTCAAGAGGTTATCTATTTATACAATGATGGGTTCAGACTTGAGGGTTTCTTGGTCTATCATGATAGCCTAGTAATAATAGATTTTGAACCAGTCTCCCCTGAAGGCTAGGAAGAAATGTATTGGGCTACATATTTTAAGATTTTCTTAAAATACACCACCAGGACCACATGACCACAAGAAATCAAAGTCCCACAGTTAAGTCTAAATGATCTATGCAGCTTTTCCTGTAAGAAAATATTCTTGTGTCCCAAATCGTAGAGAGAATATTATGAAGTGAAATCATTAAAATATTTTGTCAACCATACAACTTTTCCTTCTCCAATTTAAATCATGAACTAGCTTGCTCACTACCAACACACATGGAGCCTACTTTCCCATCATAAGTTGTTGGGAGTAATGAGAAATACTTACAAAAACATTTTTTACGTCTTCAATCCTCTTTTTACGTCTTCAATCCTCTGTGGAAGACAACTTTAGAAACCACTAGCTGTGCTAAGGTTTTGCAAACGTTGCAAATTTTTCATCATAAAATGTCATAAACATTCAAAGAAAAAGTGCTACTAACTAGGAGCAAGGAGAATATAGTTTGTACACTGTTTGCACAAATTTTTCCGGAAAGAAAATGTCGCACTGCATGATGCCATCCTCTTTAACATTACTCCAAAGATAAAACCCCTCCTTGGTATGAAGCATGCTGGATTTCTGACGATCATTAAACTCCTTGGGTTGGATAAGCAGGGCAGAATGCGGAGCTGAGATGCTAACAAGGCCCAAAGCAAACTAGCAACACACGTCCCCTTAGCTTCAGTCAGCTATAGAAGACGTGCTTTTCTCCCAACTGAAGCGCTCTGGCTTCTTGGAGTGAGGACACGAGCACCTTTTAACTGCAAACCACTGAAAGGCTGCCGGAGCCCCGAGAAGCACGGGAGGCCCAAGCAGTGTGAGCCTGCCTTGGCCGGTCTCGTGCGCCCACACGAAGATGGACAACCACCTCCCCTGCTCCAGCCCCCTGGCGGCAAAAGATGGTGGCCCAAGAGAGCCTCTCCTCCAGCCCAGCAGGCTACCTGGGGCCACCTGGGGCTGCAAGGGCCACCCACCACGGGGCTGAGGGCCACCCTCCAAGCGGGCCGCCCACGGCTGGCTCCAGCCCGCTTCTCTCAGGCCCCACTGCTTCCCAGAAATATGTGGGCAGAAGTCTCAGCCATTTTAAAACACTGTTCCCCAAACCAGACCGCGGTAACCGTTACTTCCTTTGTCCAGTGCCACTATCTTTGCCTTTGTGCCGGGGAGGGGGGGGGGGGGAGGGATGGGTGTGGAAGGAGCGGGGAACCCTGCTGGTGAGAGATAGGCAGGCAGATGGCGTGATGGGTGTGACTGAGCCGTGGAGACCAGGCTAGGAGTCCTGAGGTCCAGGGGCTACTCCTGGCCACGACCCTCTCTAGCTGTGACCTCCGTGAACCTCAGTCTCCTCACCTACAGAATGAAGATAATAAAAATGAGGCCCCTTTCTCACTCAGAGAGATAAGAAAGTGAAGGCGCTTTAAAAACTTAAATGTATTCTAGAATTGCAACGTATTATTGCTGTAGGGTGTTCCTAATTTTTCAAGATTAGAAATCTGGTTTTGAAATTCAGTTCCTTCTAGGACAGCACGGGAGGTGCAGGTGGGTGCAGGGAATGGAAAGAGAGACCAAGGGGTGGCTGCCAGCAACTGGGCAGCTATGAGAATCACCAACAGCAGGCTGAAGACTACAGCGTGAGGGCGAGCAGGCCCGACGCCCTCGGCAGGACCTAGAGACACACAGAAAAAGATGGCCACGGTGCAGTATAGCCTTTTGAATTAGGCTAGAATGTGCCATTAGCTAAGAAATCCATCAGATTCCACTAATATGTACATGTTCAGTACTTAAAAGGGTAAAGGTCTATGAGAAAAAGATGTAACAAGGAATACCGCGTTCCCTGATGACAGAGTCCCATATCCCATCTGTAAGCCACCACATTTTCTTCACCACCATTACTATTATCATGGTTATCACCACCCACTGTGGAAGGAAGAGCAAAAGAGGGAAATGAGATCCCAGGCAGGGCTGGTAAGCTTCCATAGGTTCGAGATCAGAAAAAGCTGGAGAACACGATTTTAGTTAAGTCTTCCATCAGCCTCCAAGCCCCTGAAAGTCAGACTCAGCATTTGGAGCATGTGAATATCCACAAAAATGGCAAGGGCAGGTTGGGTCAGAATCCAGGCAGAAGCCCACGGGCGGATCACAGCTTCTCACTGAGCTGGGCAGAGGGAAGAAGAATGAGAACTTCCTAGAACACTCCAGGCATGTCATCTTTACAGGAAACAGAAACAGGATAGGAGGGCAAGCCTAAAGTTTAATTCTCCAGAAGGCGGCAACTCAACTGAGGTGAACTGCCCACATGGCACGGACAGCCTTCCAGAATTAGAAACCACCACCTTGAAACTCTTGTGTCTCCCTCTAGGAATCCAAACATTCCCCGGAAAAGAGGGTATTAAATACGTTTTCAGATGAGGGATTCCCTCATATCCACTCCAGAAAGGGCAGCAAAGGGAAGAACAAATCAGAAACCACATAGCATGCTCCCAGACAGAATGTGAAACAAATTCAGATATACTTCACGTACTGTGGCACGCACACCCTGATAGGTTCTGTCTGGTGACGCCATGCCCCATTCAATGAAGGAATGTTGAAAATGACACCTAAAGCTCATGTCCCAGAGAACACGAAATGCTCATGGAAAAAATAGGAAGAGTTATTAGCCTAAAAGGCTGTTGGAGAAGCACAATTTAACTCTCCAAATTTAAATAACTTTTACTGATACCATAACATGAAGTTTACAAAAACTAGGATGTATCCACTTCATTTCCAGAAATTAGAGTTGGAAAGTACCTACCTCAGGCATCTGTCCTACACAAATAGAGCATTTCCGTCTATGATGAAGGAACCTGAATCAGTTCCAAAAGCCAAAACTAGGCTTGAGAATTCCTACCACTTTTGGAGTCATAGTTGATCTACGATCTTAATTTTCTATTTCTTAACGTCACTTTCTAGAGGTAGTGGTTCCCAAAATAGGCTGAACATTGGAACCCCCTGGGAGGGAGGGGCTGCCTAAAAATACAGATTCTTAGGCCTTATCACTGCAATCAATCATATATTCTCATTCATATTCATTCTCCCTCCCTCCGTCCCTCTCTCTCCCTCTACCCCTCTCTCTTTTAAACCTTAAATGAACTTAGTGTTTGGGAAATACTGTACTGTAGCATAAGCCTCGATGTATATTGATTCCTTTGTTCCAACTTTAAAAAAATGAAGCCTGGATGATAGCTAGTAAACCAAAACAAACATGATTTACTTATGAAATATTAAGAGAGATAACACTAAAAGAGAAAGCAGCAACTTCTTTCATGTGCTCATAACCAGAGCTCCAAACAGTAATGCCAACCCTAGCCAGTTTGTTCTCAGCTAGGTTCATCTTGGTTCAGTGATGGCTCTGTCGAGAAAGCTGAGGCCACAGGCCCGACCATCTCCATGGTTCCCAGACACAGTTCTGACTCTCCAAGAACCTGGGCAAATACGACTTTTATTTCTCTCCTTGGAATCCACTCCATGTGTAAGCACATTTACCTGCCTTCTTGGTGGTGAAGCATAATGAAAGCGTTTGAGATTTATGCTTTGGAAATGGAAAGTTTCACCTGTGAGCCTCCCATTAATCCACCCCATCAGCTTACTCTACACAGAAATCACAATGGCTTGCTGAAATCTTCCCAAATCCAAGCCTTCACAATTTTATACTTAGTGACAATGAGACCCTCGATTCAAACTGAGAAATCCTTTCAGTGAAACCTATATTCAGAAATTAAAAAGAAATCACCCTCTTCTCATACCTGAGAAGAGGGGAGGAGTAAAAAAGAAACCAAAAGGTTTCCTTAGAATAAAACACAAGACAAATATTTGGACAGAAATATATATATATATATACTATCACAGATGTACCAGTTTTCTCACTGAAACTACAGGGTTGTTTTGGTTTGTTTGTTTGTTTAAGAAATAACTACATTAAAAATATATTAAATTGGTTTTCTCCTACCTGAATCCTCGGACATATCCTTTGGTAAGGCTTCATCCGTAGCACTCTTCAAAGCTAGCAGTGTTTCGTTTTGTTTTTAAAGAACAAGAGAGGGAAAAGTAAAGAAAAAAAAAATTTATGTCTCAGACACATTACATTAAAACAAAGAACCCCTAGTCATCACTTATGAAAACGGTGTTACAAACATCTATAAGTTGCTATAGCACTTACTAAAACAATAAAAGTCTCCTAAACTATGGTAACAGGTTCTCCTCCTACAGAGAACAGAGGTATTTTCAATGTTCCAGAGAGAGTGCCTCTAGTGGCTGGGAGGAGTATTACCAGGAAGTATCAAATTTCCCCATTTCTTTCCTGACATCCAGAGCAAAGATACAAGGACCTCTCTGAGAGTGACAGCCAGGATTCAGGATTTTTAGAGCTCGCGAGGTTATTCCAATGGGTAGTCAAGGCTAAGACCCACTAGTAAAGACAGTAATCAGAGTACTTGCTGCCACAGATAACATCTAGGTCTGCCTGCCTCTCCTGAGCAAATACTGAAACAGAGAGCATGCAATTACTATTTCCTAATGGGAAACATTTTTCATGTTTAACTCCCATACAAAGCTACATCCATGGCAGGTCATGATAACAAAACCTGAAATAGCTTCACTGATTTTTAGTCCCTTCAGATAAGCCTTTCATTCATGGGCAGTGAATCAATATCAGATAATAGAAGGAATACGGGCTTGAGAATTCGAAAATCTTGGTTCTTATCCCTGCTCTTTTTCTTACTGAGCAAATAATTCATACTGCCTGAACTTTAGTTTACTCATCTCTATATTTTATGTGATAAAACATACCAGCCTCCATTCCATTTTGTGAGGACTGAATAATACAGTGCATGAGGAAGGACCTGATAGATTATAAAGCATTATATAGAAGTATGGCAGGAGGTGGGGTGTTCCTCCTGCTCTTCTAGATAAGTCCCTGGCCAACTCATCCCTGTGCTTGATGCTAGCTGTAACACGGAACACCGTGCTGCACTGCTCTCACCCGTCCAGTAAGATAAGCAAATCATCACAACCCAACACCCACAAAGTCACAGAGAATAAAGCCCAGGGGTAGAAACTCTCTCCAGAAGGTAACTTCCTCGAGGATTAGACCTGTGTACAAATGTGCATGTATATTGACATTCTGGGATCACATCTGCCAACACAAGATGTTATGCTCACAAACCGTTCAGCTTCTAGTCATTTCCTAATTAGTACGACCAGATTCCAATAAAAGGTGTTGGAGTAGCCTGAGGGTCAGCAGTGAGCACAGGGTCATAACTGAAGGGCTGTGGACACTCAAGGTCTTGTTACCACTTTATGAACTATAGTTTCGTCACAGCAACTGGAACTACTTAATCCATCCAAATGTTTTCATATACAGAGAACAGTCCTCAGATGCTCTAGAAGCCAGCCACTCCAAGAGAAGTAGATTAAAAATATATATAGGTAAAATGTCCCTAAAGGGAGAAAACTCATTCTTTCCATACCTTGTTTGTCATCACCAGTCACATCTTGGGTAGGGACAGGAAAGTCGGCCATGTCTTTAATAGATAGCTTCTTGGAAAAGAAAAGTAAATTAATAATATGGGTTGGAATGGAAATGAAGTGATGTGCACATGTGATGCAAATGTTTTTAAAAGCTATGTATCTTGCCAATATTTCTGTCTCCCATAAACCCTGACATTTAATACTATTTTATTTTTTAGATTTCTAGTGGGGTATAAGTTAATTTGTATTGAAAAATTTATATACACAGAGGGAAAAAATAATGACTTAGATTGAAGTACATGTATAGACCACGCATTATATCTCAATCTGGTGTGGGACTCAGCCAGAGTTGTGGAGCATTTGCCCACGGCTCCAGTCAAGAACAAACCTGTGCTCTAGGTACTTTCTCACAAGCAGAGAGAGGTTCTGACAAGTGGCCCCATCACATGGGTATTTGCCAGGATCTCTTATGTAGAGGGTGTTCAACCCTGATTCAAACAGCCTCCTTGTCATGGAATAAGAGAATTTTACTGATGAGCGGAACAAAATTTTCTGCTAACTCACTGAAGGAAGAAGTCCTCACTTACACTAAGAAGATGAATACCCAAATTGATCAAGTATTGATTAGTTTAAAATTCTATGTAAAATCTACTTACTATAATTTCTTCTACACTCTCAATTAACATGGACTCTGTCCTCTGATAAGATTAAAGGATAATACATATTCATAGTTGATATATATATGTAAACACATTCTAGAAAGATATATAAAAATTGAAGGGTGATTGGTAGGTGGGGATAGGGATAAGAGGAGAACTTGCCATTATATGCCTTTTGATATTCTTTTTATTTTAAACATATTAAAAAAATCAAATAAAGATAAATTTTAAAACTTAAAGAAGTAGGGTAAATTCCTGGAGTTAGCCGGTGCTCCAAAAGGTTAACTGGTTTACCTCTCAGAATCTGAACAGCCCAAGAGACCTAAGCAATACTTCTGTTTCCAAACTGTTTCAAAGAATGGAGTTAGAATACTGTTTGGTGGTAACCCGATCTAGGGCTTAGCCATCCACAGGCAAGTCATTCTTGGCATTACAATGAAGCCTCCAGATGTAATTTAGAACAGAGAATGTATCTCAACAGCGCCCTTCTTTCATTTTCTTGTCCCACGTGGATTGTAATCCAGATCCTTAGCAGAATAAAATAATTTAGGAGTAGAAAATATGGATAAAAAGAAATCCAAAAGAACACTGTTGAAAGAAATTTTTAAAATCTAAATAAAAGGAAAGACACCCCGTGCTCATGGTCAGAAGACTTAATATTGTTAAGATGGTAATATTCTCTAAATCCATCTACAGATTTGAAGCAATCCTTCTTGCTTTTTTGCAGAATTTGACCAGCTGGTCGTAAATTTCATATAAAAATGTAAGGGACCCAGAATAGCAAAAATACTCTTGAAAAAGAAGAACAACTTACCAGAAACTTATAGTAATCAAGACACTGTAGTACTCACATAATGACAGACATATAGATCAATGGACTAGAATTGAGAATCCATAAATAAACCCTTAAATTTGTGGTCAACTGATTTTCAGTAAGCGTACAAAATTGTCTATTCAATAAATGATGCTGGGACAACTCGATATCCATATAAAAATAAAGAATGAAGTTGGTCCTCTTCTTCACGGCATATATAAAAATTCACTCAAAATGGATCACAGACCTAAATGTAAGACCTAAAACTATAAAACCCTTAGAAGAAAATATAGGAATAAACCTTCATGATCTTGTATTAGGCAATGGTTTCTTAGATATGACACCAAAAGCACAAGCAAAAAAAGAAAAAAATTAGATAAACTGAACTTCATCAAAATACAAAACATTTGTGTTACAGAGGATACTATCAAGAAAGGGAGGGAAAAACAAAGAAAAATACTTGCAAATTATACATTTAATAAGAGATTTATATCCAGAATATATAAAGAACACTTACAACTCAATAAATAACCCAGTTTATAAATGGACAAGGGATAGGAATAGATATTTCACCAAAGAAGACATACAAATGGCTAATTAGCACACAAAAAGATGCTCAATATCAGTAGTCATTAGGAAATTCAAATCAAAACCACGAGATACCACTTCACTCCCACTAGGGTGACTAAAATCAAAAAGACAGATAATAACCAATGTTAACAAGGATATGGGGAAACTGGAACCCTCATACACTGCTGGTGGAGGAATGTAAAATGGTGCAGCTGCTCTGGAAAGTAGTTTGTGTGTTCCTCAAAAAGTTAAACACAAGGTACAATATGATCCAATGATTCCACTCCTCAATATATACTCAAGAGAAGTGAAAACGTGTGCACACAAAAACCTGTACATGGACATTCAGAGCAGCATTTTTTCTAACAGCCCAAAAGGGGAAACAACCCAAATGTCCATCAGACCAAGAATGGACCAACAAAAATTGTGTTAGTATCCATACAACGGAATACTATTCAGCAATAAAAAGGAATGAAGCACTGATACATGCTACAATGTGAATGAACTTTAAAACATTACACAAAGTGATCTCATCACAAGAAAAAATTTTTTTTCCTAATTCTTTAATAGCGTATTTATGTGAGATGATGGATGTTCACTAAACTTAACACAGTAATCATTTCAAGATGTATGTAAGTCAAATCATTTTGCTGTATGTACACCTTAAACTTATCCAGTGCTACATGTCAACTCTATCTCAATAAAACTGGAAGATCAAAAGCAAACATTATACTAAGTGAAAGAAGCCTGTCACAAAAGACGACATATTTTACATTTCTATTTATATGAAATGTCCAGAATAGGCAAATTCAGAGACAGAAAATAGCTTAATGATTACTAGAGGCTGGGGGAAGCAGGGAACAGTAGATGACTGCTAATGGGTACAGGTTTTCATTTTGGAGTGATGAAGATGTTCTAAAATTCGACTATAGTGCTGGTTGCACAACTGTCAATATAAAAAAATCCACTGAATACTTTATACAAATTGTATACTTTAGATGAATATGGTATATGAATTTTATCTCAATAAGCCTGTTTACAAAAGAAAGAAATCCAGTAACCTAAGAAGCACTGCTAAAGACAAGTGTCCCTGAAATTATAATCTTTAATTCTTGATGGAAATAAGTACATGGTACAGCTCTGCTGTCTTTAGAAAAAGATGTACTGCTGAGCAAACTTCTCAAGACCTGACTCAGCTATAGCTCCATTCACAACAAACACCTTTACGGAGTCATCCTTCACAGGGCTGGTACCAAGATCTATCTAAACTCCAAGCCTGGGGAATTCCCTGGCAGTCCAGTGGTTAGGACTACACGCTTTCACTGCCAAGAGCCCAGGTTCAATCGCTGGTTGGGGAACTAAGATCCCACAAGCCATGTGGCGTGGCCAAAAAATAATAATAATAAAATAAAATAAACTCCAAGCATGCATTCCTGTGTTTAAAATATCTCCATTTCCAGGCTTCACAGACACCTGGATATTTGCTCCTTTCCTTTTAGAGATGATAAGTGAGTGCACGAAGAACAGCAACGTGAGTCAGTAATTAATTTCTCCAAAAACAAACGGCATTATTTATCTCTGTTGGAAAAGCAAAGATCATCTGATAGCATGGCAAGTTGGAACAAAATGTTTAACTAGAAAAAATGTGAATTATGACGTTTTTAGTAAATCACCTAACAACAACATAATTTTACACAAGCAGGGGTACCCATAGCAAAAAAAATTTAAAAATAAAACAAAAAACAAACCAAAACAAACAAAAAAAATAAAACAGGGCAACTGCATAAGACAGTTGTAGAGATGTCTGTCCTGGCCTGACAGACAAACTTCTCCGTACACTGTCAGCAACCCCAGAGTACACCGAGGGCCGGGAAAAGTGACTGACAATCATACCTGCTTCACCATCATACACATTCTACAGAAAAAGAAATTGAAAAAGCCAAAACTCTTAGAATGCACCTCTATCACTCCACCTGAAATCAGTTTATCTCCTTCCCAAGAGTAGAAATCTGCTGAGCAAAGGAACACGGAGGCTACGACTCAAAGAGCAGTAGAGAGGTCAAGAGAGACGTTATCAGAGGGGGCGCAGCAGAAGCAGGCTTGATTCGCTCAGAGAAGAGCAGAGGATGGCATCCACAACATGCACTACAGGCACGAGAGCCTTGTGGGAAAGAATAAATAATCACACACAATCACAAGAAATTTTTTAAATGGCCCTGTATCCTGCCTTTGACTTCTATCATCTTGCAACGTCGGAGCACTGTAATAGGAGCCTATGAACAAACCTCCATTTATGAAACATTTCCAGACTTTTTTCAGGTTGGGAACAGCAGATATCATAAGTTGTCATCACAGCAATCATAATGGTGGTGACGGTGACGAAAGTGCTGATATTAACAATAACCATAAGGACCCCTAAAGCACACAGTTAAGCCCCTGCATCAGTGGCCCAACATTATAGGAATTCTTCGGGTTTCTCTTGAGGACCATCCAAATCAGGCAGCTTTCAATGTGATCTGGGGCCCTCATATACAGTTCTCAAACCTCCTCTCAAAACTGTTCTGATTCATTACACCTTGTTAATAATCAGCTGCTAAAAATACAACTTTACAATGTTTACTTCAAAATTAAAGCTCGGTTGAAGCAAATAACCTGGCTTACGTTTTCCTGGCTTAGTTTGGCTATACCTAAATTTCACCTCTAAAAGGTCAAGAGGCTACTTTGCTTTTTTCACCAAATCTAGTTTTAGGGAGAAGAGAAAAAAAGATAATTATAGATATATCTGGTGTCTAGATTTGAAATGCTGAGCTCCAAGGTAAGTACTAAGTATTAAGAGAAATCGTTACGAAAGCAAATTTTCCAGAGTTTGTAAAGAACAATCAGCTAATGGATTTAATAGTACACACATCCTCACTTATTAACATATGAAGATCTTTTACCTCCATCCGATTCAAGTCACGGGGTTGTTGGTTTGCTGGCACTGACTCAGAATAAGAATCAAATAACGCACACTCCCACTTGGGCTTAGGAAAGGCTAAGAAGAAACAAAAAGAATGCATAAGAATATATACTATAGTCATGGTGGTCGTCGTTTCCTAGCAGCTTTTCTGTGCTTGGTAAATAGAGCAACAAAATCAGCCAGCTCCTATATGCGAGAGATGGCACTAATCACGGTGAGGTAGTATTTCAAGTTCTTTACGTGTACAAGCTAGTACTTCTGCCATGCCCACTTTACACGCAATAAAACTAAGGAGCAGCGAAGGTAAGCACCTTAGTCAAGGTCAGAGAGCCAGTAAATGAAGAGCAGGGGCTTGAACTGCCAGCACTCCTGCTGGAAGGTCCATGCTGTCAGCATTTCATGTTGTAACACAGAAGTCATTTTCCACCTTAACCATCACTATCACAATACTTCAGTTTCAACTAAGCTACTAGCAGCATTTTAAAATGGCAGTAACTATGGTGATAGTTTGAATACCATAAACATTAACTGAGGAAATACTTCATTTTAGCTATTACTACTGGAAGTAAATAGACAAGATCTTACAATGATATGTGCCGAAGAAAGCTTTATGAAGTACTCATTTCTTTTGGTTAGCAGGAATAACAAAAATAAGAACACAAGTTCTTCCTGATTTATAACAATGAGATAATCACATTATGGGTTTCTTCCAACATAGTATAGTGACAGCAGCTGTTAGCTGGGTAGCTGAGTGGATCAGCATAAGAAAAACCATCCTACCTGGTAAGCTAACACTGAACACTCACACTATTTCTTAGAAACAGATTCTGTTTCACCACTTTTGTCACAAAGTAAGTAAAAAAAAAAAATGTCTCAACAACTAGGAAAATTGTCATTATTCCAAAGAGGAAAAGCAGACTGGGGTAGACAGTAAACAGAAGCTACAAATCAAATTTGTCAAGACCAGCTATTAAGAAATCAAAATTTTAGTGCCATGTTTAAAAACATTTTTTTGAATCAAATGTTAAAAATAGATTGGCAGGGACTTCCCTGGTGGCACAGTGGTTAAGAATCACCTGTCAACACAGGGGACGTGGGTTCGAGCCCTGGTCCAGGAAGATCCCACATGCCGCAGAGCAACTAAGCCCTTGCGCCACAACTACTGAGCCTTGCGCTAGAGCCCGCGAGCCACAACTACTGAGCCCGCATGCCACAACTACTGAAGCCCGCGTGCCTAGAGCCCGTGCTCCGCAACAAGAGAAGTCACCGCAATGAGAAGCCTGTTCGCCGCAACCAGAGAAAGCCCGCTCGCAGCAACAAAGACCCAACACAGCCAAAAATAAAATAAATAAATGTATTTAAAACAATTAAAAAGCACAGAGAAGACCCAAAGAGTTCTGGCCATTTTCTTGAACCAAATACAAAAATAAACAAGGTTAATAAACCATTTAAAAGTCAACTACTAAACCCTTAGGGTTTGCCATACTATCACTAAGTTTAATGGGGTTTTATGAGGTCTCTCATGGTTTTTGTTAGAACTATTTAATTATTACTTAAGATTAATCCCACAAACTCTGGAAATGATGTGCAATTTTTGTTTAATTGAAGGGTATATGATGGATTCTTCTTCAGTTGTCTCTATATAAATGCATGCTCCATAAAAGGCCATTAAGAAATGGGGGGTGGACTTCATTCAAAATAAAGGGAGATGCTCTTGACTGAGGCTCTATTTTTTAGACTCCCCTGTACTGCGTAAGCAAGGTAAAAGCAGCCATTTGCAGCAGTAAAGGAATCAAGAGGCTATTTCTCTTTTGTTAATACACTTTTTGCTCAGGGCTTTCAGACCTTTAAAAATTTCATCAGTGACTTTTGAAACACTCCGTGAAACACCTGAACACCTACAAAGTGACTCCTCAAATAAGAAGTCATGACACCCAGCCTAGGTTCCATAGCCACACCACATAAGAACAAGCAAACAGCATTCCTCAAGACCCCAAACAGGAAAGAGAGGGAGGAGAGACAGCGAGACAGAGACAGGGACACAGAGAGAGACACTAAAGAGGAAACAGAGCAGTGTGTCATGCTGCCCAACTGCAAACTAGTTCCTGGGCACCCCTGAGGGTCTCCCCCAGACTGTAAGGAAGGGGAACACGCTGGAGTTACGGCCCGCTGGAGTCAGAAAGCAGCTGCTATTAGCAAAGTCCAAGCTCTGAAACAAGTAATAGCTTTTGCTCTCTGAACCCTCCCCTTTGTACATTATCTGAGGGCCTCTGGGCAAGATTCCAGAATGGGTCATGCTTCCCCCAACATGTTCACCGGTCCCTGGCACCAGCCACATACTTAGTCTCTTCCTTTTGGTTGAGCCTCCACCCCGTCACTACCTAACACAGAATGACAGACTTTTTATTTAAGAGTCAGAGACCCGAAGACTGACTTAGATAAGTCACTGGGTACTTTGAATCTAGTGTCGTTATGAGGAGGAGACAAGACAAGATAACCTAAGGCCTTTCCAGATCTAACCAGGAAATTTATGATCTGTTCATGACTAATCACATTTTCTTTAGACACTGGTTCCCTCCTGCCAATAATCATCAATGACTAAGCTCTCACGTTTTAGAGGCCCTCTCTAAAAAGTGAGAGAGTCTGTTGAAAGCACCAGCTATTTCTGGACCCTTTCGATGAAGGCTATACTTCTGTGAATAATAAAATTCACATCAGAAATCAGCCCACTGCCTTTGAAAGGGCAAGAGACACTATTAATTTTTTCAATCTTCCAAAGAAGTTAATACAAAGGTTGGACTCACCATGACTCTTTCCTATCCAAAGGATTTGGGGGTAACTGTTTTATTAATGAGAAAGACAAAGAGAGCTCTATTCTAACTTTCTGGCGTGCTAGAATGTTCTATATCTGATTGCAGTTACATGGGTGGATACATATTTTAAAAATCGAGTGTACATTTAAGATCGGAGCCTTTCATACATTTCACTGCATGTAATTTTTAAACTTTTTCATTAGGTACAGGACTCCTAGTCCATTCCGTTGCCCAAGGCCACTCGGGGACATCGGGCTGGGCCTAAAGATGCTAAGTCAGCATTGGCTCTACAGGAAGATCTTCCTCCTAATTTTTTATCAGCTGGGGATTCAGTAGTTGCCTGGTCCACAATTTTCATGAAAGGGTTACGTGGCTTTGGTTCAAATCCATCCAGACAGTACTAGAATGGAGATAAGAGATGACTCACGTTTGCTAGATCATCCCTATGCCTCACATTATAAGTTGTGAGAGTCTAATATCAGTTAATGAACAGTAACTGTGTATACAAAGGACTCCACAAAGTGTCTGGACAACATCTTAAGGAACAAAACTCTCTTCCAAGGTCTGGAAGGAAACGCCTAAGGTTTAGGATTTATGATGAAGCATTACCTGCTTGCAGGTACTCTGGCTGCAGAGTTGGAGGCAGGCCCTCAGGCAGTGGGTAGCCGTTCTTCCGGGCCACAATGAGATGAAACGCAGCACAGAACTCCGGCAGGCTCAGGGCTCCATCACAGTCAGCATCGCTCAATTCCCTAAGGAAAGCAGATGTTATGAGCGCCTAACACGGGGCTCAGAAGGAAAGTTACTCAGCCTCAAACATGCAAACATGACTCCCAGGCTCTCTGGTGGAGGCCCTGCAGGGTCCCCAAACCCATATAAAATCTCAGGGGGCCACACGGAGGAAGAAAAATCGACGCCACTAGCATGAGTGGCACTTCATAAATAAAAATTGAAATTCTTCAGATTCTCCAATAGATCTGTTTTACAACAGACTACACAAGTAAAACACACTATGGGACAAAAAGGAAAACGATGCCCACAATTCACACTTAGTTGACAGTCATTCAGTAAATGAGTTGTGTGAACAGCCCCGGACCTGGTGCTCAAAACAGTCAGAGGAAGGGCTGGCCCTGCCCTTTCACCGGTGTCCTGGCCATTATTCAGTTACCCAAGCTCAGATACAAGCACTTCATTTCTCAGCTTTAAGGAAAAACCTTGAACTTTTCAAGTTGCAAATGTTGTATCAAAACTTTGCTTGAGAATTCCCTCCTGGGAAAACACAAGTAAGCTCAGTAAATACTCGCTGAATGATGTTTTCAGATAAAACTAGCAACTAGGGAAGGCTGGAACCAGATGAGATAGAAAGGAAGAAAGGGAGAGGCTTGAAAAGGCTTATCTTTGCTTCAGCCGTTGTTTCCCACTGAAAAGCAGGGGCCTATCTGCCAAAGTAACTAAGACCCCATAAGCTCAACCAGTCTCCTAGGTGTACAGAGATGAGTACGCTTGTGTTAGGACAAGCAGAGCGAGAAGGCATATACAATCATAGTAGAAAGGGGGTTACTATTTGAAAGAAAAACCACGGAAGGTAAGCTCCGGAACTTTCCTTTGGACCCTTCACATCCTTGTCCCCCTTGAATATTCAGAAAGCACCAGCTCCCCAAGGTGAGGAGCCAGGGAACTGTTTCAAACACTGGGTGGAGAGAATCCCACAAAGCTTACATGGATATGTCTCAACAAAAAGAGAGAAATCCTCATGCCAATAATGTTAAGACTGGGAATTCTGCCAAAACAGACTGTATTCTTTACAAAATGATAGTTCCTCTTTTTTCCTAGCTTTAAAGCCTAATAAGGCTTGCCACTTTTTTTTTGAATGCTATAATATATTGCCGAAAAACCGAAATTCAGCTCAGGATCCCAGATACGGTGGCATTCACAAGTGTCAGTGGAATAGTTTTCCAATATGATGCACAAAACATGACAAGCAATTTTAAACTCTAATTTTTTTGTAAATCCTCATGATAAAAAGTTTTACATAAATATTCCAATATTTTAATTATATATTTATCACAGTGTGGTCTCCCGCCCAGTCTTGAGGAAGAAGAGCCCACACGCAGCCGGGAGTTTACAGAGGTATGGAGCGTTTCCATAAACGCAAACAGAGCCATCTGGACCAACCAGCACAGCCCTTCTGGAGCCGGTGATGGAGCCGGCACTGCAGCAAAGCACCGGGCACGCCACATGTGCAAGTCTGAACCGGGGCCCAGCTGATAAACACCAGCCAAATTTACGAAGCTCAGAGGCAGCGAGAAGAGTCAAATTTAACTTAATTCCAAAATATTTGTGGAACTTCTGTTCACCTGGCCTCATAAAATATTATAAAGAATAGCTTTTCAAGGTTCTCTGGTCACTTACACCACATCAAGTAGAAAAATCTGAAAATAAAACACACAAGATGGAAATTCTCATATGCTCACACAACTGCTTAGACTGAAAAGGCATCTACGTGAGGATAATAATTAGGAAATTGCTTTTTAAGTAAGAGCCAAAACAGTGCGTAGTATGTGCCAGACGCTATTCATTGTGCCTTTCATATAACTTACTTAATCTTCAAAGCAACAATAATCTAAGTTCTTTTCATTCTCTTAGTCTGATTTTTAAAAAATTCAAAAGATTAGATTTTTAAAATGCAAAAGTAGGAGCTAAGGGATGGCTATGGATAACAGTATGATACTATGAGGCATTAACTGTACTTACCATATATAGGAGAGTTCTGGAATGGAAAGCTTTGATTTGGTGAAGAAGTTCTTGGCCACAGAACCTGTCAAGAGTCATTGTTTAAATAAATCATGAATTACTTATCTAGAGCAGCTTTTATATTTATATGTAAATGAATCACCATTTTTTTCACTCAGCAACTCCTACCATATAACCACAAATATAATTATTCATCAAAGCAACTACGAATTGTGTGGCTAAAAGCAACATACAAACAGCTTTTAAAAGAGTATGTAAATTACAATAGGGCAAAAGAACTAACGGCATAATACTTAATTATGACATGAAAATTATATGAATTCCTTCTATTTCCAAAAATATGCAAAATTTACTAAAAATTCAAAAGATAACTATCAAAATTATCAAAGTAAAAATCTGTCGAGCACTTTTAATGAACGGATGCAAAAGTAATACACGATCATGGTAGGAAACAGCAAAAAAGAAAAACTAACACCATTAATCTCATCATACTAGAGATAAGAAGACAGACATCTTGAGAAAGCGTTTCAGTGAGATTTAAGATCTCTTGGTGGCTCTTCAAGAATCGTATCCAGGAACCTCTTGCTACTTTCTTTATTCATTGCAAATTTACCAATATCAATGGAAATCAGGTAATCATTTCATTTTACATGTAACGTAGCTTCAAGTCCCAATTGCACTTAAAATGTTTACACCCAATCCTTACTGAGATTGAAATTTTTATGCTTTCTGCTCTCAAAACAGTTTCACAATTCAAAAGCCTCAAGTCTAACACAAAGAACACTCAAATCAAAGCCCTAAACTCTATTCTAAACTGATAAAGTCAAAAATCTTTCCTTAGCCAGCACGAGACTTCTAACTGGCCTTGAAACAAAGGATTATAGTGGACCCTAAGGCAGACTTATTTTCCTTTGATAGATGAAGGATCAAAGACAAAGTACCCTATAAATGAATGAGCCTTCTCCCCAAGAGCATCCTGGAAATAATGCTGACCCAGGACTGTTGGCCATCCATGCAGCCTCCTTGCCTTGTCAAACATTTGTCAGAAATGTCTTGAAAGCCCATTTGCCAGCTATTTTATACATAGAAAGGCATTCTCCCCTAATTTCATTCTTCTTTTTCCCTCCTGATCTCCTTTCTTCAAAGTATAATAGGCTCAAACCCACAGCTAGAGACCTGGCCTGGACTTCACACAGTAGAGAGAGACTGTCGGCCCACAGTGTCCCAGAGTGGTTGGGTGGCGCCCACAGGGAAGATGATGGCTAACGAGGGCAGAGAAGGAGCACTTGAGCAAGCCAGGTGCTCCCTCCTTCGGTGCTGACAGAAGTTCAAACGGGGAGCTGGAACCCTCGCCCCAGCCCCACCCCCAAGCAACAGAGAAACCCCAAACAAGTCTCCTTTCCTTGCTCTCTCCAGCCATTTTCAGATCCACCCGAGAGCCACATGTGGGGCAGAAGAGGTAGAAGGGAGGCTTAAAAGCTGTCAGCAGTCAAAGATCAAAACCATGAATCCAGACTTTTTCTTACAAGGGGTCTCTCAGCCCAGTAAACTACAGCTACCCACAGCATTGATCCATCAGTGACTGAATGTTAATACATCCAATATATACAGATTTTTAAAAAATAATAAAGACCAGTAAACCACTGTAAAAATGGATTGAGCTATGAGAGTTCAAAGAAATAGATGCAACTGACTCTTAATCATATTGGAAAAAAATGTTCAACCTTGTTCGTGAGACATCTGTAAGTTAAAGCCACACAAAGACATGATTTCTTGCCTATCAGATGGGAAAAATACAAAAGTTCAATAACGTGTTTTGATAACAAGACTATGGGAAAACAGGCACCTCATACAATGCTGGTGGGGTGACAAAATGGCACAACCCCAAAGAAGGGGTGTTTTGCAAAATCACATTTGACCCGGTAATCCCACTTCCAAATTATCCAAGGATACACTAACAAAAATATAAAAAGACATATGCAGAAGGCTATTTACAAGAGAAATATATGTAATAGCAAAGGACTAGAAGTAATCCCAATAAAGAATTGGCTGAATAAATGACTGCACATTCACACAATCTGTAAGAAGAAACAAGAAATAATATCTCTACATACGACTACAGAGTAATCACCAGAATATATTAAGTGAAAAAAGCAAGGTGGAGGAAAGAGTAAGTAGTATGCTACCACTTATCTAAGAAAATACGGAGATAAGAACACACACACACATAGAGAGAGAGATATGTGCATACACGTATTTGCTTCTATTTTTAAAAACAGACAAATAAGCCATTAAACAAGATGTTTACCTATAGGAACAAGGTAGAGGAGATAGGGACAGGAACTAGACTTCTTTGAATGTAGCTTGTTTTGTAGACTCAACTTTAGGACTGTGTTAATATTTTATATAAGTAAAAAATTAAATTTTAAGAACACAATCCTTAAAACTTGAAATCAAAACAAATAAAACTGAAAAGCACAAAGTTGGAGAACTCTCACTATCCAATTTCAAATACTTACTATAATAATCAAGACAGTGTGGTATTGGCATTAGGCTAGACATACAAATCAGTGAAACAGAATTGGTAAAGAAATAAACCCTCACACTTACAGTCAGTTGAATTTTGACAGGGAACCTAAAACAATTAAATGGGGGAAAGAATAGTTTTTTCAACAAATGGTGCTGGGACAACTAGATATTCACATGCAAAAGAATGAATTTGAACCCCTACCCCATATCATATGCAAAACTTAGCTCAAATTGGACGAAAGAACTAAATATAAGAAATAAAACTGTAATATAGGGAATTCCCTGGCAGTCCACTGGTTAGGACTCTGCGCTTTCACTGCCAGGGCCCAGGTTCAATCCCTGATCTGAGAACTAAGATCCCACAAGCCACACGGCGTGGCCAATAATAATAATAATAATTAAAAAATTAATATGACCTTGGATTAAGCAATGGTTTCTTAGATATGACACCAAAAGCACATGCAACAAAAGAAAAAATAAACGGAACAGCAAAATTAAACTTTTTTGCTTCGCAAGATACCATTAGGAAAATAAAAGGACAAGCCACAGATTGGGAAAAGAATATTTACAAATCATATGTCTGATAAGGAACCTGTGTCTAGAATACACAGAGAACTCTTTCCACTCAACGATTTTTTTTTAAAAATGGCAAAGTATCTGAATAGGCATTTCTCCAAAGAAGATATACAAATGGACAGTAAGAGCATGAAAAGATGCTCAATGCATTCTTCATCCAGAGAGAGATATCACTTCACATCCACTAGAACGGCTACAATCAAGAGATAAAAACAAGTGTTGGCAAGGATGTGGAGTAAGACACTACTGGTGGCAATGTAAAATGGTGCAGCCACTTTGGAAAACAGTCTGACTAGTCCTCAAATGGTTAAATACAGAGTTATCCTATGATCCAGCAATTCCACTCCCAGGTATATATCCAAGAGAAATAAAAACATACATCTACACAAAAACTTGTACACAAACGTTCACAGCAGCATTATTCTTAACAGCCAAAACAACCCAAAAGTCAATCAACTGATGAACAGATAAATAAAATGGGGTCTATCCATACAATGGAATGATATTCGTCCATAAAAAGGAACGAAGCTCTGGTACATACCGCAACATGGATGAACCTTAAAAACATTATGCTAAGTGAAAGAGGTCAGACACCAAAAAACACTTATTATGCAATTTCATTTATATGAACAGCCCAGAACAGGCAACTCTATATAGAGAGAAAGTAGTTTAACGGTAACCTAGGGCTTGGGGGTGGGGAGAGCAGGAATGGGGAATAAATGCTAATAAGTTGGTAGTTTATTGGGGGGAGGTGCTCTAAATCTAGATTGTGACTATACTACACTAAAATCATTGAATTGTATACTTTAAATGGGTGAATTTAGAGTATGTAAATTACATCTAAATAAAGATGCTTTCTAAAAAGGGACATCAACTAATTGCAATGTATGAACCTCTCCTGACCTTGATCAAACTAAACTTTTTTAAAAGGCATTTGTGAGACAATTGGGGAAGTCTGAACAAGACTTGATATTAAGTAATTTGTGGGGTTTTTTTTAATGTGCTAATGAGTTGTGGTTATGTTTTTAAAAGAGGCCTTATCTTTACAGATACATCCTGAAATATTTTCAAATGAAATAGTCTGGTAATTGCTTCAAAACCGTCTAGGCTGAGAGAGGGTATAAATAAAACCAAATTGTGAGAGCTGACTGATAGGTACATAGGAGTTTGTTATACTAGCCACTTCAGTTGTGTCTGTATTTGAAATTCTGCAAAATGAAAAGGTTAAAAGAAAATAAAAACATTCCTAACAGCTACCTATTTGTATTTGGTTAAATATCTGCATACATTGTGAAAAAACTCACTTAAGCAGTGGGTAAAGTTAGCAAGTGGTCAATAAATGCAATCTGGGTTTCTGCTGTTTTTTAAAATCACGTTGTCAACGTTAATTTTTTGTATCTACAATATTCTGCCTTCAAATAAAGCCATTACCACCAACCAGAAAATGATATCTGCGTTTATACAGGTACATTTCAACTACGCACCTTATTTCACGAGAGAAAATTAATCTTAGTCCACACTGCGATATGTCAGGTTACAATTATCAAGCACATATTGTTATTCTTCACAATTGAAGTATAAAAAGGAAGTTTTATGAATTTGTCTTCCAGACTCTACTATTTCACTGTTTGTTTAGTCTTCAGCCGGGTGAAATGTAGGCACGTGGGAATTAAATCAGTTCCTCTCAGCTTGAATTTTGCATGAGAATTCAATAGGAATATGTATTTCTGAAGATAACCCAGAAGAACTAACATGTGGACATAAAAAAGCTGGCCAATTTTCCTCCCATATTTTCTCTCAGAAAAACCAGAGGAGAAAGACTGCAGCCAAAGAAAACGAACATGAACTTGAACTCTAAGGTGTATATAACATAAGGAGACCTGTGACAGCAACTCTTTGGGAGGCTACACTATGTCCTTGCTGTAACACCAACATAGTGAGTATGCAATTAAAGGTGCGGCACTAATTTCAGGAACTGCTCCAGCTAATAAGGCATAGGATCTGAACCAGGATGCTCCAAATTCCCATTTAACCCCCCTTTGAAACGGAAACATAACTTTCCCAATATCACTGCCAAGTGTTTTTCTGCATGGTTTATAATTGATGAGACATTCAACCTCAGAGAAAAACAAACTAAAATCATAGAAGGTTGTTGTACTCATTTTGTGTGGACTATTTCTCAAGATGGGCGCTGTTATTTATGTGAGACAGTGAGCTGGGACCCGTGTTCTCACCCACCAGACTTTGTTACCTGAAATGAAGGAACTCGGATCAGGCTGAAGGGACCGGAACTGGTTGACATAATACTCTCGCTGCTCTTCCGTTATCCTCCACGGTTCATCTGGGTAACTACTGTTGTTATCCTGCAGTTCTCTCTCCACTGAAAAGGACTTTAAAAAGAAATCAATAAGCAGATGCTCACAGAATCTGTCTTTTGTGAAACGAAGTAGAAATATTAAACCCAAGCATTATAATTTTTTTTTCCTCAAGGGAATGAATTTAAACACCTTGTGAGTAGAATTTAATGGGAATGTAAACTTCTGAAGGTCAGACATCATGCTTTATACCTTTCTTTTGTATTTCCCAAAGTTGTTAACAGGTCTGAGCATGAAATATTGAACACTTGGGTGAGTGACAAAAGATTTTCCAATGTGATGAAGGGGAAAAAAATACAATCGTTCTTTTCTTCAAATATTCACCACATTTTGATCCATTCAAATTAGTTGAGTAGATAGTAAGATAATCTAGATTCTTTTTAAACCACTTTTTTAAAATCTAGAACAGCTATAACCACACCATCTTTCTTTCTGAGGCATTCCCGTTGTATAAATCTGGGAATCAAAAGCTCCGAATCAAGTCCCACGTCCCCAGGTCCCACCTGAGTGGCAAGTCAGGATCACCAAACCTCTCCTTCCACATTTGTGAACTGGGGGTTCTACTTAGTAATAGAGCTGAGTGCAAAGATGGGCTGTCATGGTACCACAACAAACAGGGTAACAAGGGGTGCATCCGACCTGCCACTAGGGGGCATGCAAGCCAAATTTGAGATTTTAAGGATACAGAGAACCAAAGTAGTAGTGCAGGAGAAAAGAGCTCTGCTAAGCAATGGGGAAAGAAGCAAAAATGGTGATTCTGGAAGGAGCAGCACAGGGCTTTGTTGCATCCCTCCCATCTACCCTAAGGCTAAGGTGCTACTTGCCAAGGGCCACCTTCATGGAACTAAAAGGTAAACACAAGGAGGGTGAGCCTTTAAGACAAAAGGAGACTAGGAAAGAAGGAGAGAGGTATTACTACTAATACCCATCAAGGTGCCTGCTTCTGAATGAACACACTACCAAGGAATTAATCATTAGGAGGGTATTCTACTCACTATCCCCAGAAAAGACAGCAGACCGTCTCTGCTCCCTGCCTCAACCTCCACAACAAACACACACCACATTCTGGAAGTAACTCTTCCCTGGAACACTTGGCTCTCCTCTGATGCCATTCAGAGAAGAAACAACTCTGTAAAAAGTTTGAGCTGTGATATGACCTTGAGATGCCATCTTTGAAGTCTGCATACTAGATGAGTTTCCACTAAATCTAAATCAAACCGTTTTTAAATGCCCTGAAAGTCACTATCCAGTAGTTAATGCCTTAAATTCATAGAGTGTTTTGAAATTTACAAAGCATTTCATACACCCCTATCTCACCTGACCACCTCAAACATTTGAGAGGTAGACACAGCAGGTATTAGTATCCTTTTCCCAGATGAGGAAACCAAGGCTCAGAGAGCTTAAGGGACATGCCCATATCCTTCACTGAACCCCTGCAGTCAGCAAATACGTGTCCACTTTTTTTTAATCTGTTGCCAAAATCTCCATGCTAGGTATTGGCTGCTGCATTCCCTGGCGCTGACATGGAAGCTTCTACTCCCCTAAAATGCACTCTCCTTCCCACCTGGAACCAAAGCTGCCATACCCAGTCGTTGCTGGTAGTGTCATCCCATAACCATCTGCTCACCCTATTTCCTCTCCCATATTATTTGACCCCTGAGTGGCATCAGTGGTCTCTTAGCAGGTCTCAAGTCTAATCTGACAGCAGGAATCGGAAATGGACAGGAGAAAGTGACCGATTCCTCTGCTTAAAAGCTTTCAGGATGACCTATTGCCCAATAAAACAAATCCCCCTCCTCCACCTGGCTTTTAGGGCCCTTATAATCCAGCCTCCTCCTTGGTCACTCATATCAGGCTTCTGATAGCCCACATGCTCTCTCCTCATGGGTCAGGTTTGCATATTCTCCCCAGACCACCCTTCCTCTGATCCCAGCCCCCCCAAATCCTACCCATCTGGGCTTCCCTGGTAGTGCAGTGGTTGAGAATCTGCCTGCTAATCCAGGGGACACGGGTTCGAGCCCTGGTCTGGGAGGATCCCACATGCCGCGGAGCAACTAGGCCCATAAGCCACAACTACTGAGCCTGAGCGTCTGGAGCCTGTGCTCCACAACAAGAGAGGCCGCGATAGTGAGAGGCCCGCGCACAGCAATGAAGAGTGGCCCCCGCTTGCCACAACTAGAGAAAGCCCTCGCACAGAAACGAAGACCCAACACAGCCAAAAATAAAATTAATTAATTAAAAAAAAATCCTACCCATCCTCAAGTCCCATGGCCCCAAAGGACTCTCTGACGTACCTGCCAGGCCCACAGCCACTGCAGAGGCGCTACCTGCCCCCAACCCCCAGCTCAGCTTGGCTACGAAGATGGGTCTGGAACCACATGTGCACAGCATGGCCCACCTCATGCCCGGTCTCCCCCAGCTGAGTCCAAGTAAGTGTGGGTGGGCTCACAGTTGCTGGCCTCTGGGATGCTCTGGCACAGAAAGCTTTTCTCTAGCGAGGACAAGCTGTGCCAGATGCTCATTCTTGTGGATGTGGATAAAAAGTAGAAAGATCAACAAGCAGAGAAAGCAGACCCTGAGCAGATGCATAGCAGGGTGGGGGTGCCAAGCAAAGGCCAACTGGGACTTAAAGTCACAAGGGAGCAAGAAGTGAGCACAAGCAGAATCTGTGAGGAGTGCAAGTACTAGAAAGAGTCCGGGGTGAGGGTGGCTGCTGGCAGCCAAAAGGCAAATGGACAGTGAAGCAAACTCAACTAGTCTGTTCATGGCGGAACAAACATGAATAACCAAGAACTCCCATTCCTAGGGACCACTGGGCCAATCCTCGTCTCTCATTTCTTGGATTCCCATGAGAACCCCAACCCCTTCCTCCTTCTCAAGAAAACTTAAGAGCTGACAAGGAGAATTCCTGCTCCTTAAAACCAAAAGCGCCAGGGCTTCCCTGGTAGCGCAGTAGTTAAGAATCTGCCTGCCAACGCAGGGGACGCGGGTTTGAGCCCTGGTCCAGGAAGATCCCATATGCCGCGGAGCAACTAAGCCCGTATGCCACAACTCCTGAGCCTGCGCTCTAGAGCCTGCGAGCCACAACTACTGAGCCCACGTGCCACAACTACTGAAGCCCGCACACCTAGAGTCCGTGCTCCGCAACACGAGAAGCCACTGCAGTGAGAAGCCTGCACACCACAACAAAGACTAGCCTCCACTCGCCGCAACTAGAGAAAGCCCGCGCGCAACGACAAAGACCCAACGCAGTCAAAAAAAAAAAAGTGCCTTCCAACAATGAGAGAGGGCATGTGAACACCAGGCAACCCGTACCTGGTGTGGCCCTTCTACCAGCCTGCCCGAAACATCTTAACCTACCCCCATCTCTTTCCCCTTGCTTCTCACTGCATGTTTTGAATTGATTTGATAAATCAAGTGATTTGAGCATCTTAGAAAATATGAATCCTTATTATAAGTATGCTAAGTATCACACAGTTTGAACATTTAAAGTGCTGTTTGTTAAATATCTTCATTCAGGTTTCGATCTGGAGGGCGAGAACCATATCATCTTAGCCTTCATTCTGCACATAGCCCCTAGCAGGCTCAGCACAGACACTACAGAAGTCGGGTGGGGGCCACTTATTGACGGGCTCTAACAACTTCAGGGGTATGTCTTATGTTGAAAGAGATGCAAAAACACTACTCTATGCTGCGTGTAATGAAAGAAAGCCCATGAGTCCATTTCATATTTTATTTTATTTTTTTAAAGAATAACTTGATTTTTTAAAATATTTATTTATTTGGTTGCACCAGGTCTTAGTTGCGGCAGCAGGCTCCTTAGTTGCGGCATGCATGTGGGATCCAGTGGGATGGAACCCAGGCCCCCTGCACTGGGAGCGCAGAGTCTTATCGACTGCACCACCAGGGAAGTCCCCATTTCATATTTTAAAGTTTGAGATCTATCAACAGACGTCCCTGTCGGTCCCATGGTCTGATCTCTATGGAGAGGTTTCAAGTTCCTTATTCATTAAGTGAGTGATTTCAGAGACAGGTAGAAGGGGCGGATCACATTCCACGTTCCCTGAAGCCGAAATATTCCAAAAGAAAGCTAATCTATACTACAAGAAGCCAAATGATGTGAACTTTGCTGCAGAAACACTGACCTGCTCATTCATTCATTCACAGACACTTATTCAACATCACCAACATCCCAGACACTAGTCACTAGGGATACTCTCTGATGGTCAAACACATTCTTTTTCCCAGGAAGCCTAGAGTCCAGTGAGGGAGAAAGACGGGCAGTCGCAAAACAGTGAGGTGTGAGCTGTGGTGAGACAGGGAACTCTGGAGCTCCGCGGCTGGGAGTCGTTCCACCGACCGCCCGCATCCGTATCACCTGGGGACTCGTCAGAAATACAGAAGCCCAGGCCCTACGCCACACCTAGTGAATCATCAATTCTGGGAGTGAGGCTCAGGCATCTGCGATTTAACAGGCACTCTAGATGATACAAAGCACACTCAAGTCTGAGAAGCAGTGCTACAAAACATGCAGGGCAAGGCAAGGAAAAGGAACAGCATTTGCAAAGACACCTTAAAATGCCAGAAAATAGCCATCTCCTGAAAGTAGCTTGGTTGAGCTACATACAGATAGAATGGGCTGACAGTGCAGAGGAGATGCGAGTGGAGTTGCCTCAAGACGGTCCAGACCAGCGGTCCTCAACCTTTTTGGCACAGGGACCAGTTTCGTGGAAGACAATTTTTCCACGGACCAGGGATGTGGGGCGGGGAGAGGATGGTTCAGGCGGTAATGCGAGCGATGGGGCGCGGTGGGGAGCGGCAGATGAAGCTTTGCTCCCTCGCCCGCCACTTACCTCCTGCTGTGCGGCCCGGTTCCTAACAGGCCTCGGACCACTACCGGTCCACAGCTCAAGGGTTGGGGACCCCTGGTCCAGACCATGAAGGTTCAGGTGCACCAGGTTAAGGGCTTTAAAGTGTATCTAGAACACAATCGGGAGCCACAGATAAGTATGACACAGGCCAATGAAATAACCAGATTTGAGCTGCAGAAAGATCACTTCAGTGAGGAGAATGGAAGGGAAGACTAAAGGTCGGAAGACCAATTAAGGCCATATCGGCAACCCCGGCCAGAGGTCAAGGTGGCCCAGAGGTAGGGAGGGCTATGAGGGGAGTAAGAGAAAAAAGCCATAGGGCCCCCACCAGATGAAGGCCCATTCCAGCAGCGGGATGGCGGCTTGAGACCTCTCTGGCAGCAGCTAGGGGGCCATCTCCTCCAAATGAACCCATAAGGCAACCGTAACAAAGACCTGAAATCAGTCACCTAAGAGAGAATGTCTAATTGCAAAGACTGGAGGCGCTGAGCAATGGGGGCGGGGGAACGATGGAGCCTTGGACTTCCGAGGAGAAGCCGGAACCAGGAAGAGACCCACCTCCGTGTGCACCCAACAGGAGCCCCAGTTCCACTCCAGCTTTAGTGATTTGCTTGGCTGGGTGGAGATTTTTGCTACTTGGTGCCAATTTTGAGCTCTACCAGCGTTTTTAAGAAAATATAAAAGGAGGGAGAGAGAGAGAGAACAAGAGAGACAGAGAATCTTCCGCATCTGTGTGCTTAAGCCTCATACATATGGTTCATTATACAGTTTCTCTAGACACAGGAGAATTAGATTTGCTTATATTTAAAACATTCAAACCCTTGGTTTTGTTTCAAGTGAAATGCAAATATCTGGCACTGCAACTTGTTATCTCTGGGGAATACAGGCTGTTTATAATGAAAGAGACTTCAAAAGACTCATTAAAAAGTAATACTATTGGGCTTCCCTGGTGGCGCAGTGGTTGAGAGTCCACCTGCTGATGCATGGGACACGGGTTCGTGCCCCGGTCTGGGAAGATCCCACATGCCGCGGAGCGGCTGGGCCCGTGAGCCACAGCCGCTGGGCCTGCGCGTCCGGAGCCTGTGCTCCGCAGCGGGAGAGCCCACAACAGTGAGAGGCCCACGTACCGCAAAAAAAAAAAAAAAAAAGTAATACTATTAATAAAATCCCAAAAGGTGACATTTACCCCTGAAGTATCTTAAAATCAAACATAGATGAAAAGTATGAATTGCAAGGAAGCACTACTGTCAGGGAGAACTTAAGAAGGGGGTGTGCATTGTTTCAACCACAGAACATTTCTGTTTAGAATATAACCCCACCCTGGAGGCCTCCTGTCAATGCTGCCTTAGAGTCCAGCCACTTCACCTGAGGGTGCGATGATCTTTGTTAGAACAACATCCTTTTGGTGCCTTAGCAAATAAACTGTCTGGGGGAGGAAAACCTCCTAGCAAGCCCACAGTGACTCTGTGAGGACACCTCCCCTGCCAACGACCTTTTGGAAATAAGAACACCATACTGCGACCACTGATCAGAGCATGATCTCATGAGCAAAGATGTGAGAAGACTCAACCACCCTAAAGGGGAAGACTGGCTCACAGGCTGGTAAGACTAGACCACAGCCCACGTGACAATTAAGCTGCCTACAGAAAGATCCGGGGATTGATCCGTCATGGGGCAGAGAAAAAAGAAGAGTCAGGGAAGCAAACGATAGCCGTGCTTCTATGTGCAGTTATGGTGGCTGTCCTCTGACCACTCACGCCCTACATGCCTGGTGTACGGGTGTCACCGAGTGGCTGCCCAGCCAGTAATGACATTTTCCAGCCCTTCCTGCAATTAGCCACAGCCATGCAACTGAGTTTTAGCCAATGCAGTGGGAGCGCAAGTGACCTGCACCACTGCCAGGCAGGCCTAGCACCCCGTGGTCCTCCTCTACGCTTGTCCCCATGAGCCCACTGAGAAGGGGCGGCACAGCCACAGGACAGAAGCAGCCTGTCAGCTGAATCACCACGTGGGGGAAAGCTGCCTGCCAATCTGTGAGATGAGTGAGAAGCAGACCTGCTGTGGGAAGTCATTAAAATGCGGGGCGTATTTGTTAGAGCGGCTGTTACTCCAACCAACCTACCCTTCAAGCGAGGCCCAAAGGAAAGGCACACCTGCCTAGCGCCAACAGCACAGCCACTCCTGCATTGAAGACGAAGCATGAAGCCATCTTCCTTTTGTAATCTGACCACCTAATGACCTGAGACCGCTCTGAGCCCAAAAAGCTTTCTAATTTGATTGTTCACGAAGACTGTCTTCAGGGACAGCATGTGGATGCATCTTTACAGCCGTCTTTCTATGCTTGGTTAATATGAGTTTGATAGGAGATTATCAGGGAGGAAGTACAGAGTAAAGAGAAAAGACGGTTGTGGTAAAACTGGGAAAAACTGGGAAATGGGGAATGAAGAAAGGAGCTAAAGAAGGAGGTGGAGCTCTGCGATTTTGTTTTTCACATTCGACTGTTCCGTATCATACTCTATAGCCTCATTTATACTGTTTCCCACCTCACTCTCATTCTAATGTTAAGGCCCATGAGGACAGGAAATTTTGTCTATTCTGGCAACAGCTACACCTCAGAGCCTAGAAAAGTGCCTATCACATGGGAAACACTCAAAAGACGTTCGGCGAATAAGTGAACAAATAAAATAAACAAATGATGGGACAAGCTGTCAATTCTGACTCATAGACAGAATGGTTAACCTGAGCCCTCCTATAATGACTGGAGCTGAAGTTCAGATGCACTTACCAAACAACTGTCACCCAAGAGTGTAAAGGCTGGGCCCTCTCCCTTACCTATGAAATCAGAGGGGGAAGAAAACTTTTTTTTTCTTTTTATTTTAAAATACTATAGGTTCGCTGGAAGTTGCAATAAATAACTTCTGTTTTTACCTGTAGCAAAGTTAGTTACAATTAAATCCTAACAACTAAAACTTTATCAGTTTCTTCGTGGAAATAAATTCACAAAGATGCCTTTAATCACATACTGCCAAACTTACTTAGGGATCTAATCTCAACAGCTTAGAAGGCTGAAGCCCAGACTATAGGAATCTCTGAGTCTAATGAGCAATGCACAGTTGCTGCTTATTATGATAAACTAAATTTTTTAGATGATCACCACAGACATCAGAGAATGTCAGATAACATGTATTCATTACGTGCCAGACACTGTAAGCACCTAATACACAGGATCTACTTTCATCTTCACAACAACCCTGCAAAGTAGGTCCCATTAGTCCCATTTTGCAGAACAGGAAACTGAGGATTAGGAAAGGGAAGTGACTTACCAAGACCACACACCTAGTAAATGGTAGAGTCAGAACATGAACGGAGTCCAGAGTGTATACTCACTCAGCGAGCTCTGTGGTTCCCCGCTCTTAACCATCCATCCATCCTTTAGCCATGCACCATTTCCTTTTAAGAACTAACCTCACTGTAATGCCTAAAATACTGCCGCAATTCTGCAGATTGAGGATCTGAGTTGAGGATACAAATATCCTATACTTCCACTTCCCCCTCCATTACCTAGTTTAGTTGTAGATTTGGGCCAGAGAACTATTAAATCATACAGACAGAGCACCATCTTATTTCTCACATAACTTTTGCTTATAAGCATCTGGCGTGTTTTCGCATCAGGAAAGAACCCTGTAGAGAGCCATACAATACAGATATTAAATCACTGCGCTGTTATTTTAGTATGTGGCACTAACACTATTTTGATTAACAAAAGAAATGCTTATGAGTAATCACTGTCTCCAATTCTTCCACCGGGAGCCAAGATCTCCTGCTCAGAAGGGCATTTTTCCTTTACGATTGTCAGGATTTTGCTCTCCGCTTAGAGGGGAAGAGCAGGAGAAAGCAAGAAATCAGCAGTAAGAAGAGCCTTGGATGAGGCTGAGGGCTTCCGGTGCTATTACACTAACGTGCCAGTCCCATCCTTGCTGATGAGGTCAAGGCTGCCTGTCTCTTCCCCACTGTCGTCCCCTTAACACTCAAGGCAGCCTGAGGTCAGATGGGAAACAGATGCACCAAGAACTCAGGCTGAATCCACGGAATGCTTTAGAGAGTGAGGCTACAGACTGGAGGTGCAACAAGAGTGCAGGTTCTGGGGCTTCCCTGGTGGCGCAGTGGTTGAGAGTCCGCCTGTCGACGCAGGGGACACGGGTTCGTGCCCCAGTCCGGGAGGATCCCACATGCCGCAGAGCGGCTGGGCCCGTGAGCCGTGACCGCTGAGCCTGTGCGTCCAGAGCCTGTGCTCCGCGACGGGAGAGGCCACAACAGTGAGAGGTCCATGTACCGCAAAAAAAAAAAAGTGCAGGTTCTGGAGGCAGACAGGTTTGGGTTCAAATCTGGGATGGTCACTTACTCACCATGAGACCTGGGTCACTTACTTCACTTCTGAGCCAACAGTTCCCCACCTACCTCTCCAGCCTCACCTCCCCACGACTCCAGGCTCCAGCCACGCCAGCCCTCTTCCAGTACTCCATGCTACACGGGGCACAAGGGCTCACTAGACACGGGCTCCACCCCCTCTTAGCATAACGCCCTGCACTGCAGACAACGGCTACATAAAAACTACACCTTCTGAACACCTCTGCTGTTAGAATGCCACATTGGAGTCAGGTTCCACTAAACACGCCCACGGAAGACAGATGAAGAACCGAGTCGCACGGTGAAAGAGGCAGGGAACACAGCGTTCACTCTGCCAGCCTTGGTCATGCAGGTGGGGCACCGGGGTGAAAGCTAGGGCAGCAGTTGCCCCATTCCACAGCTCTGCTCGCGGCAGAGGCGAGGCTTCCTTAGCTACCAGTTCTGCTGTGGGGTTTAGGAATTGTTCCTGCAATCTCAGAACACAGTCTGAATTTTCAGTCCTTCCAAAGAGTCGGCAGGCTCTCCACACCCCTTATTATAAATCCCTATTTGCTTCAGCTAGTCAGAGTAGATTCTGGTGTCAACAGTGAAGCATGCCCTTTGTCCAGACTTTTCCTGGGGTGTGAGACACCCCTCTCCTCACCTCCCAGCACCATCCCTCCAAGTCCTCCTTCACAGCTTAGCCCAGCATCACTTCTTCAGGGAAGCCTCCCTTCACTTTCCAGCCCCAGGGCCGATTTCTCTGTTATATGCTATCCAACTGCTCTCTTGCCTTCAGGGCAATTGTCAGTTTTCCATTATACATGCAGAGGCAGGATCAGGCGATTCCCATCCATCTCCCCCGCGCAACTGCTCCTCGACAGCAGGGACCATGTTTGTCATCCTCAGGGCATGCTGGCATGGCTGCTGACCCACAGAGACCGCTTAGTAAGTACTTCCCAATGGATGAGTCGAGGACACAATCTGGCAGGCAGTCCACCCTGCAATCAAGACTGCTGAGAGGACGAAAGGGCACAGACTAGTGAAGAGGCCGGCACAGCACGGGGCCCAGAGAAGCACTCTGTCGGCAGTGCCTCTTGCTGGGACAGATGATGGGGAGCATGACATCGCCTGCTGCCCTGAGATCGGGGGACACTGATACGCTTAGGGGTAAAATGGTGCCCCTGTAAGGGAGCCTTTCCTGTTCACACCACACTATCTACTGAGACCAAAGGGTCCTAGGAAACAAACACCACACTCCCTTCCAGCTTTACAAAGTACTCTCTGACACCAGGAGTTCAACTGGGTGTTTTCAGTTATATCCAAGAGGCTAATTCAGAGGCACCTTGTCTACCAAATCAGTGCGGGCCCTAGCTACTAGCAGGAAAGTTCTGGACACCATAAGCCTTTAATGAAATGCTCACAGCTGGGGTGGAAAAGCAACACTGATCCCACAAATAAAATGTGCTTATTTGCTTTCATCTAACCAACCTGTCTAACCCCATGGATGCTAGAATCCTAATGTGTACCAACCTACCATTCTTACGTTCCCCACCGTCTCTAAGCATGGATTCTGAAAGGCCTTAAGGCGGCACCCCAATCAGTCATGATATTTACTGAATCAATATCTTTGTCCCATAAACATCCTTCAATCTCTATCACAGGCACCCTCCTCTTATATCCTAGAGTCACATTTCTTTCAACGATCCAGTATCTCTTCACTATTCTCATCTCATAACACAGAACATTTTTGCCTTTCATGTAGAAGTGTCGCCCAGTGAAGAAACCAGGTGACTGCCATCACTTTAATCATTAAGAAGTGTGGGTACATGGGGAGCACCTGGGGAATACCATAAGCGACAGCTACAAAAGATTTAGGCTGAGAAAAGCAAATTTCAGTATCATTCAATAAAACGTTTCAAAAATAAGGGATAGAAAATCTGAAAAAGAATAATAAGTAGATGAAGGAAATAAGTAGGAAAAAGAGGCTGGATGCTATGAAAAATAGGACCTCTTTGTGGTAATAACAGTGACCACTGGGATATCTGTGTGTTCTAGGTAGATTTGGGGAAGTAGAACACATCAACCTTTCACCCCTTAGGAGATGACCAAACTCCATCTAGGGTTTCAAATCAAATAGGGAGTAAATCTGGTAAAACAAGATGTCAAACCGAGAGCAAGTCACGTGCATTCCGATAAATTTTATCAAACCAGTTCTTCCTGTTACACACAAAGGCAAACACACATATACCCTCTCCCTCCCTCCCTGCTGTCCCTCTCTCCCTCCTCCTCCTCCCCCCTTTCCCCTCACCCTTCCATTTCAGTCAGAGGAAGAGAATTTAGTTGTCTGAGCAATGCTGACAGGTACACACACACACACACACACACACACACACACACACACTGTGGTGACTTTTACCATCCCTAAAACAGAAAATTTTTCCAGCCCTAATCTCTAGCCATAAGCTAATTCAACTTTATTGCCATAAAGGTAGAAACAAGAAATCAGTGTCAGTGGGCCTGGGGCACTCCAGAACCAAAAAGAAGTGGGGTCCCTAACCTCCTCTAAGGGCATCAGGGGCCCAGGACCTCCTCTCGACCACACAAAAGAAGTGCTAATTAAAACTACACCAAGATTTCATTTTTCACCTATCAGATTGGCCAAGATCCCTAAGTTGCTTAGCACACTGCGTTTGCATGGGTATGAGAAAATACACTTTCACACATTTGTTAGTAAGTGTGTAAATGGCCACCTTCTCCAATTTGAAAATCTCTACCAAAAATTTAAAATGTGTAGCCATTTCACCCAATTATTCCATTTCTAGGAAGTATTCCTACACATATACAAACACTGTGATTGCAAGTTCTAGCTATTGATCAGAGGGGACTGGTTACATGATTTCTGGCAGATGTACACAAGGAACTACTATGCATTCGATAAAACCAAAAAGATGAGGACATACTCTATGTACTCTTACAGACTGTTATTAAAGCTTATTGATACGTAAAAAAATGCAAAGTGCACAACAGATGTGTAGTACGCTACCACACATGTAAAAAAGTGGAACTATATATTTTGCATATATTATATATAATTACATATAAGAATACCTATATTCACTTGCATATGCATAAAATAATCCTCTAATGATACAAAAGAAATGGGTCATGTCAAGTGCCTTGGGATGGGGAACTGGATGGCTGGGAGAAAGAGTGGGAAGGATACTTTTCTCTCTGTACCCTTTTGTATCTTTTGAATTTTTTACATTTTTAAAAAATTTTTAATTGCTCTGAAGAACAAGAGTATTTGAAAGCTCACAGCCCATGATCCAATAAGATAACAGCATGGTGTTTACTGCAGAATCTGAAACAAGCAACCAAAATCTTCGGGCGCTTTGGCTGCCGCCTAGTGAGGAGGGAGATCATCGCTAGGCGGTGTTTGGGCTCCAGCCACTCGGGAGAACGGCACGTGGTCGGCCTGCAACCTGAGGACTAGTGGAAGTGGCCCGGTGCTGGAGGAGACGCGGGGAGCTTCACAGGGGGCAAAGTCAGAGCTCGCAGAAAAGGGGCGACGGGAAAGATTCCTAAGTAAGGGGGAAAGGCCTGAGGCCCTACTGAAAAAAAAAACCCAACCCACACACAGGCCAAATGATGCCTTGCTAGGGACATCCCAGACCCTGAAAGAGCCGCCACGGGCTGGCTACCTCCTGGATCATCCCCCTGGGCTGAGCATCAGGGAAGGGAACCACAGAGGCTGGGGCAGGACCTGGTGTGCCCTACTTGCTTCCTGCTTCTTTCTGCTCCAAACTCGGAGCACCAGCTCCCTTATGACTCAACTCTCAGCCACCTCACTTCATCCCACCCCAATCCTTCGCCACAGTAATCTCTAGTTTCTAGTCTCCTTGTCCTCTTGGCATGCTGGTCCAGTCTACCTATAAAATAGCTTTCCCACCACAGAAAGTTCTCTCAGTGCAGTGTCAGCCTCCCAGAAAGACTGTTTCTCCCTGTTCCCATCAAAACTCTTAGAATGAACAATTCACTTGTGGTGACTATCAATTCTCTCCGGATTTATGCCAACACCACTCCAACAGAGCGTGGGGGTATTCATTTCTTTCACCACCCATGACACGGTCTTTGCTATTTAGATTCACACCAAAAGGACCAAAGGAGCAGACAGTACCCATCTCTGGCCATAAGTACCTATGGGGTAGGGTAGGGGGGCATGGCAAGAAATTGAGATTGACTGAGAATGAGGGGAAAAAGGAGACAACTAAGTTAAATACATGTTTTTCAAGTTGCAGACTTTTAGATTTATATGGTGGCTGGCTACCAATGTCTAACATCTCCTCCTATACCTGTTCATCAGAAAACTTTCACTGAAAACATAGCCAAAGCCCCAATTAGAATGGCACGATGATAAAGTTCTCTAAATTCTGTTTGTCATTATTTTGTCTTTGAAATAAGAAGAGCACCAAGTATTGAGAATTTGCCCCCAAAAGACTGTTAAGTTCATCCTTCCATAAAGAGAAAAAAAAATCACAGCATGTATGTTTTGGGTTTAAAAAGTAAGTGTGGAAAAAAAAAAAGTAAGTGTGTTTGGTTTAAAATAAAAGATATTTTTTAGTGGGATCTGGCTGGAAGGAAATTGCATTTCCCAAACCAGTCTCCCTAAAACCAGGTAAAGGTATACTGCATATATTAGATATATAAGAATACCTGTATTTGCTCATATACGCATAAAACATTCCCAGGATAATACAAAACAAACAGACCACACTGGCTGCCTTTGGGAAGGAAAACCAAGAAAGATCAGACGCCCATCCCTCCAGCTGATCCTCACGGATAAATAAGCAGACGAGCAATGAACTGCTTTTTAAGAATGAAAATACGTTAACCTCACACGTACAAGAAATATTAGAAAGTTCTCACACTTCGTGTTATCAATGGAGAAAAAGCATAGATGAATTGAGACAAAGGAGAAAACCCAGAAGATAAGACCGAGGCTGAAGAGTAAGGTTCCCATGCAGAGAACACTGACTGTGTGGGAAACACTGGGCAGCTGTGCGGGGCCTGCTGTGGCTACGGGGGGGCGCAGGGGCCCGACACCAGCGCCCCAAGAGCCGCGGGTGATCTGCTGGGAGCAGTGGGCAGAGAGGGACAGGCTTCAATCAAGGGGGCAGGAGGATCACATTCGTGTTTTTTAGGAGGATTTTTGTCCAAGACGAGGATAACGGATTTGAAGAGGCCAGTGGTGGAAGCAGGAAGAAAGAGTCAGAGGCTGACAGATTAGATTAGGTGACAGAGGGCAGCATGAACTGAGGAAGTGCAGAGAAACAGACAATGGAGAGAGGTATTTAGAAAGTGATATGGCTAGTACTCAGTAGCCGATGGGCAGACGGGATGAGAGGGGCATCAGAAACAGCCAGCCGTGTACTGGCCCACGTGCCAGGGGCGTGGAGCCAGGGGCGGGAGGGTGAGAACTGCTTTTGTGGGAAAAGACATGTTTAAAGTGACAGTGGGGGGACTTCCCTGGTGGTCCAGTGGCTGAGACTCCATGCTCCCAATTCAGGGGGCCCATTTCAATCCCTGGTCGGAGAACTAGATCCCACATGCATGCCGCAACGAAGAGTTCGCATGCCGCAACTATCATTTAAAAAAAAAAAAAAAAGGATCCCACATGCCACAACGAAGATTCCGCACGTGGCAACAAAGATCCCACGTGCTGCAACTAAGACCTGGGGCAGCCAAATAAATAAATAAATAAATATTTAAAAAACAAAAAAAAGTGACAGTGGGACATTCAAGTGAAGACATCTGGCAGGTGGTGAGATGTGGCCATCAGGCTCCACGTAGCTAAATAGTAACAGAGTGAGAACTAGACCCAGGGATCCCCAACACGCAAGGGGCAGGTGAAGGAGGGAAATTGAAATAAAAAGCTTAGGAAGAGGCAGTCACAGAAGCAGGAGGCAAACCAGGAGAGGACAATGGGAGCAGGAGGGTCAATTTTAAACCCACGCCAGCAAAATCACAAACGACTACGTGACCTACGTGGTTAGGATCACTTGTGAACAGTAAACCACAAAATGACCTATCAACACACCACGACAGAGAAGCAGGGAAGATTATTTACCATTTCTTTACACACCACTGTCAACCACCCACCAACATAGGATGTGCTCAGTATCTGAAATTTCAAGGGGAAAAACATCCAACACCTGAACGAAAAAATCAAAAGTGCGAAAATACTAAGACTGTTCATTCCAATGGCTGGGACTGAATTCCACATAAGCACCTCTGAAATGCCAAGCCCATGAGCTGCAACACTGCTGACTCAGAGTCCCTAAAAGCCTTCCCCCGTTCCCAGAGGCCACCCCTCTTCCAATCAGGCAGGAAGGACTTGAATACAAGGCCACAGAGGAAGCTAGGACAGAGCGAGGCTGCCATCAGCCCAAGCGCATGGCAACATGGGGAATGAGTGACCCCAGCCCAGCCTGGCATCACACCCAATCCCTATTAATCCCCTACCACCAAAATCTTCCACTTTACATCCTCTCATCTACATGGCTAACTCAGGTTGGCATTTTGCTGTCTGGGACATGGAGTTCAACCAAACCAAGCTGAAAGGAGTAAGAAGGAAACCTAAGAACTGAAGAAAGAAAAACACATCAGCCATGAAAACCACAGACTGCTGTCCCGAAAAAGGCCCCTTGCTCTCATCTTAAACAGAAGGCAATGCTCCAAACAGGAGGGGGGACCTACACTGACACCAAACAAACATTAAGGGAATCAGACTGCTGCAGAGTATTACCATGGTCTGTTAAATCCATTCCAGCTCATTCGTGTTACAGAAAAGAGAAGGAACTTGCCCAAGGGCATGCAGAGTCTGCCTGGACCTGGGTGAGAACGTGTCTGGCTTTTCTGCACAATCCCATGAGTCCTTCTAATGGCCATTGGCTGCCAAATACTTCTATCCAGCCCCAGCTCTCCCCAGAGTTCCAGCCCCATATATCCTACCAACTCCTTGACACGTCCTCTTGGCTGTCTCTAAAGCTCAAATTCCAATATGCAACACCGATCTCATGATCTTGCCTCAATACTCCCAACACTAGCTTTTCATTCAGGGCTTCTAGGCTTAACAGATGACATCACCATCCATGCGGTTCCTGAGACAAAGGCCAGGAAATCGTGTCCAGTGTTTGAACTCTAGCCCTACCAGTTCCTAGCTGTGATCGAAGGCAAACTAAGTAAGGTCTTTATACTTCAGGTTTTGTCATCTGAAAAATGGGATAATGACAGGAATTACCTCATAAGATAGCTCTGAGCACTGCAAGAGAGGTGTGTATAAAGTGCTAAGCTCATAGAAAACATCTTTGTACGCACAGCTCCCTCTATCCTCTTGCCTGCTCTCCCCCGCCCCACCCCCCACCTGGTTAACATGGTTCAACGCTTTCCCTTTCAGCTGGAGTGTGACTCCCCTCTGCAAGCCTTCCTTGATCAGCCCCTGCCTGCCAAGGCCAGGACCTAACTTCCCGCCGCCATTTTTCATCCTCAAACCACACTGTAATTTCCACTCACCACATATCATAATTATATATTTACTTTGTGATGGTCTGATCAATGGCCATCTCCTCCAAGAGTCTATAAGCTCCATGAGGGCAGGGACTGGATGTGTTATACCTCATTTTTGTATTCTCAACACAATACCTGGCACTTAATAGGTATTTAGTAAACATTAGTTGCTTGAAGCGCTCAAGAAGCACGTTTACCAGCAGAAAAACGGACCTAGAGATTAGAAGAGAAGTCCCAGGACACCAGTCCAAGTGAGAGCCCATGGCCATCTCAGCCAGGTGGCTACGCAGAAGGGGCCCAGTGAGCCCCATCCAACCACGGCGAGGTTCGGGATTTACTGCTTGTTTGACCGTCATTCTAACAGTTCAGGATGTGGTCTCCACAGCACTAGAACAGACTCTGTAGAAACATGCATGGCCACACCTCACAGATTTTTTACATGAATCCCAGTCCCTCCGATACCTTTCCTAATGTAACCATCACTCCACAGTGGGTGTGATTCTCATGTTTAAAAACACGTATTTTTGTACCACAGGACCTCTAAATGCAGCCAACTACTCCATCTGCGGCTCAGCTGAAGAAACAACTGTCTGTTCCAACTTGGGGGTAAAACTGAGCTCTACTGGACCTAGGTACCAATAAGGGAATTTCAGGAATATTTTTACTACACCCTATGTTTATTTATACAGCAACTCTAGAACCTAGCCTCCTTGTAACATGGGACTCTAATGTATATAGGAAAGTATTTGAAAGAGCAGGTTTTGACATTGGGCAGGCCTGGTTCGAATTCTGGCTCTGCCACTTACTAGTTATGAATGAAACCTTAGACCCATGACTTGACCGCTCTCGGCCAGTTACCTCATCTATACTAAGAGATACAACAATACCTAGATCTGATAGTTGGAGGAAGAATTATACACAAATACACAGCATATGGCTGAATTATCTACCACCTTTAAGAAAATTCTTTGTACACAGAGTTCTACCTCAGAAGTTAAGTTCTGTACCACGCCTAACACAGAGCCGCATCCCCAGAGGCTATAAAGTGAACACCTCAATCTCCCTTTGCCTTGTTTATTCTCTTCTAGAATAGCAGCCCACTTCTTTATGGGACTATCTGACATCACCGGTCTACTGTGAGAAATCCCTGAGCATAAATGATCCTCCTTCCTAAGTTGGACAATTGAAATGTTATACAAACCACCCTACTTCCTCTTGTCTTGAGAATCAAACAGCCAATCCAGTTTTCTCAGGGTTTTTCTCATGCTGACATACACATACACCCTTTTTTGGGACTATGACTTCACCAGCATAGGACTCAGAAATACTACACAAGATAACAGTTGCAGACACGGGAAAAAATAAGAGCTCTTTATCCAAAGGAAACACTGGAGAAAGGGAAGCTGAAATTTGCTAAGTTGTGGTATAGCCAGGAGAAACTGGGAGATCACTTGTGCTTCTGCCATATGGTATCGATTACAAACAGGAAACTAGTTGCTGCCACTTGTAAAATAACTGTTCTCCAAACAGCATTGAACTAGGCACTGAGAGAAAATACAGGAGAACCACCTCTGCCTTCCAAAGCTTGCAGTATAACTGGAGGCACAAAACAAAATGGGCAATAGCAAACTATGCACTGAATAAGTAATATTAAAGAATAAGGCAGAGATAAGATAGGCTGTTTTGGAAAAAGTAGAGGCCTCCTGAAGGAGGTGCCTACTGATTAAGCAGATAAAGGTGGAAGGGCATTTTAGACATACCAAAGACTAAGAACCAGCCCGGATTAGTCTAGAGACACTGAGAAGGGGAGAAACACATACAGTAGAAACGATTTAGGAAAATACATAAGCAACAGAACAAGAAGTACAATATTTGCATTAGGGGGCAGTTTTATGTCCTGCTTACAAAAACAAAACAAACAAACAAACAAAAACAGGGCCATCAAGAAGCCATACCCCCGAAGTCTCCCACTGGCATAACCCCACAGCAGCGTCACTTACCCGGATAAGGGAAGCCTGATGCCGAAGGGGTTTGGCTCCTGGGCCCCCCAACGAGGGTCCCTCAGGCTGGACAAGGGGCTGTCTAGCTTCATAAGGAGCTGAAACAGCAGGAGGGAAAGTCAGCATGGTAGACAAAGATTCCACCCAAAAATTATGATTTCACACACAAATTGCTACAGTGTCTGCTTTTCAGGGAAGAATTAGCAAAAGAATTAGAGTTTACAGGGATAGGGCAACCTAAGACAAACAAACCTTGGTGCCCCTGGGTACAATTTAACTGAACAATCTAAAGACAGTCACCCAATTCATGATAAGGCAGGAAAATATTTATATCAGGTTAAGATTAGGAATAAATTAGAAAGGTGGAATGGTGTGAATCTAAACTGGGATAAAAAATAATGAGAGTAGTTAGAAAAGTGCCATGGGCTTCCCTGGGGGCGCAGTGGTTGAGAGTCCGCCTGCCAATGCAGGGGACACGGGTTTGTGCCCCTGTCCGGGAAGATCCCACGTGCCGCGGAGCGGCTGGGCCCGTGAGCCATGGCCGCTGGGCCTGCGCGTCCGGAGCCTGTGCTCTGCAACGGGAGAGGCCACGACAGCGAGAGGCCCGCGTACCGCAAAAAAGAAAGAAAGAAAAGTGCCATGTTTTAAGTGTTCAAATTCTAAATATAAGGTAAATTCTACATATACCCTGCTATTTAAAAGGCTTCCATTCATCATCCACACCCCCAAAGAAGAAAAGGAATATGCATTTTGAACATTAAGAATCAACATTGTCATTTATTTTGTTTTATTTTGTTAATACTTTTTTTAAAATTTATTTATTTGACTGTATTGGGTCTTCCTTGCTGCACGCAGGCTTTCTCTAGTCGCGGCGAGCGGGGGCTACTCTTCGTTGCGGTGCATGGGCTTCTCATTGTGGTGGCTTCTCTTGTTGAGGAGCACGGGCTCTAGGCGCGTGGGCTTCAGTAGTTGTGGCACGTGGGCTCAGTAGTTGTGGCTCCTGGGCCCTAGAGTGCAGGCTCAGTAGTAGTGGCGCATGGGCTTAGTTGCTCCGCGGCATGTGGGATCTTCCCGGACCAAGGCTTGAACCCATGTCCCCTGCATTGGCAGGCGGATTCTTAACCGCTGCGCCACTAGGGAAGCCCCTATTTTGTTTTATTTTTGAAAATAAATGCCACTGTTATCTTTTCCTTAACGGAAAGAATGTAAAACCAAGTAGAGAAAACTACAAAAAGGAATAAATGCATTTTATATTTATTATCTTATCACTTAATAACCAAACTAAAAATAATTTTGCTACCTTTAAGAAAAGGTTTTAAGCCACCAAAATGAATGCATTTTTTTCATTCCTTTTATTTCCAGAACACTTAATAACAACCTTGCCAATATGGTAGGAAAAGTTAAATGTAACCAGGTAGTATTCAGCTCCAACAGAAAGGAGAAATTACCACTTAAAATGAAACCATTTCTGATCTCTGTGGGTTAACAGTTCAGGTTTTTGGAAGTATATAAACAAGTAAAATGCCTTTTTTCTGTAGCTTCTTATAAATAAAATTAGGTAGAGACAGCAGAGCAGCCTATTATGGCATCACCTTCAGCGTACTTTGAACTTTTTAAAATAAAGAAGGTATAACAGCACGTTAAGAACAACAAACCACTCTTGGCTCACAACTGCTCTTTGTATTTCCTCCAAGGAACTGGAACACAGTATTATAACACATTAAATTACATTAAAACATCAAAATCACTGCCTGGCAAACCATGACATGGATTTCCTGACCCTGCTAAGAATGTATTAAAAATACAAAACCTGCAAAAGAAACATACACAGAGAACACACAGTCCAAATCTTAAATAAGCCTCACATGGTAAGCAGGTGCTGCCCTCAAAGAAGGATTTTTAAGATCATTCCATTTAGATGGAACATCAAATTTAACTCCTGTCAGGAGGCTTGAACCACAGCAAACTGTACCACGGCTGCGATACCAGTGGTCATGAGCTTCTCCTGGGAAGCTGACCTCACATGCCTCTGCCTCTGGCTCCCCTCAGAGGGAGGGAGCTTCTACTGCTCAGGAGGGACACGTGTGGAGGGAGGGCGCCTGGCCCATGGCTCCAGTCCCTCACCAACAAGGGTCTTCCTTCCCTTGGAAGAGACAAACACATCTTATCAATAAAGCCTGAACACTCAGCCGCATGGTGGGTCATTTTTGGAGAAGCCTGGCCTCAATGGCAAATTTTCTCTTCCTACTCCTGTGGGAAGCCTGAGTTGTCCACACCTGCCTGTGACTGGAAAGATGAGTGTCTAAAGCCCTCTGGTCGCAAATCTTAGACACGTGCTCCAATCAGCTCTACTGGTACCACAGCTGATATTCAGGCCACCATCAGTCTGACTCCTGCCTCGCTCCTCAACTAAAGCTGAACTCAGGAGGTAAAAAGGTAAAGGGTAAAAGGCTCGTTGCCTCTACTCTCCTTCCTCCCAAATAAAGCCTGAAACATGCAACTCAATGCAAAATAAACAATTCTTAGATCCCCTTATAAGAGGCTGAATAAGGAACTAGAAGTACCACCTTTCTCCAAGGGGAGGAGTATAAAATGAACCCTAAAGATTTCATCACTCTGAGATTCGTGTCAAACTAGAACAGAGACCACAACTAACTGCCCCATAAAGACTCCCCATCTGCAGTCACCCAATGAATGATATCCAGAAGGTGACTTTCAAGAATACTTAAGAGCTTCAAAAATAAAACGGAGGCTTCCCTGGTGGCGCAGTGGTTGAGAGTCTACCTGCCAATGCAGGGGACACGGGTTCGTACCCTGGTCCGGGAAGATCCCACATGCCGTGGAGCGGCTGGGCCCGTGAGCCATGGCCGCTGAGCCTGCGCGTCCAGAGCCTGTGCTCCGCAGCGGGAGAGGCCACAACAGTGAGAGGCCTGCGTACCGCAAAATAAATAAATAAATAAATAAATATAAATAAAACGGGTGCCAGATTCTAGAGACACAAAAGGAAATATGAGGGAATATCTGAGCACCTACAATGTGCCACGAGTTATGCTAGGAACAGATGTTTATATAACATTCCTCGTTTCATCCACAGAGCAAACCTCTGAGGCAGAGATTATTCCATTTCACAGATAAGGGAAACTGAGGCTGAGAAAAGCAAAATACCCATAGTCACAGAGGCTAGAAATGGACAGAAATTAGAAATGTAGGCCCACTAACTCTACCTTTAGGCCCAGGAGACGGACATCACAGCCCATGCTCTTAAGTGAGAATATACCTAGAATTGATACATCAGAATAAGATGTATAAGAAAAAGTAGAACAGACATTGATTTTAAGATAAGACATTAGATATCAGAAGAAACAGGTTATAAGAGTCAAAAGTAGTTGCCTCTGCCTAGAAGGAACATACCTCAATGTAATAAAGCTCATATAAGACAAACGCACAGCTAACATCATACTCGATGGTGAAAAGCTGAAAGCATTTCCTCTAAGATCAGGAACAAGACAAGGATGCCCACTCTCACCACTTTTATTCAACATAGTTTTGGAAGTCCTAGCCATAGCAATCAGACAACAAAAAGAAATAAAAGAAATCCAAATTGGAAAGGAAGAAGTAAAACTGCCGCTGTTTGCAGATGACATGATACTATACAGAGAAAATCCTAAAGCTGCCACCAAAAAACTATTAGAGCACATTAGTGAATTCAGTAAAGTAGCAGGATACAAAATTAATATGAAGAAATCTGTTGCATATCTATACACTAACAAAGAAGTATCAGAAAGAGAAATTAAAGAAGCACTCCCATTTACCATCACATCAAAAAGAATAAAATACCCAGGAATAAACCTACCTAAGGAGGCAAAAGACATGTACTCAGAAAACTATAAGACACTGATGAAAGAAAACGGAAGACGACACAAACAAACGGAAATATATACCATGTTCTTGCACTGGAAGAATCAATACTGTTAAAATGACTACACTACCCAAGGCAATCTACAAATTCAATGCAATCCCTATCAAATTACCAATGGATTTTTCACAGAACTAGAACAAAATTTTTTTTTAATTTGTATGGAAACAAAGACCCCGAACAGCCAAAACAATCTTGAGAAAAAAGAATGGAGCTGAAGGGCTTTCCTGGTGGCTCAGTGGTTAAGAATCTGCCTGCCAATGAAGGGGACATGGATTCGAGCCCTGGTCTGGGAAGATCCCGTATGCCGTGGAGCAACTATGCCTGTGCACCACGACTACTGAGCTTGTGCTCTAGAGCCCGCGAGCCACAGCTACTGAGCCCTCGCACCTAGAGCCTGTGCTCTGCAACAAGAGAAGCCACCGCAATGAGAAGCCCATGCACCGCAACAAAGAGCAGTCCCCACTTGCCGCAGCTAGAGAAAGCCCGCGTGCAGCAACAAAGACCCATTGCAACCAAAAATAAATAAATAAATGTATTTTTAAAAAAAGAATGGAGCTGGAGGAATCACACGTCCTCACTTTAGACTATACCACAAAGCTACACTCATCAAAACAGTATGGTACTGGCACAAAAACAGACACATAGATCAATGGAACAGGATAGAGAGCCCAGAAATAAACCCATGCACATATGGTCAATTAATCTACGACAAAGGAGGCAATAATATACAGTGGAGAAAAGACAGTCTCTTCAATAAGTGGCGCTGGGGAAAGTAGACAGCTACCTGTAAAAGAATGAAATTAGAACATTCTCTAACACCATACACAAAAATAAACTCAAAATGGATTAAAGACCTAAATATAAGACCAGACACTATAAAACTCCTAGAGGAAAACATAGGCAGGACACTCTGACATAAATCAGAGCAATATATTTTTGGATCTGTCTCCTAGAGTAATGAAAACAAAAATTTTAAAATGGGACCTAATTAAACTCAAAAGCTTTTGCACGGCAAACGAAACCATAAACAAAATGAAAAGACAACCTGTGGAATGGGAGAAAATATCTGCAAACAATGTGACTGACAAGGGCTTAATTTCCAAAATACACAAATAGCTCATACAGCTCAATATCAAAAAAACAAACAACTCAATAAAAAAATGGGCAGAAGACCTAAATAGACATTTTTTCCAAAGAAGACAAACAGATGGCCAACAGGCACATGAAAAGATACTCAATATCGCTAATTATTAGAGAAATTCAAGTCAAAACTACAATGAGGTATCACCACACACTGGTCAGTATGGCCATCATCAGAAAGGCTACAAATGGGGCTTCCCTGGTGGTGCAGTGGTTGAGAGTCCACCTGCCGATGCAGGGGACGTGGGTTTGTGCCCCGGTCCGGGAAGATCCCACATGCCGCAGAGCGGCTGGGCCCGTGAGCCATGGCCGCTGAGCCTGCGCGTCCGGAGCCTGTGCTCCGCAACGGGAGAGGCCACAACAGTGAGAGGCCTGCGTACCGCAAAAAAAAAAAAAAAAAAGGAAGTCTACAAATAATAAATGCTGAAGAGGGTGTAGAGAAAAGGGAACCCTCCTACACTGTTGGTGGGAATGTAAATTGGTACAGCTACTATGGAGAACAGTATGGAAGTTCCTTAAAAAATTAAAAATAGAGTTGCCATATGCTCCTGCAATCCCACTCCTGGGCATATATTTGGACAAAAGTCTAATTTGAAAAGATACATGCACCCCAATGTTCAAAGCTGCACTATTCACAACAGCCAAGACATGGAAGCAACCTAAATGTCCATCAACAGATGACTGGATAAAAAAAGATGTGGTGTGTATATTTATATATATATACACACATATACATACAATGGAATATTTACCCATAAAAAAGAATGAAATAATGCCATTTTCAGCAACATGGATGGACCCAGAGATTATCACATTAAGCAAAGTAAGTCAGAGAAAGAAAAATATATTACTTATATGTGGAATCTAAAAAAGTGATACAGGACTTCCCTGGGGGTACAGTGGTTAACACTCCGCACTTCCACTGAAGGGGACGCGAGTTCAATCCCTGGTTGAGGAATTAAGATGCCACATGCTGTGTGGAGAGGCCAAAAAATAAATAAATAATAAATAAATAAATAAGTGTTTACAAAACAGAAATAGACTCACAGACATAGAAAGCAAACTTATGGTTACCAAAGGGCAAAGGAGGGGAGGAATAAATTTGGAATTTGGGATTAACAGATACTACTGTATATAAGATAGATAAACAACAAGGACCTACTGCATAGCACAGGGAACTATATTCAATATCTTGTGATAACCTATAATGGAAAAGAATCTGAAAAAGAATACATATACATATATGTATAACTGATTCACTTTGCTGTACACTGAAACATTGTGAATCAACTGTACTTCAGTTAAAAAAATAAACAATTTTTAAAAAAGGATAGAAAGTAGTTGCCTCTGGAGACCAGAAACAGGTTGAGTGGGAAGAAGTATTACTGCGATTTAAACATCATCTTTTAAAATATAGATAAAATACAGATGGCAGTATCTGCCTCTGAGGGTTGTGGTAAGTAGAAAATAGTGCACATAAAGAACTCTGAACAATGCCTGACACGTAAGTCTTACCCAATGAGCATAAGCTATAGATACATCCAGCAAAGGAAGCTAGCAGGAGCCCAGAAGAGAGGCTCTGAATCACAGACTGGTCCAAAGATGCTCAGTCTAATTTAAAACATACACATACACCCCATTAGCCAGGAATCATGGCAGGGTCTTGGACAGAGAACAACCCCAGAAAAATGTATTCCTAGAAAATTGTCCTAGCAGCTAAGCTGCTTTCTGAAAATGCATAAATCCAAGTTTAAGGATCATGATGTAGGAAGGGGCAACAGAAACTTAGAAAACAATGTTTCAAGAACAAAAGAGTGCCCACAAGGAGATGTCACTTCACATGTAATAGAATAGCTAAGACTAAAAACACTGAAGAAAGAAACTAGAGTACCAGCTGCTGGCAAGGAGCACTGAACTCTCATATATTGCCAGTGGGAGTATGCAGCCACTTGGTGAAACTCGGGCAGTTTCTTATACACCTACCCTAAGGTGCAGTAATTCCACTCCTAGGTGTCAGGAAAATGACAATGTCACAAAAAGACACACACAAATGTTCATAGCATCCTTATTCATAACAGCCAAACCCTGGAAATAACCTAAATGTCCATCAACAGAAGAATGGATCGTCACACCATGATACATTCATACAATGGAACAATACTGGGTAATAAAAAGGAACAAACTATTGAGATACAACACCATGGAGAATCTTAACCACTATGCTGAGGGAAAGACACCCGAGAGTACAGTCATTCAATATGATTCCATTTATATGAGGTTCTAGAAAAAGCAAAACTAGCCTACGATGATAAAAATCAGAACTATGCTTGCACTGGGGGGGCACGGGCGGGGAGGGAGTGACTGGAAAGGGGCATCTCTGAGGTGATGGAAATGTTGGTTTTAATGTCAAGCAGACTACTTTTTTACTGAAGTATAGCTGATTTACAATATTAATTTCAGCATAGTGATTCAATATTTTTATAGATTATATTCCATTTAAAGTTATTATAAAATAATAGCTGTATTTCCCTGTGCTACACAATATATCCTTGTAGCTTATGTATTTCCTACATAGTAGTTTGTACCTCTTAGTCCCCTACTCCCCCACCCTGCAACCACTAGTTTGTTCTCTATATCTGTGAGTAGGTTTCTGTTTTGTTATATTTATTCATCTATTTTATTTTTTAGATACCACATATAAGTGATAACATACAGTACTTGTCTTTCTCTGTCTGACTTATTTCACTAAGCGTAATTCCCTTTTTAGGTCCATCCACATTGCTACAAATGGCAGAATTTCATTCTTTTCTATGGCTGAGTAATATTTTATTGTGTGTGTGTATGTACGTGTATCTTCTTTCTTCATTCATCTGTTGATGGACACTTAGGTTGCTTCCATACCTTGGCTATAGTAAATAATGCTGCTATGAACACTGGGGTCCATGTATTTTTTCAAATTTGTGCTTTCATTTTCTTCAGATATATACTCAGGGGTGGAATTGCTGGATCATATAGTAGGGAAATATTTTATTCATGATCAAAATGGTGGATACATGAGTATATCCATTTGTTAAAACTCAAATTGAAGATTTTATTTTATTTTAAAGAGTTCTTTTTTGATATGGACCTTTTTTTTGTTTTAATTTTTGGCTGTGTTGGGTTTTTCTTGCTGTGTGCAGGCTTTCTCTAGTTGCGGTGAGCGGGGGCTACTCTTCGTTGCAGTGCGCAGGCTTCTCATTGCGGTGGCTTCTCTTGTTGCAGAGCACAGGCTCTAGGCACATGGGTTTCAGTAGCTGTGGCCCACAGGCTCAGTAGTTGTGGCTCGCGGGCTCTAGAGCGCAGGCTCAGTAGTTGTGGCGCATGGGCTTAGTTGCTCTGCAGCATGTGGGATCTTCCCGGACCAGGGCTCGAACCCGTGTCCCCTGGATTGGCAGGCAGATACTTAAGCACTGCGCAACCAGGGAAGTCCTGATGTGGACCATTTTTAAAGTCTTTATTGAATTTGTTACAATATTGCTTCTGTTTTATGTTTTGGGGTGGTTTTTTTGGTTTTTTGTTTTGTTTTGTTTTGTTTTGGCCCCAAGGCATATGGGATCTTAGCTCCCTGACCAGAGATCAAACCCGCACCCCTGCACTGGAGGGCGACGTCTTAACCACTGGACCGCCAGGGAAGTCCCTCAAGTTGAAGATTTTAAATTGCATTTTATCACATGTAAATTTTACCTCACTTTTTTTTTAAAAAGGGCTAAGAAAGAATGAAAGCATGGAAAACCTTGACACACGCGCTAAAAGAGCGAAGGAGAGAAGCAGGTCATTTCCTTGCCACTGGGGGAATGAAAGCCCAATTTGAATGGAATGAGGAGAAAATGGAGCATGAAGCAGAGAGAGCTGGTACAGACAAGTTTTTTAAGGAATATCAGAAAAAAAGAGTAGAACCTGGTGACTCGGTAGAACAAAAAACGACTCACCTGTGAATTAAAATCCAAAAACTAGACACCATGCTAGGCATAGTACTCCAATTTCCAAACCCAGATGAAATTAAGGAAAAAAAACCCACTTCTAAAAATAGGGAAATTCGGCAGGAGAGACTATAAGGAAAATGAAGAATTCTCAACCCCGTTTTGTTTCAGACACCAATGGGACACTTAGGTTCCAGGGGAGTGATTTTTCGTTCCTATCCCCCAACAACGTTATCTTGCATTTGCATAGGATTCAATTTCCAATCAGATTTTATACTCATGTTCTCGCTTATCCTCACAACACCCCTATAGGATACTATTACTCCATTTAAAAAGAGGAGAGGAAAATCATGGTTCAGAGCAGTAAGTGGCTTGCCCAAGGTCACATAGCTAGTCACATAAACCCTCACCTTCTGATTCCAATCAAAAGATTTTTCCATCATGCTACACCTGCTTCTCTCAGCAAGATTATAGTCTCTCTTCAGTCCAGCCTAGCACACATTTTTTTTTTAAATCTGTTTCCCTCTAGAAGTCACCACTATTTTCAATGCAGCAAAAACCTGCAGAAACTGGGTCACTTTCAGTTACAGCTCACAGAATTTTAAAAAAAGGCGGGGAGGGGGGGAGTTATGGATATCCAATTCTAGAATACCTTTAATTGGTCATATCTTAAGCTAGGAACCTGAGCCCCACAAGGACAAGATGCTGCCGTGAATTTATGGAGCTTTAAGCATTGCAGCCAGGGAGTCAACTCTGCAAGTCATTCTCAGAAGCAAGTAACGTATTCTACCACTAACATGGCCAGCACAGTGCAAATGTGAGCAAGCAGGCAACCCCACAACTGGGCACTTCACACACCTGAGCACGATGCCTCCCCTGGCATTTCCCTTATTCTTAGTCCCAAACACAAGAGCTAAATATTTTCATTTATGTGCTCAGTCTTTAAAGGTTGAATCAACTCTTCTGCAGAGTTCTATTTTTTAAGTAGTTTCATAAGAGCAGTTATCATATAAATATGTTTGGTGGCTTTGCAGAAAGGAATAACTATTCCAAAACAATACAAATCCTTCATGTGCTATGTTCCTGTGTAACGAAACTTGTATATGAAGGATTAAATCATCTAAATCATTATCTACAAGTCTAAAGATGAACTACTTTGTAGGACAGAAAACAAGGCATTACTAACACAGATTTCATTTTATATTTTTTTTAACCTTGCTTGAGAGTATAAAATTAAATTGAGCCCTGTCTCCAAAGCCAGAGGTAATTAAGTCAGGAGACTGAGCAGCTGGTGGCGTTGCTGCCCGATAGATGAAGGAGCCTCTAAGACACTGCCTGGGACAGCTGGCCTCTTACCTGGATGCATCTGCTCCGTGCTTTTCCGCAGTTTGCTGTAGCCATGGCTCAAGGGCACCCTCTGGTAATGAGGCGGGGAAGAAGGAGGGGAGGCGAGGGGTGACATCGTGGGAGACTGCGTTTCCTGCTTCAAAGAACCAGAGCAGAGTTCAGAGACGATCACTCAAGGAGCCTGGCGCTCTGAGCTGCAGTTATGAAGTATAACGCAACTCTACTGCCAGTAAGCAGGCTGCTTTAATAAATGGAGGAGAATATTTTCTCAGAAACGCAGCTTGGTTAAAAAGCAGTGTCTGAGGATTCAGAAGTCTCCCAGAGAACAGTCTCGCCGGAGCTCAGTTACCTAAATTACTAAAACAAGCCTGAAACACTTCCAGTTACTCCAATAATATTTTCCTTGGGGAAACGAAAGACACTGATCACATGAAATAACATTCATACTCCCCAATTTTGATCTCTTCGTGAACAGATTCAATTTTCATTCATTAATAAAGGCTCCTATTTCCTGGATTTACACTTACCAAGTCTTCCAACAATGTGGCTATCTTTTAATATTTTAAATGGTTAATGCTAAATATTCTGGGACCTGGCTAGCCAAAGTAAAATGCCAGCTTTTTTTTTTATACTGAGAAATTGCAAAACAATTCATTATGGGTAAACCACTCCAACTAGCCTATTCCTAAACACTAGGATGGAGCCTTAATAAACTACAATTCAAATCTCAACTCGAATGTGAACTTTATGTAGGACCCCAGGCAAGACAAGCAACCTTCTAACTCGGCTACTGGGTTTCCTTTTTTTTTTTTTTTTTTTAATGCTACCAATAGACTGGTAACTTTGGAATACCCAAGTAATGAGGAAACAGTACTTTTCATCAATATAGAGACTATATAGGTGCTCTTAGTCAAAAATAATAATAATAATGCAATCTGAGATACTAATCAAGTACTCTTTTTCAAGTAAAAGAAAAGAATATTTGCTTTGAATTGTAAGCTCACACCCACAGACTGGGTGGGCCTAGCATAAGCCCAGACTGAAGTGAAAGAATGTGTCCTCAATCACGCAGCCAGGGGATGGGCCTGGAAAGTTCCCAGGGCATCCAACCATCCTGGGATAGTGGACCCTCATTCCTCTCCAAATGCTGGTGGGAAAACATGCCAAAGAGTATTGGCTGAAGATTCTGATACAGGCATACCTCATTTTATTGCACTTCACAGATATTACTCTTTTTTTTTTTTAACAAATTGAAGGTTTGTGGCAACGCTGCATCGAGCAAGTCTATTGGCACCATTTTTCCAAAAGCATTTGCTCACTTCACGTCCCTGTGTCACATTTTGGTAATTCTTACAAATATTTCAAACTTTTTCATTACTATTGTATTTTTAAGGTAATCTGTGATCAGTAATCTTTGATGCTACTACTAATTGCTAAGATGACAGCAGTTTTTAGCAATAAAGTATTTTTTTAATTAAGGTATATACATTGGGGGTTTTTTTAGCCCTAATGCTCTTGCACACTTAGTAGACTACAGTATAGTGTAAATGTAACTTCTGTATGCACTGGGAAACCAAAAAGTCATGTGACTCGCTTTATTGTGGCGGTCTGGAATGGAACCCGCACTACCTCCAAGGTATGCGCCTGTACACCTTTTTATCTAAATCCCTAAAAAAATAAAATAAAATCAATCAATCAATCAATCCCTGAAGAACTAGTTTAAACATATGAGAATTATGAAAGCAACAGAACATGCTACACCTAACTTAAATATGAAACTTCTGCAACGATACCTCAAATATCCAGCATTATCAGGGTGAGCCATATACATTAGTTTTCCAACTTAATCCTTTAATTGTCTTGCATTTGAAAACATTTTGATTGGTCTTCCTAAACATAACAGATTTCTCTTCCTTATGGAAGATACTATAATTGAATATAATTTGACTTTTCTGCATAATTCAGTCTCTTATCTTCATTGGAAGTATGGGATGTACCCTGATGCCCTGAGGGTTCACTAATGTGTAAGTCTATTTTACCTCTTCTTGATAGGCTCACTCATCTGGAATTTACACTTTGGTCTCTACCAGTCACTATCTGACTATTGCAAATAGTGGTCTAATTTTAAACGCCCATCCACCCTATTCTTCTTCCGGCTACACAGGTAATGGCAGCATTTCCCAACACGGCACTCCAAACATGCTCCCCAAGAAGGGATTCCCTGGTGAAAGGAGTTTAGTACATGCCGATCTCCATGTCTCTTTATTGCAGGACTTCTCAGGGCTTTTACTGTGCTAATGTACACCGTGAACGTCTAAGACTGAGTATTTAGCCCTTCCCCCGAGAATAGTCCATGAAGCAGAATTCTCCAAACATATTTAACCAGAGAAACCTTTTCTCCAGGTTTTTTTGGAAGAAAGGACTTATTAAACACTCCTAGAAGTTACATTTCGAAGAACCCATTTGGAAATGGTGATTAGAGACATCAAATAAGTGTGTTAAATCAGTAGCCTTACTTGAGACCCAATTCTACATTAAAGTAAGCTCTAAATGGCCCATAGGTGGCTCATGGTAATGGTAATTTCTATGCATCAGCCTCTTCTCCTCGCTACAAGGAAACTTTACTGGCTCACTTCCAAGTCTATAATTGTAACCCAGATGGTGCAATTCACTGGAAGCTTGACAGCAGCTAAGAGGCACTGCTCTGTGAGGATTCATGGTCAAAAGCAAACAGACATGCCTGATCAGACTATTTACCTGTTTATCCTCATCATCCATTCTTTTGAAGGTATTTTTTTCTGTGATTAAATATGGAATCTGAACTTTAGTTCCATGCAGCTCAGCCATGTTCCCAAACCGGATCTCAGCATCAGTTTTTGACATCATAAAGCGAGGCAGCGGCAGTTCTTTAGGAGCAGAATCAGAGAAGCTCAAGTGAGACTTTATTTGAAAACTGCAAAAAAGGGAACTCAACGGCCAAAAGATGAGTCACTTTTGAGGAAAAATTCCAGAACACTAAATATAGATTAAATTTGATTTCAACACAATAAGGACTCCTATAATAATGTCATAATAGAAAAATGCTACAGTTTAACACGGTATCCTGGCTCAACGTTTTTAAATGCTGTTGAATCATCTCAGAACAAATTCAGGTTTTGGACAGATCTCCCACTTCAGCCTTCAGTTCGGCACCAAGAAAAAGGACGTGACGTCGTAGAACTCAGTATCAAGTGACAAACAGTAGCAGGCAGAACTTATATAGTGCTCATTATATGCCAGACACTGTATTAAGATCTGCAAATATTAACTCATTTAATCCTCACAACTCACTACAGTAAGATGATCATTAGCCTCCTTTTATAGATGTGGAAACAGAGCAGAAGGAGCTAAGAAGACACAGCTCATCTGTGGCAGAGCTGGCTCTTCACCAGCCAGTGCTGCTGACCTACAGAAAGGCCCCTCATTCCCAGGACAAACCTACTGCATACAACACTTTCTCACCTTATGTCACTGCTTAAACAATTTTCACACTCAATCTCCAGTTGTCTTTTCATAATGGAATAAGGAAAATGGTATAAAGTTAGAGCAATCAGTCCAACGTTCAGTCAGATTCTACTGTCAAAACCATTAGCTACACTCTATGCCACAAAGAGCTGAAACCCAACTGTCTGGTATATTTACTTAGCTTTCAAATTTCTAACAAAACTATTCTGAAAACAGAAATGATACTTTGGCACACTTCGAGTTCTCAGCACAGCAAATCACACACAACACAGCACAAGAATGCCAAAAATGGGTATAATATTCTGGATTAGGCATAATGATTTGCATCTGGATCCATTGTTCGGGATAATACTCATCAGTGTGCCTCTGCCTTCCCTTAGCTCCCTCTTCCAAAAACACAGCTGCACTTCCAATGATTGAAGCTGTGCTAAAGCCAGAAAACCTCTTAGCAACAGCAAGCAGTATCCCAGCTCCCCAGGCAAAGAAGGCCCCTGGTTCTCTAATATCCACATCATGTTTATTTTTAGTTGCTATGTCCACATTTGATTTAAAGAAGTAGGCAATATGACAAATCCCTGCGTGATCAATCAGCCAAGGGCCCAAGAGACATAAATAGAATAACCAATCTGGAAAATTAAACCAAGACTTTCCTCTAAAGACAGGATGGCCACCATTTTTAATGTTTTACTCTTCCCTAACCATGGCAGCTCTCCAACACTCAAGGCAGGAATGGACTTCAAAAGAAAAAAGGCAAGAAAAAAGAAAGTCTAGATTCTTAGTAAATCAAATATCAGCTAATCCTACGGTTCTCTTCTCAGAAAGGTATTTGTTTCAACTCAGTCTGCAAAAAGGATCTAAAACACATGGAACGAGATCACATAAAATAACTTGCACTCTAATCTGCCCATGAGAGGATGATGCTACTTCCAAGCCCTATTTGAGGGAGAAAAGAAGTAAATGCTTGGCATTTTTAAGCTCCCTGACCAGCGTTTCACTGGTGTTCAACAGATAACTCTGGGAGCAATGGAACACAAACCCGGCTGATGAATATCAACTATTACACTAGAGCCCCCAGCTGTCCTTTAGGACACCGTCACGTCACACGCTCTCCTTCCCTGGCTATGGCATTTCTCCAAAATTGTTCACCTGGGAAAGAACCTCCCTCCCCCCGCCGGTAGCAAAAGACAAAATACAGCTGAATTTCCCTCGTACTTTCTTTGTTTACAAGGTTGTAAACAACTCTCACTTAACAGAATTGTAACCATATATAATGATATCCCTATCATTGAAAAGGTTAATGAAGGTGCTATTTTTCTTAAGCTGCTGCAAGCTTTTTTTTTTTAATGCTGCAAGCTTTTAAAAAGTGAAAAGTAAAACTCTAGTTTGTCGATGTTCAGTCTAAATGTTGTTTCCTAGTCATGTGTACACCAAATGTAACAGTGCAACTTTATTAGAAAATTAATCAATAAAGTACCTGCTATCCAGTGATTTATGTCAAGTAATCACAGGAGAAGATTTATTTGTAGTAGTTGTTTAGAATCTTTTCTCCCAAACTGAATTAACACCAAGAAACACATCAAGAGTTCAAATGAAATACTGATAAGGGCCAAGGACACCATGAGCACAGCAATCATTTGTTTCACAATGGCATCTTACGTTGTATTCTTTGAACACAGAAATGCTTTGTATATTAAATAGAAATGACTATTTTTCCCTTCCACAAAGAGAACTATGCCTCTCCTTTTTTAAACATGTGACCCTCTAAGGGAAAAAGTCCTTTGTTTTCCCACGTTTGATGGAGTCATGAATATAAGAAATACTTCAATCTCTTCAATTCATTAGAAGAAACATAAGCAGCATAAATGCAGTAACAAATGGCAAATTACAAAGTGGCAGCTGCTGTGCAGTGTCCTCCAACGCTATCCACTGGAAATATAATGTCAGCCACATATATCATTGTAAATTGTATAGTAGCTACATTACCAAAAAAAAATGTTAAGTAAAGAAGCCAGTGACAAAAATACAAATACTACATCGTTTCACTTACATGAGGGATCAATCGTCAAACTCATAAAAACAGAAAGTAGAATGGTGGGTGCCAGGGGCCGGGGGTGAAGGGGAGTGAAGAGTTGTTTAACGGGGGCGGAGTTTCCATTTTGCAAGGTGGGGAGATTGGTCGCACAACAACGTGAATATACTAAACACTACTGAACTGTACACTTAAAAATGGTGAAGATGGTAAATTTTATGTTCTATATATTTTGTCACAATTAAAATTTTTAACATTGAAAAAAGCACAAAAGATACAGGTGAAATTAATTTAGTGTATTTTAACCCAATGTTATAGATTACAGCATGTGATCAAGATAAAAATTAATATAATAGTTTACATTCTTTTTTCAGACTAATGCTTCCAACCCCCATGTGTACTTACCTGTACCACAGACCTCAATTCAGATACACCACATCTCAGGCACTCAGGCGCCGCAGTAGTGTGGCTACTGGCTACCCTACTGGAACAGCACAGTTTGGCTGATGGTTGCTATGAAGGAATGTGGACCATTATGGCCAGAAATCTGGATTTGACTAAGAAATACTATAATGTTAAATGTTAACAACTAACTGATTTCTTCTTAAATTACGTAAGGAGTATTTTGTATGGAGGGATGACTTATATAAAGCTTAAGTGTACCACTTGAAGACTTTTAACAAATGTATGTATAAGCTCATAGCAAACACCCAAATTAAGATACATTTCCATCATATAGAATTTGCCTTCATATCCCTTTCTAGTTAATCCCCTCGCCTTGTCCCACTTAGCAACCTATTCTAATTTCTAAATCCACAGATTACCTTTGCCATTATAGAACTTCACATAATGGAATCATACAATATTAATCTTTGTGACCACCTTCTCTGACCAACACTTTGTCTGTGATAATCATCCAATGCACCACATAATCATCCAAAGACATAGTTCATTCTTTTTCATTGCTATGGAATAATCTATTTTTATGAATACATTGAAATTTTTTAAATCCAGTCTCCTGTGATGAACATTTGGGTTGTTTCCAGTTTGGAGCCATTAGGAATATAGCTGCTGTGAACATTCTTATAAATGGTTTTTGACAGACATGAATTCATTTATCTTGGGGATATACCTATGGACCACATTCAACCTGCTGCCTATTATTATGTACAAAATAAGCTATAAGGATGTATTGTACAACAGAGGGAATATAGCCAATGTTTTATAATAACTACAAATGGAGTATAACCTTAAAAAATTGTGACTCACTATACCGTATACCTGTAACTTATATAATATTGTACATCAAGGTATACTTCAGTTTTAAAAAATAGTATTACCATTAAAAAAAGAATGGGTTTGGGCTTCCCTGGTGGCGCAGTGGTTGAGAATCCGCCTGCCAATGCAGGGGACATGGGTTCGAGCCCTGGTCTGGGAAGATCCCACATGCCGCGGAGCAGCTGGGCCCGTGAGCCGTGGCCGCTGAGCCTGCGCATCCGGAGCCTGTGCTCCGCAACAAGAGAGGCCGTGATAGTGAGAGGCCCACGCACCGTGATGAAGAGTGGCCCCCGCTCGCCGCAACTAGAGAAAGCCCATGCACAGAAACAAAGACCCAACATGGCCAAATAAATAAATAAATTTAAAAAAAAAAAAGAATGGGTTTTACATTTTTGAATGTTTGGAAAACATCAAAAGAAAAATATTTCAGGACGTGAAAATTATGAAATACAAATTTCAATGTCCATAAATAGTTTCACTGGAACACAGCCACACTCTTTTGTTTACATATTGTCCACTTCTGCTTTCACAGTTCTGGGGCAGAGTTGGATATTTGCAACAAAGGCCATATGGCTCACAAAGCCTAAAATATCCGCTACCTAGCCCTTTACAGGAAAAGTTTGCTGACCCCTGTCTTACACAATACAGTGGTTCAAGTAAAATGTAGTCTTACTAAAACAATACAGTTGCATTTAATGGAAAAATATTTTACATTAATTGACTTTTAAATTTTAAATAATTTAAATTAATTATTAATTTAATTAAAAATTCAATTCCTCACTCGCACTACACACATTTTTAATGCTCAATAGCCAGCCGCACGTGGCTAGTGACTACCATATGAGACAGCACAGTTTAGATGGTTGGCCAAAAACTACAAGGCAGCTACTATTGGGATACCCCTTCTCCAGGTGAGCCATTTAAGCTCAAAGAGATTAAGAAACTTGCCTGAGGGTACACAAATAAAGAGTGATGGAGCAGGGATTCAAAATCAGGTAGTCTACTGCTAGGGCCTACACTCTTAGCCACTAGGCTACACTGTCATCCTGAAAATTAAAATAGTCTTTGTATTGCAGGTTTGAACATTCAGGCTGAAACTGTGGCGTGTCAGAGGGGGAAATGGTCTAGAGAAAATCTACTGGAAGTATCCACATCTTAAAGGTGAGGAACTAAGCCCAAGAAGGGGAGGGTGGGTCTTGTCTTACTCATGCAGCAAAATGGCGGCAGAGCTACAGTCTTAACAACACTCCTGGCCTCCTGGGGCTCCCTTCTCTTCCCACTACTTTTCGTCGCCCATCCATTTATACCAGTTACTTATAGGTTAACAAAAATTAATGACAACGATGTTCAGTAATTCCAAAGTGAAGCCAAACCCACACATTTTCCTTAAGTTACTTGGGAAAAACATCAGGTTGGTCATACTAACCCAAACCTGGGTTGATCAAAGCCTTATAATCGCCTATCTGCGCTATCCACCTGTTAATTTGGAAAAATTTGTTGCTAATTTGGAAATGGGAAGCTAGATAGCTAGATGAGCAGGTAAAGGCTGCTGTGGGAAGGCTGATCTTATAATTTTTTGGAGGGGTGATGGTAAGTTACAGTTATCCATTATCAGTTTCATAAAAGAGCACATTTAACAAAAGGAAACCAAAAAAACCATCTTAAAATTGAACACATTTCCTTTTATAAATAACTCAATCCTTTGTCCTAATTCTTTCTCCTTTCCCTGCAGACTGTGCCAGACTACCACCAGGTCAGGAATGAGGAACACAGCCCTAGAAACCACATGAATCACATTATTGCACTACTGGGGTTCAGAGACTCCCCTTTAAAGGAGCTGTGGGAAAAAATCAAGGGGTCTGTCATGTTGGATAAGAAAGTAAATTACATCTTTATTCTCCCTACCCTAACCATAAGTTAGCATTTCTTTCAATTATGAATGTAAGCAATGAACTGCTGTAATATCGTCAGCAGTGCTTGCAACTTTGTCACCCGCCGAAATCAGATATTTTTATATCACATTACAGTTGCTGTGGACATCCTGAAGTACTGTTTATGTTCATCACTACTCTGAAAGTATGCTAGTTATTTGGATCACAGATCTTTTATTTAATACATTAATAAAGAAGCATGTATACTGCTATATAACAACTTTTTTAAATATCTCAGTTTTAATTTCAAAAGACAGTTGACCCTTGAACAACACAGCTTTGAACACTGTGAGTCCACTTACACGCGGATATTTTTCAAGAGTAAATACTACAGAACTACACAGTCTGTGGCTGGCTGGGTCCATGGATGTGGAGGAACCGCGGATACGGAGGGCTGACTATAAATTATACATGGATTAACCCTCCAGTTGTTCAAGGGTCAGTTTTAATTGGTTTCCTTTATAATCCCACATCGTTGTACGCATTTAAAATATTACTCCAAAACAGAGACACAGATGTAGAGAAAAAAACGTATGGCTACCAAGGGGGGAAGTGGGGGGGGGTACAAATTGGTGGATTGGGAGTGACATAGATACAGTACTATGTATAAAATAGAGAACTAATGAGAACCTGCTGTATAGCACAGAAAACTCTACTCACTGCTCTGTGGTGACCTAAATGGGAAGGAAATCCAAAAATGAGGGGATATATGTATACATATACCTGATTCACTTTGCTGTACAGCAGAACACAACATTGTAAAGCAACTATACTCCAATAAAAACTTCTTTAAAAAAAACAAAAACATTACCCCAAGAAGGGGTCCAGAAGCTTCACACTGCCAAAGGGGCCCATGGCACCAAAAAGCTTCAAAACCCTACTCTTGACCCCGCTACACCTTCCCTCGGTCCTCACACCCACTCTTGGCCTGTCTTCGGAAAGGAGGAAGGTACAGGAGCTCCCAGGGCAAATGTTCGCACGTGGTTTCCTCTGCTGGCTCTGAACTTCACACCCGCCGTCCGTCCTTCTAAGTCAGCTTTCACCAAACGTGTCGCCCCAGCTCCCACTAGGGTGAGGCCAGAGAGAAGCCTGGGGCCAGCCCTCTCAGGGCCGTGGAAAGGCAGTGTCAGCACTTGCAGGGCCCGGGGAGCAAGCGCAGGGAGTTATACACCCTGGGCGCCTCTTGTCTACCCCCAGTTCAGGCCCTGATGTGACCAAATCTGTACTCAGAGCTTAAGCAAAGCTCCTGAAAATACTCCACCCAGCTGTCTTCAGAAGTCACTCTGAACCCTGGCTCCACAGAAGAATCACCTGGGGAGCTCTGAAAACCCCCCTCGCTCAGGCCACACCCCAGGCTAATTTAATGATAATTTCTGCAGGTGGCCCCAGGTACTCGTATTTTTTATTTTGCATTTAAAGTTACCCAGATGGGGCTTCCCTGGTGGCGCAGTGGTTGAGAGTCCGCCTGCCGATGCAGGGGACGCGGGTTCGTGCCCCGGTCCGGGAAGATCCCACATGCCGCGGAGCGGTTGGGCCCGTGAGCCATGGCCGCTGAGCCTGTGCGTCCGGAGCCTGTGCTCCGCAACAGGAGAGGCCACAACAGTGAGAGGCCCACGTACCGCAAAAAAAAAAAAAAAGTTACCCAGACGATTCTCAAGGGCAGACGAGGGTGGGAACCAAAGCCTGAGAAAGATGACTTCTGTAGGCATCCCTCAGCAGTTCCAGGTGAACCTGAATTCCAAATGTTTGAGTTTAAAGAGTGACAGCTGATTAAGACTCGCTCCCCATGCACAGGCATTTATGTCTTCATTCATTCATTCATTCATTCATTCATTCAACAAACATGCTCTGAGTACCCACAAGGCCCCTCAGTGCAGGGATTACCAGAAGCTCCTCCTTTCCCCTTGGACTTGCAGACTGCTAAGGAAGACAGACAAAAAACTTGTCAAACCTGTAAAGGAGTATTTACAAACTCTGATAAAAGTGCTATGAAGGAGCCAGCGGTGAGAGAGAATAAAGTAGGGAGGGGCCTGCCACATTACCTAGCATTATCTAATGGGCCCATCCAAGGAGTACCTCATTCCCTAGGGATGTGTGCTTTTTAAGTTACTATTTACTCTTGATTAGGCATTTTACAATTCTGAAAGTGTAGATATTAACTTGTAGAAAACTGTTAGCTAACAAATACTTCTTGTCTGACAGCAATGCAAATGAATTTTATCTTAGAAAAGAGTATAATAACCCAGTTCCAGTTTTATTGCACTGTAGGGCATTAATCAATTTTATATGTAATTTAGCAATCTTATTCCAGCATTCTTTCTTTCCATGACTATAAATACTTCTGACTTTCTTGAACCAGCTTTACTACATGCTGGTTCCTTTGTTGATGAATTAATTTGACAGGACATACTTTAGAAAGGATGGTGGGGGCGGCCTCGGAATCCTGAAGAATAAGGAGGAGGAGCCAGCATGGGAAGGAGAGGGGGAAGAACAGACTGCTAGCAACCCAACACCTCGACATAACATATGGTCTTTCCTACCACAGGAAAAGAGGTGGCCCAGAAATGGCTAGAAGGCCAGTGAGGCTGGGGGACAGACTGCAAGCAAGAAGAAGAGGTTTGAGATGAGGATGGAGAAGTAGGCAGAGACTAGGTTATGCAGGGCCTTACAGATCAGTGTAGGGACTCCGAACTTAGCACTATGTACAACAAGCAACCACTGGGAGGGTTTCAAGAAGCTGGATAAAATGATCTGGTGGCTATTTTGAAAAGACCACTCTTACCGCTGTGTGGGAAAAGAGACTGGCGTAGAGAATAGAGAAGGCCAAGAAACCAATGACAAAATCATCGTGGTGCTCAGGTGTGGCTGCAGGTGGCCTGGTCCAGCAGAAGCAGAGAGATGGAGGGAATGGGCAGTGGATTTTGATGGATTATATTGTGAATGAGGGAAAGGGGGGAATCAAGAAGGGCTTCTACCCACATGCTGTGCAGTGCAGCCATAAAATAAGAAAAAATAAATATCAAAAAAAAAAAGAATGGCTTCTAAGTTCCTGGCTTAAGCAACTGCATATGGTAGGGGTATTCAGCAAAATGGGAATGGCTAGGGGTTAGAGGTTAACATACACACAGGCACATGTCATTCATGAAATAAGGGTATGACTCTTACAGAAGGAAGGGTAGACTCACAACTCCTTGGGTGTGACAGGGCCTTTTAAAGGTAGCAGCCTTTCAGATTAGGTTCTCAGAGAGCATTCTCTTTGGCCTTCAAGGTTTGTGTCATCAAACATTAAGCTAATGGATTTCAAGCAACAAATCGGAAAATGCTAAGTAGCAGCTCAAAGTTTGGCCCTGTCTTGCCCTCATCCTTACTCAACATATGCTGACTACAAATAACTATCATTTAATAAATCTTTAAATGAAGGAAGGAAATTCAGAATTAACTCTGAGTATACTTAAACCCTCAGAGGTAAAAGGCAGCATCAGGATTTATAAAATACAATGGAGAAAGCCTTGTATTTGGGAAAAGGGTTAATCCTTTACACAAGTGATAACTTAGTCCATCCCTTCCACCCCGTCCCCCCAGGAAATTAAGCTGTAGATCTGAGCACAAATCAGGTAAAAGACTTCAGTCTAACCAAATATAAGCAACAAAGGTGTCAGAAGTTTATTCTTTTATACAATAAAGCAGCTCTTAACTCTTCCAGAAGATGAAGTTGGGGGATACTACAATAAAGCTTAATGACCATTTACAATGGAATGGAAACTATCACTGCCTACCACAAATCGAAATTCAGTGAGCTGTAACTTTGAACTAATCACAGCAAGTGAATGATAGCAGTGACCATTAGACACCAAACCGGCCACTGAAATAATACTTCATCATGAAACCTATTTTGGAACCAAATTTTCTAATACTGAGGGATGCTTTGGGGGTCAGATTTTTTTTCCCATTCGGAAAACATCCAGGATTACAGATTAGAGTCAGCACCTTACTAAACAGAAAGAATCATCAAGAAGAGGCTACTGTGCATAGCAATGAAGAGCACGGGAACTGGAGGCTGAGCTCCTGGCTAGAGCTGGTTAGAACCTTACAATCCTTAGGCAAGTTACTCAGCCTGACCCACCGCAAAGCAGGAAGCGAGCCTTTATTCCATTAGGCACTGAGATTTCAATGGTACTTGTTATCACAGCTTATCGAAGGCAATGGAAACTGACACAATTATCTAATGTAGGTAGATGTCATGAGGACTAAATGAGATGGTGTCTGACACCCACTAAGCCTTTAATAAAGGTTAGCAGGATGATTGCGGCCTCCTGATGGTTAGTGTAAAAAGCTTTCATTTCCCATAGTCAAGCTATCAGAATCTTCTCTGCTATTTGCAGCTGTCCTACAAGGTTGTCACGGACTAACCATAAATCCTCAACCCACGTCGAGGTCCACCAGGGACTTCACAGAACAGGTAGGAACAGCGGAGTCATTTTTATCTCAAAATGAGGAAAAGGACAAAGTTCCTGCATAGCTGTGTGGCCACAGGAAAGTAATTCATATCAGAGTGAACTAAAAAAGGACCTCAGCACATCCACTGAATAACCACCTTCTTTAAACAGCGTGGTAAAACCAGTACTGAAGAAGTGCAAATGATGCTAAGAGTTTGGGGCTTTACTCTTGGTTTAAGTGCTCAAGTATGTCCTGGGTTGGGGGCAGGGATAGCAAGGTAAGAAAATGGTAAATCAAAACTTTGAGAAGATAAATTCATTCTGCAAAAATCTTGGTAGCCCCCGAGTACTTAACAATCATGAAAATAGTGCTTTGGGAATTGGGAGATTAAAAGATGATCATACCTGACGTGCCTGGCAGGGAAAGAAGAGAGACAGAAGGGGCAGTTCCACTCAAATTCTCCTAGTTACTCAGCCCTAATAGAGCCTTAAACGACATTATAGATTCCTCGAGTGGAAAATTAAACGGTCTTAGTATTTTGCCACAGGTTCTAGAATCCCCATCCCAATCTTTGCCGGCTAAAGAACGAAATCTATTTTTAACTGCAAGTGAGTTAAAAGGAACTAATCTCAGGTCACTCTGAATTTTTTTCTCATTAAAAAAGAAAAAAAACCCACTAAGATACCTGGTAAGTTTTATTTTACTTTAAAGAAGAGTTGGAAGAAGAAAGGAAGAATTCCACAAATGCTTATAGAACAGGCCTTAAACCCACTAAAAATGGTTATCATAAACAGGAAACCTGTCATGGATAATAAAATGTATCAATGGGAGATACTTACCACATTTAATACTCTCTATCCGCACAGGGAGGCCAGACTGTGCTGCAGCAATTAATTTCAGGGCAACGTAAAACTGTGTTGGACCAAAATAACCAACCCGCTTGGCACCACAGAGTTCTGTGATCTGAAAACAGACAAGAGAAGGGATGCTGAAAACTCCATTTCATAACAGCAAAATGAGACAAAATAGATTATGAAATCTCAAGGATTTCATGGGGTAACTAACCAAAAAGTCCCTGGAGAACCTATGGGTACACGCTGGTTGGATTCTTTTTCCTCCAGTTTGCAGGGAGGTTTTCAATTTGGATAATTCAATTCTACCTACGCGTGATGTTTCAGGACTGGGTGGTTATTCCTCCTCTTTCAAAGATAAAAATAAAGGTGACGAAGAATGGCTGTTAAGCTTCTTACAAAAGAGTGACTTTTTCAGGGGGTGGATTGTAACATACAAAGTCTAAAGTCTAGAAAGTCACCGGGGTGAAGAGAGAACAGATTAGTCATAATCACTACTTGTGGGTTATCCTAGTTGATCGAAATTAAAAGTGAGTTATTTTTTTAAATTATTTTTTAAATTTTATTTATTTTTTTTTTTTTTTTGGCTGCGTTGGGTCTTCGTTGCTACGTGTGGGCTTTCTCTAGTTGCAGTGAGTGGGGGCTACTCTTCGTTGCGGTGCGCGGTCTTCTCCTGGCGGTGGCTTCTCATTGCGGAGCACGGGCTCTAGGCGCATGGGCTTCAGTAGTTGTGGCTCACAGGCTCTAGAGCACAGGCTCAGTAGTTGTGGTGCATGGGCTTAGTTGCTCCGCGGCATGTGGCATCAGGGCTTGAACCCATGTCCCCTGCATTGGCAGGCGGATTCTTAACCACCGCACCACCAGGGAAGTCCCTTCAATGACTTCTTTAAAGTTACTTCAAAGTAACAGATACTCAAAAGTTCAAATAATAGTAAGTGGGGGTGAAGAAGTAACAAGCACCCCCACTCCCTTTGGTGCCCCAAAGGAAAACATTTTCATTTCTCCTAGAAATGTTCTCAGCATATATATATAGCACACACCTGTTTTTCTTGTTGCTTATTCAAACTTTATGAAAATAGAATACCACATACTATTTTGCAACTTGCTTTTCATTTAGCATCATCCCCTGAATATTTTTCTCTAGCGCGCAGTTAAAATTACCACTTTATTTTAACAACTGCATAATATTCTGCTATAAAGATACACTGTGCATTTTTTATTATTCTTCTTAGTTGGTCCTATGGATAGAGTTTTAGACTTCCAATAATTAACCTAACAAACACTTTCAGAACAAACTATAAACAGACACTAAGTAATCTGAAGAAAATTCCTATTAAAATTCAACGGGATGTCAACAAAAAATAGCAGAATAAGGGTCTCCAAAAATTCTCTCCTCCATCAGAGCAATGAGAAACCAACAAAAATGGACACAACTCTGGAAACTAACCAAAAGTCTGCAGCAATGCGGGGAGTGTTTATTCAAGAAAAACAGCTGAATCTCAGGAAAAACAGCAAGCTTTGTGGCATTTTAAGTGGCCTTACTTCCATTCTCTCCCACCCGCATTCCAGGTATTTTCACTGTATTGCAGGCATCCCCTGCCTGCAGTCACAGCGAGACTGGCAGCCACAGAAGGAGTCAGGACAGAGCTGGGCTTCTTGGATGTGAAGACTACTGTTTGTCATCAAACTCGGGTAGTTTTTCACTATTATTTCTTCAAATATTTTTCTGGCCCTCTCTCTCTTTCTCCTGTTGGTACTTCTGGTACTTCCAGTAGCCCACAGTCCACCTCTCCTAGCCCTAGACTATGAGCTGGGGTTGGGGGGAGTGAGTCCTGTCTTCTCAGCTAGACCCACGGAAAACAGAGCCTCCACCATGTGGAACTGGTGGGGGTGGGGAGAGGAAGAGGTCGTGGCTCAGAGGCTGCTGGCTCACTGTTCTTACTAAGATTTAGGAGATTTTCTTGAATAAATGTTTCTACGTTTGCTGTATGTCTTCAGGTCAATTTCCAGAGACTTTAAATGATTATCCTTTACAATTTTTACCAGTTAAGAGGCTCTTTCACTGGAAAGAGGATCTGCTGAGTTTCTCACACTGTCATTCCAAAGTCTCAACCCTCCCGGATTCATTCTTGAGTGGAGAAGCAATAGGGTGTTATGGTAAAGAGAACAGTTCTTGGAGTAAATGACTTGGGTGTGAATCCTGGCCCTAGCACCAACCGGCTACCTGTATAACCTAAGGCAAGTTACTTATCTCTCGTGCCTCAGTCTCCCCTTAAGTGTAAACAGGTACTTACCTCATGAAGGCTAAAGTAGTAGTGCCCACAACAGTGTCCATTCAATAAACATGCCATTGTCTAATTTTTTGGTCTACTTGTTTATTTTGTTCCCATTCTAGCTGCATATTAGAATAACCCGAGGAGCTTTTGAAAAATAGAGACCTAGCCTCCACCCCCAAAGATTCTGCTTTAATTGGTCAGTGGTGTGGCCCAGGCATGGGTGACAATCCAAATGCTAATGATCACCAAACCGCTCTCTCCAAACCTAACAACTCAGATACTTCATGCACTTTTCCAAAACCCTACTGGACAACTCTACGTGGATACCCTAAGCCATCTCAGACATAACATAAATTAAATAAGCCCTACTCATTTGCCCTTCCCCACATATCCTTGAACCTACAGATCTTCCAGCAGCCCTCGCCTCAGTTGCTGGCATCAACAATTCCATATCCCAAATCAGAAACTTATCTTCGATGCTAACCACATTCACATCTATCACAGAACCATCTGCCAAATCAAGGCTATCTTCTCCTTTGCCTTGCCTTAATCCTTCCTAATATCTCACCTGGCCATCGTGACATATTTTATTTTTTAATAGAATTCACACAAATTACTGTACAGGGACAGGTTTCTCTTTTAAAGTGTGACTTTCATATAATAGTGTGTCAGTTTTCCTCAGGTGTACAAGGAGGCATCAATACTTATTATCAGAATTTGTTTCTAGAAGAAATGTTGCTCTTGAAACTTAAACTTTTTTCCAATAATTTATATATTTAGCTTTTTATTGAAGTATATTCCTATAGAAAAGCATAATATACAAACAGAAAAGCATACAAATAAGTGTATAGTATGTAGTTAGATGCGTTTTCACCAATTGAATACAACTACATAACGAGCACCCAGATCAAGAAACAGGGACTTTGCTGGTGGTCCAGTGGTTAAGACTCCACGCTCCCAATGCAGCGGGCCTGGGTTTAATCCCAGGTCAGGGAACTAGATCTCACGTGCCTCAACGAAGATCCCGCATGCCCCAGCTAGGACCCGGCGCAGCCAAATAAATAATTTTTTTAAAAAAATGAAAGAAATCCAAACTTACAAGCCTCTAGAAGCCCCCCTTCGAAGCTCCTTTCAGTCACTACCCATCCGTCATTTTCCTAACTTCTAATACTACAGATTAGTCTTGCTTGTTTCTAAACTTGTTTGTGACATTCTTCCAAGTTGTTGAGTGAAACTGTGGTTCACTCATTTTTGTTGTCACTCAGTATTATTTATCCCCTGCCACTGGACATCTGTATGGTTTCCAGTTTCGGTGGGGATTGCGGGGGAGTACTGAAAGTTCCAACCCTCTAGCCATCTGGTTCCCTGGAAGCAGCTTCCAACCTTGTTACCTAGGGACTTTTCCAAAAGTCACCTCGTTAACATAAAAGACACTTTTATTGCTCTTATCACAGGAAATCCCAAGGGTTTTTGAAGCTCTGTGCCAGGAACTGGGTTGAAGACCAAATATATATTTCTTATTATAAAATCACATCACAATAGGCCATTTAAACGTAACTGATTCTCTACTAGGCTAAGCTCCATGAAATAGGGAGATGTGTGTCTTGCTCACCAGTTCCTTTCCCTGCCACGTTGATTATGCTTAATAAATAGTGGTTGAACAAATAATTTTCTCGAACCAGTCTCTCCTCAGCTCATCTTCCAACTCCAGTTCATCCTCCATAGTGCCTGCATATCTGCCTTTTAAAAGCTAACAATACTGTTCTCATGCTTAAAGGCATCTCAGCCTGGATCCCCACCACCTCAGGACAAAATCCTATCTTCTTAGTGCAGCATTAAACTTCCTTCACAACCTGGCCCTGAGCAGCTTCTCTAGTTTCATCTCTGGACACACACATGCACACAATTCTGTAGCTGCATTCAGCTTCTCCTGCTTTCCCAAGCACATCCTGATCTTCTACATTTCTGTGCCTAAGGTACACGGTGCAGAAGATGGGAAACTAAACAGCCTTGAAGTCAAGGTTGGTCAGGCTGAAATCTAGTTTCCTCGTATATACTGATAAAATAGAGATATTGTCTCTCCCATAAGACTATGAGGGAAAAAATTAAATAATGTACTAAATGAACCTGATATGATGCTTAACGGTGTTCAATAATTGTTGGGTTCCATTCCATTCACCTCGACCTAGAACATCCTCACTCCCCACTAGATTAAACTCAGATGTTACTGCTCTGTAGCTCCTTCTCAACTCACCAGGTATAGTCTCTTTTCCCAGTGTACTCTCTGACTATTCAAATGTCTATAAATGTCTATCACATGATACCTTATTGTCTTGGATTTGCTCCAAAATAAAAGGAGGAAAGGGAGTAACTGGAGAGTATGGGTGAAACAAGCATTACTGAGAGTTGAAAATGCCTGAAGTTGGGTGACGGGTTTGTGAGGGCTCATCCTCCTACTGTGTATGTTTGTATACATTTAGAAATTCTCCAATTCAAGCTTTTTAATGTCTATTTCAGCACTTATCAAATATTATAATTATCTGTTTATCTCTGCCTCCCATTAAAATGTCTTCTCTCCAAGGGCAATGGTTAATTTCTATTTATCTCCTAGCGCAAGGATAGGCATACAGTATACAGTCCAAAAAATTCTCCATCAAGTGAATGAAGCAACCCTCACAAATAAAAAGTAACTGAGTTGTTTGTTTGTTTGTTTTTCTGGCTGCATTGGGTCTTCGTTGCTGTGTGCGGGCTTTCTCTAGTAGCCGCGAGCGGAGGCTACTCTTCGTTGCAGTGCGCGGGGTTCTCACTGTCATCGCTTCTCTTGTTGCGCAGCACAGGCTCTAGGTGTGCAGGCTTCAGTAGTTGTGGCCTGCGGGCTCTAGAGCGCAGGCTCAGTAGTTGTGGCACACAGGCTTAGTTGCTCCGTGGCATGTGGGATCTTCCCGGGCCAGGGCTCGAACCCATGTCCCCTGCATTGGCAGGCGGATTCTTAACCACTGTGCCACCAGGGAAGCTCAAGTAATTGTGTTTTATAATACATTCCTTACTGTGAATAAATAAATTACACATCTTCGGATACAGGATTGCCTATACATGGAAAAAAACTAACATCATCAATATAGGTGTCTTGCAGAGTAATTCCTAATGTTAAGAAACTGTAATCCTTGCCACGTGAACAACTTAACAACTATATTTCAGTCAGTGTTAATTTATTATCAAGGTAACCTTCCTTTAGCACAACTATCACACAGAACTAGAAAAGCTCTTAACTAAAGGTAACTGAAATTGCTGCTAAAATATTCACTGTGGTACTTCAAGACTAACACCCAAATCTGGCATTAGTAAACCGCCTCATTTACCTTGGAATCTGTCCTTTGCTCCCATATACCAGTAGAATCACTGCTTTGTAGCCAATGTAGAATATACACACATAAGTGAGGTAAGCCCATAGGCCACTCTTCTTGCTCTTTGTACACCAAACCTCCATGAGACATGCCAAGAACTTTCTGAAATAGTCAAGCCGCAAGGATGATAAATTATAGGCCTTTGGAACTTACATATGGAATCTCGTAAGCTTGAGACTTCTCAGTCCAAACTGCAGGTTAATTCTGTAAGTTTTTTTTCTTTATTGAGGTTCAAAATGTTCTAAATCTAAATTCTCCGTGGAAAAGTTCTAAATTGTGGGTAGAAACGTTTTAATGCAATCTAAAGAAAAAATTGTGGTGCTTTATCCCAGACACTCAACTAGCAGGAGATATTTTATGTAACTGCTCCTTCAAACAGTCCCAGTTGCCAGGATTTTCTCAAAATAAAGAAAAAATGAAAAGACTCCACTCCTCTTCTTTAGTCTAAACTCCAAACCTGCAACCCTCTCAGCTGGACCCATCTTAGGTTACACATTGTGCAAAGTTCTAACACATAACAAGAACCTATGGACTCATGTTTGTTTTCTCAGGTGGAAGGCAAGAGATGGGATGAAAAAAAAAAAGGAATGGATGAAATCAACTTCCTCACAGCCTACAGATGTACGCTCAACTGTCGGGGTGCTGGACACGCATCAGAAAAATTCACTGACCATTTGGGAGGAACCTGGACCAAGTTCTGGAAGAAGATGGAAGGCCACTAAAATAGCTTCCCTCCTACCTAATTCTGAAAGATTAAGTGGCTGTGCTGAGTAATCAGTCCACACCCGTTCCAGTTTGCCTGAAATAATACTTTCCTTCCGAGCTGAAATGTAATAAATTTTCAAAACTGTTCAAAGGTTTGAATAAGCTTCCTCCTTCAAGTATTTTTAAAGACTTCCTCAGAGAGATTTAAAAATTCAACGTCCTGGCGTGAGGGGTTGGAAGAATTCTCCAAGAACATTAGTGGACCCCTATTTTCTATTCTCCCTCCACCACAGCTCCCCAAGTTCATAGTCTCTGCTCACAAACCTACTCCTTCAAGTCCGGCCCCCAGACTCCTGAGACCTCACACACCATACTCCACATTCCCTCCAAGATATCTTATTAAAACAAGACCGCCCCCCCAACTCAAGCAGGCTTCCGGGGCTCCTCGTGCCCTTTCTTGTAAAACCCAGAGCCCTGAGCATGGTTTTGAGCCCTCTCGTCTGGCCCAAACTACCTTGCCAACAAGCTTGTCTCCTCCCCTTCCTGCATCCAAGGCTTCAGCCACTCCAGATGCCAACCGGCCTCTCAACACAGGACAGCCATGCAGGCCTCTCAGCACCTGGCATGTCTCTCACCTGGAAGCTGGATGTCTCCCCACTTCTTTTTTGTTTGTTTGTTTTTAAATGTTTCTTTCCTTTCTTTCTTTTCTTTCCTCCCTCCCTTTCTTCCTTCCTTCCGGCTGCGCTGGGTCTTAGTTGTGGCACATGTGATGTTCGTTGCGGCATGTGGACTTCTGAGTTGTGGCATGCGGACTTCTTAGTTGCAGCATGCAGACTCTTAGTTGCGGCACGCATGTGGGATCTAGTTCCCCGACCAAGGATCAAACCCAGGCCCCCTCCATTGGGAGTGCAGAGTCTTACCCACTGGACCACCAGGAAAGTCCCCCTTCCCCACATCTTTACCCACCAGACTCTTTCTTCAAATCACCTCAAGACCAACCTTATCTTTGAAACCACAGTCAATTCCATTCTGTATTCCCATAGTCCTTTTCACTACTTTTCTGTCACATCACTAGCCTTTTAATAGAGCAAAATCACTATTCTGGTCATTGTCTCCCCTGTACCGCATCTCTTTCCCATACCCCTCAAGTGCCCAGCACAAGGCAAGAGTATATCTTATCATTTGTATCCCCCAGGACTAATACTTTACGATGCTTACTACATAGTCGGTTGCTCAACGAATGTTTGTTGAATTAATTGGCTTTCACAGCCCATAGTCCCAGGATGCTCTTCTTTCTCTCATCTTGTAATTACTTTTACAAGTGACTGCTAAATGGGCTTTAGTCATCTCACACCATAGAGGCTGAAGAGCTCCTGCAGGAATGTAACAGCGTATTAGCTGCTCTGTCCCCTCCCTGCTCAGTCAGCTAGGAGGGACCAGGCAGGGTCAGAGAATGAGGATCAGACTACACCATGCTCTGCCCTGGCCCTCAGCCCCTTCCCCTGACCCTCAGCCCCTTCCCCTGACCCTTGGCCCCTTCCCCTGGCCCTCCGCCCCTTCCCTTGACCTTCAGCCCCTTCCCCTGGCCCTTGACCCCTACCCCTGGCCCTCCGCCCCTTCCCCTGGCCCTCGGCCCCTTCCCCTGGCCCTCGGCCCCTACCCCTGGCCCGCAGACCCTTGCCCTGGCCCTTGGCCCCCACCCCTGGCCCTCGGCCCCTTCCCCTGGCCCTCGGCCCCTACCCCTGGCCCGCAGACCCTTGCCCTGGCCCTCGGCCCCTACCCCTGGCCCTCGGCCCCCTACCCCTGGCCCTCGGCCCCTTCCCCTGGCCCTCGGCCCCTACCCTTGGCCCTGGGCCTCTACCCCGGCCCTCGGCCTCTACCCCTGGCCCTTGGCCTCGCCATCTAGAACACCTCAGTGGTTCTCCAGCCACTCAGTGTGCTAAAGATGCATCACGGCCTTCTGCCTCCAGCCTCCTTTGCTTAGCATACCCCCAGGAGACGCCAGCCTCCATACAGGCCCCCTCGAAAACAGAAATAAAGAGGATTTGAAGTACATGTGTAAAAGTTGTACCTCAGCCTCTCGGGAAAGAGCTGAAGAGTGAGGTCCACTGTCCTGGGTTTTCCTTTCCCACTCATGTAAACGTTCCAAATATCAAGAGGGACTTTCAGTCCAGAGGGACCTGGGTGAGCCACCCGAGAAAATACGAACCCCCAGATCTGATCACCCAACATGAGGCGCCCCAGCACATGCCTAAGCCAAAGCCCCACCCCGTTAAAGACAAAACAGACATTCAGGGCTCACGTGTGATTTCAGACACGGAAGCCCACTAATACCTGAAAGTACTTATTAAAGTATCCTGGGCACCTCCCCACTGAAAGTACCACACTCAGTGCCAAGACAGGAAGTAAGCCGTGCTGAACGAAACGACTTACTCTTTTCTCTCTCTCTCATCCTCCTCCAACTCCCTTTTCCTCCCTGCCTCTTTTTCCTCCCTCCCCCACCTCTAAATAGTTTACTATTCACCTACCAAAACAGGACTATTCTCCTACACTATCCCCCCATCATCACCACATCTGAGGGAGTCAACATTAATATTATCACACAACATATGGTCCATACTCTCATGTCCTCAATCGTCTTAAAAATGGCCTATAGAACTGAATTTCCCCTCTCCCATCCAGGATTTAATCAATGTTTGTGCATTACATTTTTATCTTATGTCTCCTCTGTCTTTCCCTAATCTAAAACAATCCCACCTCCGTTCTTCACTGACACTGAATCCTTTCAAGAGTTCAGGCCAGTTGTCCTGCAGAATGTTCCACATTTTGGATTTCTGTTTCCTTGGGATAACATTCAAGTCAAACATTTCTGGCAAGAACACCACACAGGTGGTACTGTGATACAGTAAGAGGTACACAACAGTGAGGGGTACATACTTTCAGAACATCCCACCACTAATTGCCAAGCTTGGCCATTTGGTTAAGAGGGTGACTGCTAGATCTCTCCACTGCAAAAACATATTTTCACATAGTACATTGAGACCATTTGAAAATTCTATCCCCTGACAAATCAGCTTTTGACTCTGCCCAATACTAATTGCAAGTAAGTCTAGCTAAATTACATCAGCATCTACAGAACTGGAATCTTAACACAAAAATCGTAACAAACATGGGGATGATATTTATTCCATGAGGTGGCTATCCTTACCTCCAGTTTATGCACAAATAAATGCCACAACTCAGAAAGTTCAGTGAGATGTTCAAGGTCACAGGTTCAGAGCCAGTACTCAGACCTACATGGGCCTGGGTCCAAATGTAAAGGTTTTTCTATTACATCAGGGGTTGGAAAACTGATGTTCACAAGCCAAATCTGGCCCACTGCCTGGTCTTGTATGTGCTGAGAATGGTTTTTACAGATGAACATTTGCAGTCAATCTGATGATAGGGAACACTAACTTTGAATTCTATGAGGTAAAATGTTATCCCCAAAACAAGAATTCCATGCTTCTTACTAGTAGATCTGTATTAATCCCCCACCCCCGCAAAAAAACACTTGTACTCAATTATCATATTTTGAATTTTGTCAATAAAAACTTTGTGGAAGTTTGCTTTCTCTCTTGTCATATAAGTACCTATACAATATCCTCAATTTTGCCTCTTGGCCCGCAAAGCCTAATATTTACTACCGGGCCCTTTACAGAAAGGGTTAGCAAGCCCTGATGAGACACTGCCTCCCAGAGGCATGACATCCTGCAGATACGCTCAAAGCCGGGCAGAAAGGTATTTTCCTAAACTAATCAGCCACACTAAGTAAATTCCAACTTAAAGAGTGAACATTTCCAGTAGAAGAAAAGAACACACATGTATCCCCACCCATTTTCCACCCATTTATATACATTTGTTTAAATTTTTCAGGAGCTTTTGCACTAAGGCTTCCTACATTACTGTAAACTTCCACAACAACCAACTAGAGCCATATTTCAGATATGAGCAAAATCTATGCAATAATTCACATGCTAAAAATGATATTTTGCTTCTCTCAGCCTTATTGAGGTAGCATAATTGACAAATAAAATTGTCACATATGTAAAGTGTACAGTGTGATGACTTAATGTACGTATAGACTGTGAAAGGATTCCTACCATCGAGTTAATTGACACATTCATCACCTCTCATATTTACCTTTTTTGTGTGTGTAAGAACACTTAAGTTCTACTCTCTAAACAAATTTCACTTACACAATACCACTATCAACTACAATCACCATGTTATACAGCAGAATCTCGTATCTTATTCATCTTAGAGCTGAAAGTTTGTACCCTTTCACCAGTGACTCTCCCTATTTCCTGTACCCCACAACCCCTGGCAACCACCATTCCATTCTGTTTCTATAAGCTCAACGTATTTTTTTCTTTTTTTAGATTCCATATATAAATGATACCATACAGTATTTGTCTTCATCTGTCTTATTTCACTTATTTGCTTTTTAGTTTTAAAAGAAGAAGGTGTTATAAATCTTCATAACCATTCTTTGAAAACATCCCTATGCATCTGTCAACACATAATGATCCAAGATCTCCCAACATGTAAGCTACTCCCAAGTTGCAAATCAATTTTGGAAGCTCCATTATCTTTCAGATCCCCCAAGATGCCATTTAATTTAGGACCAGAGAGCCTATACTAAATTGCAGACCGAATCCAGCCAAGATAATTAATTGATAGATGAATGAATGAATGAATGGCAGAGGTTATGACCCCAGATCCAGCTTGTCAACATTTGTGGCCCAAGGCCAAAACTCACCCCAGTAGTAGGGAAGACCCAACCTGCCACTCTGGCTCACATGGAATCTGAACAGGGAAAAGACTCTGGGCAAAAAACTAGGAACTTACACACTGCCAATGGAAGCACAGAACAGTATAGAGACCATTTGGCAACATCCATAAAAATTACAATAAAAAATAATAATTATAATCAAACTTCGGACCTAGCGATTCTACCTCTAGGAATTTACATTCCACTTTATACAAGCAAAATGACATATGTACAAGTTCATTCAATATGTATCATCTAAGATACAGATTTGAAAACACCTAGAGGTCCATCATCTAAAATATTAATCAATCGTGGTTCATTCACACAACAGAATTCTAGGCAGCTCTGGTAGAGATCTGTCATATCTGTGATTGCCCATCATCTCTTAAAAAGCCTTTCTCTACTGAGAAATTTCTCATATTACAAATCTCACATCCCAGCTTGAAAGCTGAGAATCCAATTCCTAGGCTCCTTTGCAGCTAAACTGCAAACATGTGACCAGGTCTCCATTGATGGGAATATCCACACAAGACTTTGCTTGAGAAGTAAGAAGTGTAAGACAAGAGACTCTGCTCAGAGCTTCTACTTTTGCAGGGGAAGCTGCCTTCCTGGCTCAGGATGACGGTGGAAGCAACTGCAGTCCAGTCAAATCCCTGCTACCTGCTGCTCAGTACAGGCAGGAGCATGGGTGGCTCCCACCGAATACTAGAACTACGCACGGCTTGGCCATTGTTTCTGGAAAGTTAGATGCGCCCTCTTCTTCCAGACCTCCAAACGATTCCATGAGTTACCTAAAAATCCTAATACCTTTTTGACTTAACCATCTGGAGTGGATTCAGTTGTTTGCCACAAAAGCCACCAAATAAAAAAGAATGAGGAAGCTCTTTGTGCACTCATATGGAAAGATCGTTAGGTTAAACTGCTGAAAAGAAAAAAGCAAGATGCACAATAGGGCATGGCAGGTATATTTTTTAAAGGGGTTGAATCTAGATGCATTGACTTATATATTCATATACTATCTCTGGAAATTGAAGCTAACAAGCTTGGCTGCAGCTGCTTCCAGGGAAGGGAATAGGTTGGCTAGGGTACAGGGGTAGGGAAGAGTTTACTGTATTTCATTTTGTACCTTTTGAATTTTGAATCATGTGAATGTATGATCTATTTTTAAAAATGAATTCAGAAAAGTTGTAAAGAGAAAGAGACAAAGCCTGGACTTCCCTGGTGGTACAGTGGTTAAGAATCCACCTGCCAATGCAGCGGACACAGGTTTGAGCCCTGGTCCAGGAAGATCCCACATGCTGCAAAGCAACTAAGCCCATGTGCCACAACTACTCAGCCTGCGCTCTTGAGCCCGTGAGCTGCAAGTACTGAGACAGGGCACCTAGAGCCCGTGCTCCGCAACAAGAGAAGCCACCGCAATGAGAAGCCCACGCACAGCAACGAAGATTAGCCCCTGCTTGCCTCAACTAGAGAAAGCCTGCATACAGCAATGAACACCCAACGCAGCCAAAAATAAAATAAATTAATAATTTTTTTAAAAAAGAGACTAAACCCACGTCAGCAAGAACTAGTATAGACATACCCCAAAACCATTCACCTGTCACCTGCTCGAAGGGCGATTTCAAAACAAAGTGCCCACCTGGAGAAAGCTGCAAAAGTCCTCCCTCACCAAGCCCAGATTTCACACACACAAAGTGCTGTTTCCTCTAAGTTGTCAACATAGGACAAGGCAGCAGCTTGCTTTATCATTTTTTTGATCTCTATTTTATTTATTTCTTCTCTGATCCTTATTATTTCCCTCCTTCTGACTTCAGGTTTTGTTTGTTGTTCTTTTTCTAATTCTTTTAGGTGGTAGGTTAGGTTGTTTATTTGAGATTTTTCTTGTCTCTCTGAGGAAGGTCTGTGTCGCTATGAAGTTCCCTCTTAGGACTGCTTTTGCTGCATCCCATAGATTTTGTACAGTTGTGTTTTCATTGTCATTTGTCTCAAGGTTTTTTGTGGGTTTTTTTGTGGTACGCGGGCCTCTCACTGTTGTGGCCGCTCCCGTTGCGGAGCACAGGCTCCGGACGTGCAGCCACAGTGGCCATGGCTCACGGGCCTAGCTGCTCCGCAGCATGTGGGATCTTCCCGGACCGGGACACGAACCCATGTCCCCTGCATCAGCAGGCGGACTCTCAACCACTGCACCACCAGGGAAGCCCTCTCAAGGTATTTTTTAATAGCAGCTTGCTTTATAAAAACTAGTCATCTTTGTCAAAGGTAGCTCTATCTAGCTGGGTGACCATGAAGAAGGCACCTGACCTCCCTCGGTCTTCCATGTCATCTACTGGAATGAAGCAGTCAGACTATATAGAACACAAAGCTTTCTCTAGATCCAAAAATTCTAAAAAAAGGAATTGTACGGGTGAAAGCTAAAACTATGGTTTGAACCTCTCCCTCTGGCACTTACTTGTATTATGGTTCTGAGGATACCTGCTACATCCCCCTAAAACAAGGCTATAAGTCTCTTGAGGGCAAGTCCTGGATTTCTTTTTAAAAACCATCCTTGCATTCCCCACAGCACACATCCCACTGATTTCTCATTAGGAAGGCTTACGGAATGAATTAAATATGCCTACTTTGACTTAACTCTTCACTCACTAATAGAACCCCTATGCATGTTGCTTTGTACCTCTGAATTGTGACTTATAGGTGAATATATCAACCTATTCCCCCCAAAAATTTTTAAGTTTTAAAGGATAGCAAGAACCTGATGTGAGCTCAGGTAAATCATTTTGTAATCACCAAATGTCAAGAAAGCAAAGGCAAAGAGAAACACAGTTGACCCTTGAACACAGGTTTGAACTGCACAGGTCCACTTATAACGTGGATTTTTTTTCAATAGTAAATACTACACGAGCTGCAGCTGGTTGAACCCACAGATGTGGAGGAACCACATACATGGAGGGCATACTCCAAGTTACATGTGGATTTTCGACTTCGGAGGATCAGCGCCCCTAATCTCCACGTTGTTCAAGGGCCAACTGTACAACATATCTTCCAGGGCTTTGAATGTACTCTGTTTTGTTTTGGTTTGGTTTGGTTTGGTTTGGTTTGTCTGGGGGGGCGGGGAGACAGGGGAGGGAGAAGGAACATTTTTGTATTAAAAGAAAAAAATATGGGGCTTCCCTGGTGGCGCAGTGGTTGACAGTCCGCCTGCCGATGCAGGGGATACGGGTTCGTGCCCCGGTCCGGGAAGATCCCACATGCCGCGGAGCAACTGAGCCCGTGAGCCATGGCCGCTGAGCCTGCGCGTCCGGAGCCTGTGCTCCGCAACGGGAGAGGCCACAACAGTGAGAGGCTCGCGTACCACAAAAAAAAAAAAAAATGACAAAAATATGCTAAGGGGTCGAATATGATATTAATACGGCTCTTAAAGACAAGAATTCAAAGAAGTTCAACACTCAGGCTAGCTTCTTTGGTTTTTGCACAGTGGACTGGCATATATAGGTTTGACAGAGTGATTCTACAGATTTTTTTCATCGTGTACCTAGATCGTCTTTTGGAATGAGGAAGGATTATAGGTAGTGAAGAGATTTGATAACAATGATTTCTCATTATGACTTTTGTTATCTAGGCCTTCTTCGGCAAGCCAGTGCCACAGCTCTGGAAGCTGCCCAAGCCAGCTGCACACATGCGGGCACCCTCATCAGGGTCAGGAGTTCCTCGGGGCTGGCACCTGCCCAGGGAGAAACCGGGATCTAACAGCTCAAGGCGGAGGAGAGGGGAAGAGCGCACCAGGGGTGAACCACCGAGGTACAAAGGAAACACCCCCGCCACCACAAGAAGAGAGTCACTGTGATGGAGGAGAACGGTTAGGGGAGGAGAACAGTAGAATCCCCAGTAAGAACTAATGTTCACTGACGGCCGACTGTGCGCCAGGCACTCTCTTAAACACCAGGAATTGATGCGATGAAGGAAACATACACACACAAAAAAGCAGTCTTAACACTAGAACTGAATTAAAATGCAAATTACAGGTCAGATTACAAAAGAAACTTTGGGGATTGTGGCCCAGGTTTCTAGCCTCTGCACATCACAGTATTTCATACTGCTGGAGGCGGCAAAATCTCAGGTGAACACACATGCTGCCAGGATCATACAAAGCTTTTACTGGTTCTGGCAACTCAGACTTACCTCAGCAGCCAAAGGGTTCGCTTTTCAATTTGTTTACTGACATTTTTAGTGCTTTTCATAAATAAACTTACAGGTTGAGGTTATTTGGTATTTTTATAAGTTTGTTGATTTCGCTCCATTCTATATTTTATATCTTTTATTTTATACATACTTGTGCGCACACGCGCGCGCGCGCACACACTCATACACACATTTCATTTTTAAAGAAACTAGTGCCAAAAAAATGAGAGAGAAAGGAATAAAGAAACTAGTGCCTTAGCGAGACAAACAGAGCACGCCAGGACATCTCACGTAAGTGGAGCATCCGTTTATTATACACAGATCCTTGAAATGCTTCAGAGGGAATGAACAAGTGCAAGTTCAGTCTCAGATCACACCAGAGTTCTCAGTCTCCAGTATGAACCCAGACAGATTGGAACCTTCCAGCAGAGTTAAACTTATACCAGGCACAGCAGTTTCTGGTGGGGTAGGCAACCTGACTTCATTAATTGGGTTTCTTTGTCGAGTTCCTAGTGAAGACCCTATCCAACTGTTAAAATAACAAACGTCCCACTCACCTCCTCTCTGAGGATGCTGACCCCCATCAAAGCAGGCTACTGCAGGGCACCAAAGCTGGAGACGGCCCCTCCCGGTTCAAGACAGTTCTCCTCCACCCAGCATGGCCTTGTGACAACCAGCACACTCAGTCCCCCGCATCATCATGGCAAATCCAGATGGCTTTAAGGGGCTTCAGCCCAACTAGCTGGAACCCAGCCCCAAGCCTATCATGCTATTGCTCCTACTGTGACCCAGTGGCTACATTATATTGACCAAACCCACCTCTTTCCATGACCAAATAAATCCCCTTTCTATGCCCCAGCTACACACGTCCATCCTCTTCCCTCTCTAGCATGACAGACACCCAGCACTGAAGGCCTGGCCTTGCTCTCACCTGTCTGTCCTTGTCCTGCACCTCACCCCCAGCTACCTGCTGACACTTCCCTGATGCCCAAACTTTCCCTGCTCTTAGATCTCCTGCCAATGAGCTGTGCTTGCCAGGAGGGACATCCCTAGGACCCAGGAGTGGTGGGTCCTCCCTTCAATCACATGGAGACACTAATTCATCAGCCCAGACAGACTGCATTGCCTGACCTGATACAATCTACCCGTCCCCCTGAACAGGTGCCCCCACCACAATGGATGAGCTGAGACCTAGGTCCTGATTCCTCCCAAGGTATTCTTTCCCAAGTCCGCTCCACTTTCACAAGTCATGCCTAAAGATTTGACAACTTAGAGATAATTGATGCAGAAAGAAGAGTCCCTGCCCTCAAAGGGTTTCTAATCTGTTGTTATGGACTGAACGTCTGTGAACCCCCCAAATTCATATGTTAAAACCCTACCCGCCAATGTGACGATATTAGGAGATGGGGCCTTTGAAAGGTGATTAAGGGGACTTCCCTGGCGGTCCAGTGGTTAAGACTCCACGCTTGAACTGCAGGCGGCACAAGTTCGGTCCCTGGTCAAGGAACTAAGATCCCACAAGCCGCGCGGCAAAAAAAGAAAGGTGATTAGGATGAGATGAGGTCATGAAGGTGGAGCCCTCAGGAATGGAATTTGTACCTTACGGAGTCACAAGAGAGCTTGCTTCCTCTCTCTGCTCCCCACCATGTGAAGACACAGCCAGAAGTCGGCAGTCTGCAACCCAGAAGAAAGCCATCACCAGAACCCAGCCATGTTAGCACCGTGATCTCAGATTTCCAGCCTCTAGAAATGGGAGAAGTAAACTTCTGTTGCTTATAAGCCACTCAGTTTGTGGTATTTTGTTACAGCAGCCTGAGCTAAGTAAGACATAATCTGATTGGGGTGTGTGTATCTAAGAAGTCTGAGGAAAAAGGATGAACATTCCTCAAACCCCCGCTACCCACCCTCCAGGCAGTATGCTTTTCTCTTTTATGTTTCATTTCTAACATTTAAACTAATCCTACATGAATGGTTTTTCAGATAAGTACTTCAGGGTTTAGAAAGGTTATTAGAGAAATTCTGGAAAATGAGAAACCACCTGAACTGAAAGATCTTGCCGCCGACAATTTCTATTAGAGATGTCATGTGAACCAAATTCACTGAGCGAATAGGCAACCCCTTACGTTCACTAAGATACCATCCATTCAGTTCTCTTAGGTAGCACACTATGGCAGTGAATGGAATCGGGCTTACCAACTGAAAGATACAAACTATCTGCACCTTGGCAGCCACAGATAATACAAATTAGGTCCCACGATTCCCTGGCTTTCCAAATGGCCATGGACACACATGTGTGAGAGAAGGAGCAGGTGTAAAGGGTACAGCCTCAGAACTTAGTATATTCTCTCAAATGAACCAAGGAATGAACCACAAAGCACACTCCATCCTAACTGTGTTGTAACCAGCTAAGCTAACCAGAGTACAGAACAGAAACTGATTAACATTTGCCACTTTTCTTTTGCTGCCCAGCATCAGAACCCCTTGCCAACGTTTATGAAATTTTCCACCTGCCTCCAGCTCAATAAGCTAAAAACGTGAGATACCCACTTTCGTGATTTCTTCTCAATCAGGGTATGGGGACAGCACCTAAGCGTGGCCAGATACAACACACAGGTGTTTGAATCAGTAATGAGTGATGTGAGGCAGCAGGAATAGTAGACCATTGTATTCTGGAAACAGCAGCAACCCCAGTGCCCAGGGGCGGCAAGGTGCCCAGCCTCACGCCCGACGCCCAGGGCAGGCAATGTGTGGTGTGGCTGGAGGCATCCAATATTCAGTAGCTACAGTTCCAGCATCCTCACCGGACCAATTCTGTGCTGTAATGAGCCTGTTGTTCTGGCACTGTTGCCCCTTAGCTGTGCATTTTTCAAGATGTTTCTCCAGTTTTCCGAAAGAAAGACTGAGCTACCCAATATCCTGCCAATAAATTCCCTTTCTGCCTAAATTACCCACAGGTAATTTCTGTTACTAATGGGACAGTGTTACTAAGAATCCTGGGTGTTACAGAGGACAGGTCAAAGGCAAGCCTTGATTGGTCCAGAGCATCCAAACCTGGCTGTATCAATCATTTACTGCTGCAAAACAAACCACCCCAAAACTTTAAAACAACATTTATTTAGTTCATAGTTCTGGGGATCAGCAATGTGGGCTGAGCTCAGCTGAGCAATGATACCGGTCTAAGCCAGACTCTGCTGAACTCAGGTGGGACTCCCTTATACTTCCGCAGTTAGCCTTGGGCTGACTGGGCGCCTCCATTCTCCTCCACATGGCCTCTCATCCTCCAGCCGGTGAGCCTGGGCTTTTTCACATGGTGGCAAAGTTCCCAAAGGAGCAAGAACTGAAGCTGAAATCCTTCTTCAGGCCTAGGTTCAGAACTTACCCAAGGTCTCTTCTACTGTATACTATGGTCAAACCAAGTCACAAGGCCAGCCAAGACTCTAAGAATGGAGACACAGGCTCCACCTCTTGATGAAAGGAGCTGTACAGTATCGGGGGAATTTTGAAATCTACCATACCTGACTGTTTCGTACATAGCCCCATGGGGAAGCTGTCACAATAGGGATTCCGATTTATTAGAACTGCTTACATCTAGAATCTGTGCTCTCACAACCATTCCCTTTGACCACCACCAATGCCAGCCACTGATTCAACAATACCTAACTAGAAGCAATAAACACACAGTGCTGAGCCTGCCAACTCTGCAGCCTGTGAACAGTTTTGTACAGGGCAGGCCGCTTGGATCTCTCTTACTGTAGGGCATGCTGAAGATTATGGACTAGAATCATGTGGCATCAGACAACCAGATCTCTGGCTCTGGGCCTTTCTTTCTCTGAACCTCAGCTTTCCTCCCTGGCAAAGCTCAAAATCAACATTTTCTGCATATGAACAAATCGGTACTTTGATCACTTCAGGCAGAGGACTAGTTAATATGTCTAAGTAACAGAAAAACTTACTATAACTTGAAGGGAATCTTAAAAAGCTCTGAATTTATTTGAAAAGATTTAACTATATCCTTTTCCAAGAGCCACTCAAATTGTCAGACCCACAAACTGAAATTAGATGTTTCCCTGACAACTGTTGAACTGAGAAAGGGAGGACTCCTGCAAGAAGTCTCCATGGAAACCACCCAATCCTTACATCAACCCATTTACCTTAGACTTTGGCTGACATTCAAGCACATCAAATCAGCAATAAAAATGTAAGCAAGATGGGTGTTCCCTGGCAGTCCAGCGGTTAAGACCCTGCGCTCCCACTGCAGCAGACATGCAGTTTGATCCCTTATGGGGGTAAGATGCTACATGCCGAGCAGCACGGCCAAAAAAAAAAAAAAAAAAAAAACGTAAGGGAGATGGAAGGGCTTTGGAGCAATGAAGAATGTCAGTGTTTGGTACAGTGAGATTTTCCAGAAAAAAAGAAGGCACAATCAGTCCAAATATATCAGGACTCAGATTAAGAAGCCTATGCATACCCAACGCTATCTTTTTTTTTTGGCTGTGCCACACGGCACGTGGGACCTTAGTTCCCCGACCTGGGACTGAACCCAGGCCCTCTACAGTGAAAGCATGGAGTCCTAACCATTGGACTGCCAGGGAAGTCCCCAACCCACTTTTCTTAAATACACCAAAAAGAAGTTTTGAAACAACAGTGTCTGGTTTTCCTAGGGCTGCTGTGACAAAATACCACAAAGTCGGTGGCTTAAAACAACAGAAATTTGTTGCCTTACAGTTCTGGAGGCTGGAAGTCCAAAATCAAGGCATCAGCAGGGTTCGCTCCTTCCAAGGGTTCTGAGGAAAAATCTGTTCCATGCCTCTCTTCTAACCTCTGGCAGCCCCAGGAGTTCCTTGGCTTGTAAATACAAGCCAGTTCCTTGGCTTGTAAATACATCACTCCAATCTTCATCGTCCCATGGCATTGTTCCTGGGTGAATTAGGATTCCACCCTTCTCCAGTATGATCTCATCTTAACTTCATTACATCTGCAAAGACCTACTTCCAAATCAGGTCACATTCCAAGGTACTGGGGGTTAGGACCTCAACGTATCTTTCTACGGGGACACAATTCCACCCACAACACACAGCTTTTATATAAAGTATTTGATTTTACCTATTCACTAAGTGTTTGTTACAGCAAAATGATAGCTCTGTTTAATGTACAGCTTAATCAAAACATAAGGCTTGTACTTGGTGACACAACCACACTGAGCTACAATGAAATCTGAGCAGTGCAACATCTACTCTGGGCAGCCATGTGCCCACCTCAAAAATGGAGTTTCTACTACCATAGAGAAGAAGGGGATAGGGATCAGGGAACAGCAAGAAATCTCTATCACATAGGCAAAGAGAAAAATCACTCAGGAAAACAAGTCAGTGTCTAGACACTCTGGTCCTTAGGTGAGGACCCACTGCAGCAACAAAATGATAAAAGTTAATGGTGGTTGGAAATGACCTTGGAACTGAAATGAAAAAACCAGTTTCTGTATAACAGAAAACCAGAGGCAAAAGGTACTCAAAGGGCATACACTGAATAGCATCTCAAATTAGCAGTACTTGAGGAAACAAGTCAATCATACACCTCTGTACAGAGACTCACATGGATCCCTCCATGGCTCCATTTCAGAACAAAACTGGGCCAGGGCCTTAGAACATCACCAAATACAAAAGTGCTACATTATTTAATATTTATGATTCTTCTGACTCTGATCCTTTCAGATCATTTTTTTCCTAAAATACTTCTTTTAAATTAAAATTTTTATTTTGAAATAATTATAGATTCACATGCAGTTGTAAGAAATTATACACAGAGGCCCTGTGTAACCTTTACCCAGTTCCCCACAACGGTAACATCTTACAAAACTATAATGAAAGAACAAAACCAGGTTACTGACTTTGACACAGTTAACATAGAGAACACTGCCATCACCACAAGGACCTTCATGCTACCCTTTTACAGCCAATCATTTCCTTCCCACCCCTGCCCCCTCAACCCCTGAGAACCACTAATCTGTTGTCCATGTCTATAATTTTGTCATTTAAAAAAAGTTATATAAATGGAATCACATAATATGTACCATTCAGGACTGTCTTTGTTCACTCAGCATAAATCTCTGGAGATCCATACAGGTTGTTGTGTACATCAGTAGTTCATTCCTTTATACTGCTGAGTAGTATTTCATGATACGGATGTACCAGTTTGTTTAACCATTCACCCAATGAAGGGCATCTGTATCATTTACAGTTATGGGCTATTAGGAATGAAGCTGCTATAAACATTTGTGTACATGCCTTTGTATGAACATAAATCTTCATTTCTCTGGGATAAATGCCCAGGAGTATAATTACTGGGTCCCATATGGTAGTTACATATTTAGTGTTTTTAAGAAACTGTCAAACTATTTTCCAGAGGGGCTGTATCACTGTACATTCCCATCAGCAAGGGATTAGTGATCCCATTTCTCTGCAGCATTTAGTGAGGTCACTATTGTTTAATCCACCTACTCTGATAGGTATGTAGTGATATCACATTTGGCTTTAATTTGCATTTCTCCAATAGCTCATGATGTTGAACATCTTTTCCTGTGCTTATTTGTCATTTGTATATCCTCTTCACTGATATATTTCTTCATGTCTTTTGGCCATTTTCTCTTTTTTTTCCATTTTCTAATTGGACTGTTTGCTTTTTTTAATGTTAAGTTTTGAGAATTTTTACTATATTGCAGATAGTCCTTTGTCAGACATTTGCTTTGCAAATATTTTCTCCCACTCTGCAGCTTCTCTCCTTTTTTTTTTTAACATCTTTATTGGAGTATAATTGCTTTACAATGATGTGTTAGTTTCTGCTTTATAACAAAGTGAATCAGCTATACATATACATATATCCCCATACCTCCTCCCTCTTGAGTCTCCCTCCCACCCTCCCTATCCCCCCCGTCTAGGTGGACACAAAGCACCGAGCTGATCTCTCTGTGCTATGCGGCTGCTTCCCACTAGCTATCTATTTTACGTTTGGTAATGTATATATGTCCATGCCACTCTCTCACTTCATCCCACCTTACCCTTGAGACTCCCCGTGTCCGCAAGTCCATTCTCTATGTCGGCGTCTTTATTCCTGTCCTGCCCCTAGGTTCATCAGAACCATTTTTTTTTAGATTCCATATATATGTGTTAGCATACGGTATTTGTTTTCCTCTTTCTGACTTACTTCGCTCTGCATGACAGACTCTAGGTATTTCCACCTCACTACAAATAACTCAATTTCCTTTCTTTTCATGGTTGAGTAATATTCCATTGTATATAAGTGCCACATCTTCTTTATCCATTCATCTGTCAATGGACACTTAGGTTGCTTCCATGTCCTGGCTATTGGAAACAGAGCTGCAATGAACATTGTGGTACATGACTCTTTTTGAATTATGGTTTTCTCAGGGTATATGCCCAGTAGTGGGATTGCTCGGTTGTATGGTAGTTCTATTTTTAGTTTTTTAAGGAACTCCATACTGTTCTCCATAGTGGCTGTATCAAATTACATTCCCACCAACAGTGCAGGAGGGTTCCCCTTTCTCCACACACTCCAGCAATTATTGTTTGTAGATTTTGGATGATGGCCATTCTGACCGGTGGGAGGTGATACCTCATTGTAGTTTTGATTTGCATTTCCCTAATGATTAGTGATGTCGAGCATCCTTTCATGCGTTTGTTGGCAGTCTGTATATCGTCTTTGGAGAAATGTCTATTTAGGTCTTCTGCCCATATATGGATTGGGTTGTTTGGTTTTTTTGATATTGAGCTACGTGAGCTGCTTGTAAATTTTGAAGAGTACTCCTTTGTCAGGTGCTTCATTTGCAAATATTTTCTCCCATTCTCAGGGTTGTCTTTTCGTCTTCCTTATGTTTTCCTTCGCTGTGCAAAAGCTTTTAAGTTTCATTAGGTCCCATTTGTTTATTTTTGGTTTTATTTCTATTTCTCTAGGAGGTGGGTCAAAAAGGATCTTGCTGTGATTTATGTCATACAATGTTCCGCCTGTGTTATCCTCTAAGAGTTTTACAGTGTCTGGCCTTACATTTAGGTCTTTAATCCATTTTGAGTTTATTTTTGTGTATAGTGTTAGTAAGTGTTCTAATTTCACTCTTTTACATGTAGCTGTCCAGTTTTCCCAGCACCACTTATTGAAGAGGCTGTCTTTTCTCCACTGTATATTCTTGACTCCTTTATCAACAATAAGATGACCATATGTGCATGGGTTTATCTCTGGGCTTTCATTCCAGTTCCACTGACCTATATTTCTGTTTCTGTGCCAGTACCAAACTGTCTTGATTACTGTAGCTTTGTAGTATAGTCTGAAGACCGGGAGCCTGATTCCTCCAGCTCCGTTCTTCTTTCTCAAGATTGCTTTGGCTATTCGGGGTCTTTTGTGTTTCCATACTAATTGTGAAATTTTTTGTTCTAGTTCTGTGAAAAATACCATTGATAGCTTGATAGGGACTGCACTGAATCTGTAGATTGCTTTGGGTAGCATAGTCATTTTCACAATGTTGATTATTCCAGTCCAAGAACATGGATTATCTCTCCATCTGTTTGTATCATCTTTAATTTCTTTCATCAGTGTCTTATGACAGTTTTCTGCATACAGGTCTTTTATCTCCTTAGGTAGGTTTATTCCTAGGTTTTTCATTCTTTTTGTTGCAATGGTAAATGGGAGTGTTTCCTTAATTTCACTTTCAGAGTTTTCATCATTAGTGTATAGGAATGCCAGAGATTTCTGTGCATTAATTTTGTATCCTGCTACTTTACCAAATTCATTGATTAGCTCTAGTAGTTTTCTGGTAGCATCTTTAGGATTCTCTATGTATAGTATCATGCCATTTGCAAACAGTGATAGCTTTACTTCTTTTCCGAATTGGATTCCTCTTATTTCTTTGTCTTCTCGGATTCCTCTTATTTCTATTTCTTCTCTGATTCCTCTGGCGAAAACTTCCAAAACTATGTTGAATAACACTGCTGAGAGTGGGCAATGCTGTCTTGTTCCTGATCTTAGAGGAAATGGTTTCAGTTTTTCACGACTGAGAACAATGTTGGCTGTGGGTTTGTCATATATGGCCTTTATTATGTTGAGGTAAATTCCCTCTATGCCTACTGTCTGGAGGGTTTTTATCATAAATAGGTGTTGAATTTTGTCAAAAGGTTTTTCTGCGTCTACTGAGATGATCATATGGTTTTTCTCCTTCAGTTTATCAATATGGTTTATCACATTGATTGATTTCGGTATATTGAAGAATCCCTGCATTCCTGGGATAAACCCCACTTGATCATGGTGTACGATCCTTTTAATGTGCTGTTGGATTCTGTTTGCTAGTATTTTGTTGAGGATTTTTGCATCTATGTTCATCACTGATATTGGCCTGTAGTTTTCTTTCTTTGTGACATCTTTGTCTGGTTTTGGTATCAGGCTGATGGTGGCCTCGTAGAATGAGTTTGGGAGTGTTCCTCCCTCTGCTATATTTTGGAAGAGTTTGAGAAGGATAGGTGTTAGATCTTCTCTAAATGTTTGATAGAATTCGCCTGTGAAGCCATCTGGTCGTGGGCTTCTGTTTGTTGGAAGATTTTAATCACAGTTTCAACTTCAGTGCTTGTGATTGGTCTGTTTATATTTTCTATTTCTTCCTGGTTCAGTCTCAGAAGGTTGTGCTTTTCTAAGAATTTGTCCACTTCTTCCAGGTTGTCCACTTTACTGACATATATTTGCTTGTAGTAGTCTTTTAGGATGCTTTGTATTTCTGCAGCGTCTGTTTTAACTTCTCCTTTTTCATTTCTAATTCTATTGATTTGAGTCTTCCCCCTGTTTTTCTGGATGAGTCTGGCTAATGGTTTATCAATTTTGTTTATCTTTTCAAAAAACCAGCTTTTAGTTTTATTGATCTTTGCTATCATTTCCTTCACTTCTTTTTCATTTATTTCTGATCTGATCTTTATGATTTCATTCCTTCTGCTAACTTTTGGGGTTTTTTGTTCTTCTTTCTCTAATTGTTTTAGGTGTGAGGTTAGGTTGCTTATTTGAGATGTTTCTTGTTTCTTTTGGTAGGATTATATTGCTATAAACTTCCCTCTTAGAACTGCTTTTGCTGCATCCCATAGGTTTTGGGTCGTTGTCTTTTCATTGTTATTTGTTTCCACGTATTTTTTAATTTCCACTTTGATTTCTTCAGTGATCTCTTGGTTATTTAGTAGTGTCTTATTTAGCCTCCATGTGTTTGTATTTTTTCAGATTTTTTCCTGTAATTGATATCCAGTCTCATATCACTGTGGTCAGAAAAGATACTTGATAGGATTTCAATTTTCTTAAAGTTACCAATGCTTCATTTGTGGCCCAGATACGATCCATCCTGGAGAATGTTCCATGAGCACTTGAGAAGAAAGTGTATTCTGTTGTTTTTGGATGGAATGTCCTATAAATATCAAATAAGTCCATGTTGTTTAATGTATCATTTAAACCTTGTGTTGCCGTATTTATTTTCATTTTGGATGCTCTGCCCATTGGTGAAAGTGGGGTGTTAAAGTTCCCTACTATAATTGCATTACTGTCGATTTCCCCTTTTATCGCTATTAGCATTTGCCTTATGTATTGAGGTGCTCCTGTGTTGGGTGCATAAATATTTACAATTGTTATAGCTTCTTCTTGGATTGATCCATTGATCATTATATAGTGTCCTTCTTTGTCTCTTGTTACAGTCTTTATTTTAAAGTATATTTTGTCTGATATGAGCAGTGCTACTCCAGCTTTCTTTTGATTTCCATTTGCAGGGAATATCTTTTTCCATCCCCTCACTTTCAGTCTGTATGTGTCACTAGGTCTGAAGTGGGTCTCTTGTAGACAGCATATATATGGATCTCGTTTGTGTATCCATTCAGCCAGTCTATGTCTTCTGGTGGGAGCATTTAATCCATTTACATTTAAGGTAATTATCAATATGTATGTTCCTATTACCATTTTCTTAATGGTTTGGGGTGTGTTATTGTAGTTCTTTTCCTTCTCTTGTGTTTCCTGCCTAGAGAAGTTCCTCTAGCATTTCTTGTAAACCTGATTTGGTGGTGCTGAATTCTCTGAGCTTTCACTTCTCTGTAAAGATTTTAATTTCTCCGTGGATTCTGAATGAGATCTTTGCTGGGTAGAGTAATTTTGGTTGTAGGTTTTTCCCTTTCATCACTTTAAATATGTCCTGCCACTCCCTTCTGGCTTGCAGAGTTTCTGCTGAAAGATCAGCTGTTAACCTTATGGGGATTCCCCTGTATGTTATTTGTTGCTTTTCGTTGCTGCTTTTAATATTTTTTCTTTGTATTTAATTTTTGACAGTTTGATTAATGTGTGTCTTGGCGTGTTTCTCCTTGGATTTATCCTGTATGGGACTCTCTGTGCTTCCTGGACTTGATTAACTATTTCCTTTCCCATATTAGGGAAGTTTTCAACTATAATCTCTTCAAATATTTCCTCAGTCCCTTTCTTTTTCTCTTCTTCTTCTGGGACCCCTATAATTCGAATGTTGGTGCGTTTAATATTGTCCCAGAGGTCTCTGAGACTGTCCTCAATTCTTTTCATTCTTTTTTCCTTATTCTGCTCTGTGGTATTTATTTCCACTATTTTATCTTCCAGGTCACTTCTCCATTCTTCTGCCTCAGATATTCTGCTATTGATTCCTTCTAGAAAATTTTTAATTTCATTTATTGTGTTGTTCATCATTGTTTGTTTGCTCTTTAGTTCTTCTAGGCCCTTGTTAAACGTTTCTTGTATTTTCTCCATTCTATTTCCAAGATTTTGGATCATCTTTACTATCGTTACTCTGAATTCTTTCTCAGGTAGACTGCCTATTTCTTCTTCATTTGTTTGGTCTGGTGGGTTTTTACCTTGCTCCTTCATCTGCTGTGTATTTCTCTGTCTTCTCATTTTGCTTAACATACTGTGTTTGGGATCTCCTTTTCGCAGGCTGCTGGTTCGTAGTTCCCACTGTTTTTGGTGTCTGCCCCAAGTGGCTAAGGTTGGTTCAGTGGGTTGTGTAGGCTTCCTGGTGGAGGGGACTAGTGCCCGTGTCCTGGTGAACGAGGCTGGATCTTGTCTTTCTGGTGGTCAGGACCATATCCAGTAGTGTGTTTTAGGGTGCCTGTGACCTTATTATGATTTGAGGCAGCCTCTCTGCTAATGGGTGGGGTTGTGTTCCTGTCTTGCTAGTTGTTTGTCATAGGGTGTCCAGCACTGTAGCTTGCTGGTCATTGAGTGGATCTGGGTCTTAGTGCTGAGATGGAGATCTCTGGGAGAGCATTCGCTGTTTGATATTATATGGAGCCGGGAGGTCTCTGGTGGACCAATGTCCTGAACTCAGCTCTCCCACCTCAGAGGCACATGCCTGACACCTGGCCGGAGCACCAAGACCCTGTCAGCCACACTGCTCAGAAGAAAAGGGAGAAAGGAAGGAAGGAAGGAAGGAAGGAAGGAAGGAAGGGAGGAAGGGAGGAAGGGAGGAAGGGAGGGAGGGAGGAAGGGAGGGAGGGAGGAAGGAAGGAAGGAAGGAAAGGGGGGGAGAAAGAGAGAGAGAGAGAGAGAGAGAGAGGGAGGGAGGGAGAGAGGGAGGAAGAAGAGAAAAGAAAGTTATTAAAATAAAAAATAAAAAGATTATTAAAAATAAAAAATTAAAAAGTAATTTAAAAAAAGAATAAAAAGAGAGCAACCAAACCAAAAAACAAATCCACCAATGGTAACAACTGCTAAAAACTATAGTTTAAAAAAGAAAAACAAAGACAGACAGAACCCTAGGACAAATGCTGAAAGCAAAGTTATACAGACAAAATCACACAAAGAAGCATACACATACACACTCACAAAAAGAGAAAAAGGAAAAAATATATATATATCTATATAAAAAAGAAGACAGCAACTAAATCAATAAACAAATCTACCAATGATAATAAACTCTAAATACTAAACTACGATAAACATAAAACCAGAAACAAATTAGATGCAGAAAGCAAACCCCAAGTCTACAGTTGCTCCCAAAGTCCACCGCCTCAGTTTTGGGATGATTCGTTGTCTATTCAGGTATTCCACAGATGCAGGTACATCAAGTTGATTGTGGAGCTTTAATCTGCTGCTCCTGAGGCTGCTGGGAGAGATTTCCCTTTCTCTTCTTCATTCGCACACCTCCTGGGGGTCAGCTTTGGATGTGGCCCCGCCTCTGCGTGTAGGTCGCCTGAGGGCGTCTGTTCTTCGTTCAGACAGGACAGGGTTAAAGGAGCAGCTGATTTGGGGGCTCTGGCTCAGTCAGGCCGGGGGGAGGGAGGGGTACGGATGCAGGGCGAGCCTGAGGCACGCCGTGCGTTCTCCCAGGTAAGTTGTCCCTGGATCACGGGACCCTGGCAGTGGCGGGCTGCACAGGCTCCCAGGAGGGGAGGTGTGGAGAGTGACCTGTGCTCGCACACAGGCTTCTTGGTGGCAGCGGCAGCAGCCTTAGCGTCTCATGCCCGTCTCTGGGGTCCGCGCTGATAGCCATGGCTCGCGCCCGTCTCTGGAGCTCCTTTAAGCAGCGCTCTTAATCCCCTCTCCTCGCGCACCAGGAAACAAAGAGGGAAGAAAAAGTCTCTTGTCTCTTCGGCAGCTCCAGACTTGTCCCCGGACTCCCTCCCGGCTAGCCGTGGCACACTAACCCCCTGCAGGCTGTGTTCACGCCCAACCCCAGTCCTCTCCCTGCGGTCCGACCGAAGTCCGAGCCCCAGCTCCCAGCTCCGCCCACCCCGGCAGGTGAGCAGACAAGCCTCTTGGGCTGGTGAGTGCCGGTCGGCACCGATCGTCTGTGCAGGAATCTCTCCGCTTTGCCCTCCACAACCCTGTTGCTGCGCTCTCCTCCGCGGCTCCAAAGCTTCCCCCTCCGCCACCCGCAGTCTCTGCCCGCGAAGGGGCTTCTAGTGTGTGGCAACCTTTCCTCCTTCACTGCTCCCCCCAACTGGTGCAGGTCCCGGCCCTATTCTTTTGTCTCTGTTCATTCTTTTTTGCCCTACCCCGGTACGTGGGGAGTTTCTTGCCTTTTGGGAGGTCTGAGATCTTCTGCCAGCGTTCAGTAGGTGTTCTGTAGGAGTTGTTCCACATGAAGATGTATTTCTGATGTATTTGTTGGCAGGAAGCTCCACGTCTTACTCCTCCACCATCTTGAAGGTCTCCCCTGCAGCTTGTCTCTTAACAAGATCTTTACCAGCGTAAAATGGATTTGATGGTATCAATTTTATCATGTTTTTTTCTTTTATGGATCATACTGTCAGTGTCAAGTCTAATAATTCTTTGCCTAGTCCTAGGTCCTGAATATTTTCTATTTATTTTGAAAAATCTATAGCTTTAAGCCTTACATTTAACTTTGTGATCCATTTTGAGTTATTTTTTGTATAAGGTGTGAGATTTAGATAGAGGTTCTTTTTTTCCTTTTTTCTCTCTTTTTTTTTTTTTTTTTTTGCCTACTGATGTTCAATTGATCCAGCACCATTTCTTGAAAAGGCAGTCTTTCCTCCTCCATTTAATTACTTTCACACTTTTGTCAAAATCAATTGGGTATATTTCTGTGGGCCTATTCCTAGGTTCTTTGTTCTGTTCACTGATCTATGTATCTATTCTGCCACCAATACCACATAGTCTTGATTACCATAGTTATATAAGTCTTGATATCAGGCAGATTGATTCTTCCTACTTTATTCTTCTTTTTCAAGACTGTTTTAGCTATTCTAGTTCCTTTGCCATTCCATATAAATTTTAGAATAACCATATCTGTATCTACAAAAAAACTTGCTGGGATTTTTATAGGAATTATGTTAAACCTATACATCAATTTGGGGAGAACTGACATCTTACTACATTGAGTCTTCTAATCCGTGAACATGGCATGTCTCTCTATTTATTTCGATCTTCTTTGACTTCTATCATCAGCCCTGTGTACGTTTCAGGATACAAGTCCTGTGCATGCTTTGTTAGATTTACACTTTATTTTCTGAACAACTGTAACTGTTATTGTGATTTCAATGCTAATATATAGAAATACAATTGATTTGTATAGTTTTATCCTTATCGTGCAAACTTGCTGAACCCACTTATTAGTTCTAGAAGTTATTTTGTACATTCCTTGGAACTTATACACAGACAATAACATCCTCTACAAATAGAGGCAGTTTTATTTCCTCCTTTCTGATCGTATGCCTTTTATTTCCTTCTCTTGCCTAACTGCACTGGCTAGAACTTCCAGAGCAATGTTGAAAACCAGAGGTAGGAGGAGACATCCATGCCTTGAAAATGAACCCAGAAGAACCTCAGAGATGTAACAAGAAATGAAGAAAAATAAAGTAGTAAATATGTAGATAAATAAATTAGTAGTTGGCAAACTAAGGTCTGCAAGCCAAATCTGGTCCACTCCCTGTTTCTGTAAATAAAGTCTTATTGGAACATAGGCATGCACAATCAATTACATATTATCTATGGCTGCTTTGGCACTACAACAGTGGAGCTGAGTAGTTGTAACAGAGACCATATGGCCCACAGAAGCTAAAATATTACCATCTGGCCCTCTACAGAAAAAGATTGCTGAACAAACAATGCCTGCATAAAATAATCTCTTGCAGAGTTTAATATATAATACTAAAGAATGTAAGACCTGAAACCATAAAACTCCTAGAAGAAAACATAGGCAGTATGCTCTTTGACTTCAGTCTTAGGAATATCTTTCTGGGTATGTCTCTGCAGGCAAGGGAAACAAAAGCAAAAATAGACAAATGTGACTACGTCAAACTAAAAAGCTTCTGCACAGCAAAGGAAACCATCAAGAAAATGAAAAGACAAGTTATTGAATGGGAGAAGATATGTCAGATATCAGATAAGGGGTTAATATCCAATATATATAAATACATGCACCTCTATTTCATCACAGCATTATTTACATCACTACAATAGCCAAGATATGGAAACAACCTAAGTGTCCATCAACAGATGAATAAAGATGTGGTATATACATATGCAATGGAATACCACTCAGCCATAAAAAATGATGAAATCTTGCCATTTGCAACAACATGGATGGACCTTGAGGGTATTATGCTAAGTGAAATAAGTCAGATGGAGAAAGACAAATACCATGGGATTTCACTCATATGTGAAATATTTTTTTAAAAAACTAACTAAATAAATGAACAAACCAAACCAAACAAAAACAAATACACAGATACAGAGAACAGAGTAGTGGTTCCAAGAGGGGAAGCGGGGGGGAGTTAAATGAGTAAAAGGGGTCAACTGTATGGTGATGGATGGAAACTAAGCTTTTGGTGTGAATATGCTATAGAGTGTGTATGATTAGAAACATAATATTGTATACATGAAGTTTATATGATGTTACAAACCAGCATTACCTCAATTAAAAAATACATACACAATACTAAAATATACGGTAAAAATACATTGGGAGGTGGGAGAAGTAGAGTTAAAGAGCCTTGAATTGTCCAGGAAAAAAGATAAAGACAAATACTAATAACATCCCCTAAACACATCCTCTTAGGTTCAGAAGGTAGAAGAACCTCCATCTACTCTCGTTTTATTGTTTTTCAGACAAATCACAGCGGATTCACTCACCTGCTAACATCACTGAACAGCAAGATGCTATGTGTCTATAATAAATCCCTCTTTAAAATATCTACAAGCGGTACTCACCAGTGCCAAACCATCCATCACCATGCTATTCACTGCTAGGATGACCAGACCAACCATCCTGGTTTGCCTAGGCCTGAGGGGTTCCCAGGATGTAGGATTTTCAGTGCTAAAACTGAGAAAGTCCGAGTTGGTCACCCTCCTTCCAGCTCCAATGGCCCACACTAGTGAAATGGACTGAGCATGGCAGGACTAGTCCTTCTCTTTTCCATTCACTTCTAGTAGCCTAGTGAGCAGGTAAACAAGTGGAACTCATTAAAGTCAAGCACACCACCTCGCCTACAGGTGTCACTTACAATTGCTCCCCAAATGATGTCTCTGAGAGAACACAAACTCCTTGGCTCCTTAAAGGTGCAGTGTGTCAACAAGTTAACTGAAAGAGAAGAACTCATGGATATCTTGTCAGGCTCTAACTTCTCACTTCCTAGATCCCAGCGTCCTACTAAAGAATACCAATATGTAGCACAAAAACAAAATCTATTTTAATCTAAGAGAACTGGGAAACTTCCAAAGAGCACTGACCTGAAAAATCTTGACAGAGCAGAAGAAATTGATTTTCTACCAAAACCATGCAGAAGATTAGACTCAGATTTAGGCCAATAAAAGATTTACATTCCATCCAAGTCCCAATATAACATGATGCACAGATGAAAACATGCTTGTGAACTGATATAGCTGACACACATTAGAAAGGCCAAAGTAAAAATCAGCTCTTAAGAATGCTAGTCCCAAAAAAAAAAAAAAAAAAAGAATGCTAGTCCCAAAGGCAAAAACACAACATATAAGTTGCATAAAATGTCTGTGATGAATCATAGCATAATCGGTTTTTCAAATAGATTTTCATAATTAATTTTTATTCTCATTCTGGCCCCTTTTCAAAATGATTGCCCACAAAACCACAGGATCAGAAAATAATATCTGTCATGCATTTATAATAATCAGAAAATTCTTAAAATTAATAATGGATATCTTAAATTACTGAAACCTCCAGCTTTCCAACTTTCACATATTAGACAACTACTCCACCTCCCCGCTACCACCCATGCAGACAATTGTTGATATCTCGTTTTTATTATAACCTCTATTAATTATGGTAAGGTCCCCAGCACTAAAAGTCAGTAGTAGTATTGGAGACCAGCCTAACCTTGATTGATATAGGCACCTACCCTGGGCAGTGTACAAAGAAAGGCAGGTCTGCCCATCAGGTGGCCACCTATTCTGGCTACAGTGAAAATTAAGATTAAAGCTGTCTCTCACAACGCTCTTCACTTTTTCAAGTGTTCTTCAAATACTGATCTTTTTTTCAATCTTCCTATATCTAAAAAAGAAAAATATGGTGCATAGGATATCAAGTCAACAGATAAAGTCAAGAAAAGGCATCACTGTATAAATGAAGCATGACATTGGGACAGTAGGAATCAAAAACGAAAAGTGAGTTAGCCAGCCTCCATGTAGGACTGGTCACATCCAACTGAACACAATTTTAAAAGAAAAAGGGGGCTTCCCTGGTGGCGCAGTGGTTGAGAGTCCGCCTGCCGATGCAGGGGACACGGGTTTGTGCCCCGGTCCAGGAAGATCCCACATGCCGTGGAGCGGCTGGGCCCGTGAGCCATGGCCGCTGAGCCTGCGCGTCCAGAGCCTGTGCTCCGCAGCGGGAGAGGCCACAACAGTGAGAGGCCCGCGTACCGCAAAAAAAAAAAAAAAAAGAAAAAGGAAAATACTTAAAGAAGCTCTAAGCCAATGCAATCAATAGTGGTTCAAAGTAATGGGTTGATTCCTGAGGTGGAAATGTTTTTGATTTCATGGTCACACAGTTAAATACAATAAATCCATATAGCTCTGTACCTAGGCAAGGCCCTTCCTTAATTCCCAAAGCTCAAACCAAGTGTAATAAACAAAAGTACAGTTAAACTGCTTCAGGAAGAGGACCCATCAACATCCTCAAGTTTCAGGAAAACCTATTTGAACCTTAAAGATATCTAGAAAAACTCAGTTCTGAATCTGTTTAAACAAACCCCCTTTCCAAGAGCCACTCGAATTGATGGGCACCACACATAAACTGGAAGGGGATGCTTCCCAGCAATGGCTGGCTGAAGAAAGGAAGAGCTCCTGCAAGAAGCTTCCACGGAAACTGCCCAGTCTTTTTACCTACCATTTATCTCATACTTTGGCTGTCACTCAAGTATACCAAACCAGCAATGAGAACATAAGGATGTTGGAAGGACTTTAGAAAATGAAGAATTCAGTGTTTGGTAGAGGGTGATTTTCCAGGAAAGAAAAGAAAGCGTCAGCAGCCCAAACTTCTCAGGACTCAAGAGGCCTCTGCTAGTTCAGCCCACTGAAATACAAATCTCCCAAATGAAGTATTTGCAACATAGCTTTTATAGTAAGTATTTGATTTTGCCCATTCACAAATGTTTATAAAGGCAAATTTATAAAGGCAAATTTATATTTTCATTTATGTTGTGAATGATTTGGATATTTTAAAGTATGAAATTCTGGTTTGAAATTTTAGAATATGAAAAGGAAATGCAATTTATAATTTTGCAACTATGGGATATAAGGATCCTACGTATGTGGCAACCAGCCTCCAAGATGGCCCCCAATAATCTCCACCTACTAGTATTCATGATGCCTTTGTACAACCCTTTCCCACATTGTATCAGGGTTGTCTGTGTGACCAACTGAAGTGATGATATGTGACTTCTGAGACAAGGACATAAAAGATGCTATGGCTTCTCTCTTGCTGTCTCTCTCAGACCCTCACTCTAGGGGAAGCCAGCTGCCATGTCCTGAAGACACTCAGGCAGCCCTAAGGAGAGGCCCATGTGGTGAGGAACTGAGGCCTCATGCCAACAGCCATGTGAATAAGCCATCACGGAAGCAGATGCTCCATCTCCAATCAGGCCTTCAGATGATGGCAGCCCTGGATGACCACTTGACTGCAACCTCAAGAGAGATTCTGGGGCTTCCCTGGTGGTGCAGTGGTTAAGAATCCGCCTGCCAATGCAGGGGACACGGGTTCAAGCCCTGGTCTGGGAAGATCCCACATGCCACGGAGCAACTAAGCCCATGAGCCACAACTACTGAGCCTACACTCTAGAGCCCACAAGCCACACCTACTGAGCCCGCGTGCCACAACTACTGAAGCCCGTGCACCTAGAGCCTGTGCTCCACAAGAGAAGCCACCACAATAAGAAGCCCGCACACCACAACAAAGAGGAGCCCCTGCTCGCTGCAACTAGAGAAAGCCCGCACACAGCAACAAAGATCCAATGCAACCAAAAATTAATTAATTAATTAATTTTTTTACAAAAAGAGAGATCCTGAACCAGAAACACACAGCTTAGCTTCTCCTGGATTCCTGATTATCAGAAACTGTGTGAGATAATAAATGTCTATTGTTTCAAAGTGCTAAGATTTGAGGTAATTTGTTACACAGCAATAGATAACTAATACAACACATAATTGTTATCACTTGGGCATCGCCTTCCTTTCTTTAGGTTGAAGCCAATGCTAAACAGGTAGTATGGTAGTGTGGAAAGAACAGGGTTCTGCAGGCAAACAGATTTGGGTCAAATTCTTAGGCCCACCACCTACAACCTGTGTATTCTTGGTCAAATTACTTAATTCCAATGCCTCAATTTCTTCATCTAAAACAATATGGAGATGAGAAAATCAATTTCATAGAGTATTTGTAAAAAATCAAAAAACAGTGGCTCCTTGAACAACATGCATTTGAACTGCACAGGTCCACTTACGCACAGACTTTTTTAATAGTAAATACTACAGTACTGCATGACCTGTGGTTGGTTGAATCTGTGGATGTGTAACCACAGATACAAGGGAACTACAGATTCGGCGGACTTCACACATCATTTTCCACTGTGGGGAGGGTCCACCCTGAACCCCACATTGCTCAAGGGTCAACTGTACATATAAAGAGCCTGGCACTAAATAAGCATTTAATGTTAGTTCCCTTGCTATTTTAAAGGGTAAATGGTTCTGCTAAAATTGAGACAATTTATGAACAAAACTTCAATTAAACTAAACTACTAAACCCTAGGAAAGCTGGAAAAGAACCCTTTTCCCAAGGATGCGAGGAAAGACTTTGAAGCCATCGCCCGGGCCTACCACGTAATTACAAAAACAAGGGGGCCACCCTGTGTGCTGAGTGTTTTATATAATTTAATCCATTTAACCTTTTCTCAACACCCCTGCATTAATCTGGGTAAACTAGGTTACACTAAAGCAAGGTTTCTCAGCCTCAGCACTACTGACATCGTGGGCCAGATCATTCTTGGCTGTGGGGGCTGTCCTGTGCACTCAAGGGTGTTTGGTGGCATCTGCCCACTACATGTCAACAGCACCTTCCCCAGCTCTGACAACCAACCAATGTCGCCAGACACTGCCAAATGTCTCAGGGGAAGGAGTGCAAAAATGCCTCTTACTTGAGGACCTGTGTGCTAAAGTATCAAACAGTCACCAAATCTTAAAGGCTTAAATTGACATTTTTTTCCTTGCTCATGCTACAAAGTCTATTCAGTACTGGGACTCTCTCTGCCCAACGTTATTGTCATCCTGTGTCTACATCACCAGTCGGCATGGCAGAAGGTAAAAGAGACATGACAAACCACATGCTAGCTCTTAAAGCTTCTGCCTGGAAGCAGGCACACATCGCCTCGCCTCACAGGCCACTGGCCAAAGCAAATCCATGGCCAAAGATGATATCAAGAAAGGGACACTGAACTTTTGTAAGCAATTATGCAGTCTATCGACCCCTAAAACATCCAGAGGTACTAACATTTTATACACGAAGAAAGGTATTCACAGGTAACTTGACAAAACTCACCACAGTCTACCAAGATTCAACCCATATTTACTCAACACGCATACAAAAAAATCAGCGTTCTCTCCACTTTAACACTGGTTTTCAACCTGTTCTCTATGGAAGTGAACAGTTTCTATAAGTGCTTCAGAGATTCTATAACATCTAATTTGTTTTTCATTTTTTTTAAATACATGTTTTTTTAATTATTTTATTTTTATTTATTTTTGACTGCATTGGGTCTTCCTTGCTGCACGCAGGTTTTCTCTACTTGCAGTGAGCGGGGGCTACTCTTTGTTGTGGTGCGCAGGCCTCTCATTGCAGTGGCTCCTCTTGTTGTGGAGCATGGGCTCTAGGCGTGCGGGCTTCAGTAGTTGTGGCTTGCGGGCTCTAGAGCTCAGGCTCAGTAGTTGTGGTGCACGGGCTCAGTTGCTCCACGGCATGTGGGATCTTCCCGGAACAGGGCTCGATCCAGGGTCCCTTGCATTGGCAGGCAGATGCTTAACCACTGTGCCACCGGGGAAGCCCTAAAAATATATTTGATTCTACTCCTAAGTATATAGCCAAAAGAACTGAAGACAAATGCCCACATATAAACCTATACGTGAATGTTCATAGCAGCAATATTCCTAAAAGCCAAAAAGTGGAAACAACTCAAATATAGTAAGCCCCCTATATAAGAAAAAGTTCCATTCCAAGAGCACGTTCGTAAATCCAATTTATTCATAAATCCAACAAAGTTAGCCTAGGTACCCAACTAACACAATCAGCTATATATCAATAGTACTGTACCATAACAGGTTTATAACACTTTTCACACAAGTAATACATAAAAAACAAACACAAAAAATAGAGAAAACAGGGCTTCCCTGGTGGTGCAGTGGTTGAGAGTCCACCTGCCAATGCAGGGGACACGGGTTCGTGCCCCGGTCCATGAGGATCCCACATGCTGTGGAGCGGCTGGGCCCGTGAGCCACGGCCGCTGAGCCTGCGCGTCCGGAGCCTGCGCTCCGCAACGGGAGAGGCCACAACAGTGAGAGGCCCGCGTACCGCAAAAATAAATAAATAAATAAATAAATAAATAAAAAATAAAGAAAACATTGACTCTTTCAGTACAGTACCTTGAAAAGTACAGCAGTACAGTACAACAGCTGGCATCCAGGGGCTGGCATCGAGTGAACAGGCAAGAAGAGTTACTGATAGGAGGAGGGAGAGGAGGTGGGAGATGGTAGAGCTGAAGGATCATCAGCAATAGGAGACAGAGGGCAAGCTGCAATTTCACTTATGCCTGACTGTGATGCCACCGGTTCTGGCTCCTTGCTGGATTCAATTCTATCTACCCTCTTGAAAAAACGATCCAGTGATGTCTGGGTAGTAGCTCTTTTTTTCTCATCATAGATGACACGGTAGCACTGGACTGCATTCTGAACGGCTTGCTGCAACCTTCATGTACCGTTCTACGTTTGGATCCTGTGCCTCAAAAACTAACAATGCTTCCTCAAATAAAGAAAATCACTTGCTTCCGGACATCCTGGGCTTGAAATAAAGATACTGTACTACTGTACTCTATACAGTACTGTACAGTAAAGTGCACGAAAGCACAACCATTTCTAGAGGATGCATGCATGTAACAATGTATGCCAGACATGGGAACTAACTTACGTGACTGGACATGCGAACGCACGTTCGAATCTTTGAAGGTTCGCAACTTGAAGGTTCGTAACTTGAAGGTTCGTATGTAGAGGACTCACCGTATTCACCAATGGATGAATGGATAAACAAAATGTGGTGTGTGTGTGTGTGTGTGTGTGTATCTCCACAAAGTGGAATATTACTTGGCCAGAAAAAGGAATGAAATACTGATACATGCTAAAACATCGATGAACCTTAAAACATTCTGTGAAGTCAAAGAAACCAGACACAAAAGACCACATATTGTATGATTCCATTTATATGAAATGTCTACAGTGGACAAAATAGATTAGTGGTTGCCCAGGGCTAGGGTGGGGGGCTGCTAAAGGGTATGGGGTTTCTTATTGAGAGTAGTGAAAATGATCTAAATTTGATGGTGGTAATGGTAGAACAACCCTATGCATGTAGTAAAAACCACCATATTGTACACTTTAAATGAGTGATTTGTGTGATATGTGACTCATATGTAATAAAATTATTACCCAAAACAAGTTTGCCAGAATAGAAACGTTTGACTTTTTTTTTTTATCGTTGCCATCTCTTTTTTCCAGATCACTATAAAATAAACATGATACAATTTTTGCCGACAGGTGGGGATGATCAAGGTTCCCAGGTACAGTGCTTGATCCCACTCTGAAAACCTGCTTCCCTACAGGGAGAAGGAGAAAATGTAATCTGGACACAAAAGGTGGAGGACCCAGATTCAGGTGGAGAATGGTGGAGAAAGGTGGAGAATAAAAATGAATTTGAAATTTCACACACAAAAAAATTTTCTTTTGGGCTTCCCTGGTGGTGCAGTGGTTGAGAATCCACCTGTCAATACAGGGGAAACAAGTTCGAGCCCTGGTCTGGGAAGATCCCACATGCCGCAGAGCAGCTAAGCCCATGCGCCACAACTACTCGGCCTGAGCTCTAGAGGCTGCGAGCCACAACTACTGAGCCCACATGCCACAACTACTGAAGCCCGCGTGCCTAGAGCCCCTGCTCCACAGCAAGAGAAGCCACCGCAATGAGAAGCCCATGCACCACAACAAAGAGTAGCCCCTGCTTGCCGCAACTAGAGAAAGCCCACATGCAGCAACAAAGACCCAACACAGCCAAAAATAAATAAATTAATTGAAAAAATAAATTTTTTTTTCTCTTACAGGACAGCACTTGTCATACAATCCACAAGAAACTGAATCAGAAACTTTTCTCTCCTCCCTTGGATTTAACAGTGTTCTACTGCACTGCAGCCCATCAAAGACCAGAAAACCTTTTCTTCTCAAACTTCTGTCCGTGGTAATAACTTATCCCCTGAAGACAAATCCTCAAATGAAAGTCAAAGGTGACTGCAAAGTACTTTGCAGGGCCTACATATGAGCCAACAGATTCCCTTTTAACCTTTCATTTGTTTTAAAAGATTTTCGATGAAAAGCCCTTAAGTAGGAAGCTGCTTTCTTAAATTATGGTCAGAAAATAAGATATGATAACTCTTATAATCTGCACTCTATTAAGAAAGAGGTTCTTCATTTTTTGTGCCATGGACCCTATGGCAGTCTGGCGAAGCCTTTTGGATCCATTTTAGGAATGATGTTTTTAGATGCAAAAAATAAAATACAGGACTACAAAGGAACCCAATTATATTAAGACAGTTATTAAAATATTATAGAAATTTGTAATATAGTAATATATATGCTCTTTTATTATGGCATCAAGTATCAAGAAGTAGCAGAAACTGATAACTGCCAAAATGCTGAAGTAGTGATCAGCACAAATGATATTTCAAGATATCTGCAACAGCTATGATGCAATATGGAACTGATTTGCTGATGACAAAGTCACAGGTGGGGCTAATAGTACTGTGATTTGTTGCTTGCATTCATTAATTCATGAAAATACTAAATATCCATTGTTAGTCAAAATAAAAATTTCCTTTTTCTCCATTCAAGGTCAGGGTCCCCTTGAATTCTATCCGCAGATCCCTTGGAGATCTGAGAACCCAGGTAAAGAATCTATGCTTTAAAATGAGTATAATAACCTAAGATGTGAATTCTTCCCAGACAGGTGCAAATTTTAAGATGTCTGGAAACATCATTTAGAATGTTTTCTTCAGAAATGACATAGAAAAAAAGGTTGTGATTTTTGTCATTTGTTTTTTATACTGCCAATGCCTTGTACCCAGCCCACAAGAAAGTGAACATTAAATAAATAAATAAATAAATAAATAGTATCACCGGGGATAAAAGAAGCCAGCCATGTTCACTTTTATTCTGGACATTCTCTTGACATAAATCCTGTTGTTAGACTTGGCTGAATGCCTAGAATTTTATCTGGACTAGCCCTTAACCACAGGAGAGAAAGCAAATTTTATATATACTACCCCCAGAATTTATCCTCCACCTACCTCCTACACTCCTTGAGATTGTTCTCAGATTTCTTAATCAATATTGAAGCAAGTAAAATCTCCTGTGGCTATGAATTTTGGCAGTCTTAATGGTATCCATGGAAACGTCCTAATTGAAAACATTCAGTTCCCATTGGATCATCTTATCCCATGAAGCATTTAAGAGAATTCGTTTAAATCCTCCCACATATTTGACACCCTATAAAGAGTCTGGCAGTGCTAGGTAATACATATATGGTATGGGGGGAAATCTGCAATCTGTGCATTCAAAATAATTCTAGAGAATGGCTTATGGACACTCAAAACCCCGACTGGGATGTGCTCACAACGCTTGGTAAATTTAGCATTTTGTATGCAATATAAACAGCACTCTGACGCTTATCAGAAGTTTCCTTTTTTATTGCATTAAAAACTGACCATTTATTAACTTATGCCATAGAAGGTAAGGAGTCAGAAACCGGGAACCCCTGGCTTTCTCACCTTTCAATTTTCCCTCACATGTTATTTATTAAAAGGTCCAAAATTTCTAGATAGCATCAACATTGCTTTTCCTACTTTAAAGATCCAGTGCTACAAATAATAAACATAGCATCATAAAAAGATCCAGCTCTACTATTTTTCTCTTGTCCAAGGCACATCTGTTTTGTGTTATCCATCGGTACTAGTGTGAAGAGGGTAGAAAAATCAGATGCTGCCAGTAAGAAAAGCCATTTTATCTTTTTATATACCTCATCCTCCTTATGCGTAAAATGGTGGCGAGGATGCCATGCCCCTCTTTGACCAAAAACTGAGTTGACTGTGACTGAACCCAGGCTTTACTGTCACCCATCCTACACCCCTGAGGCGCTGCTCTTCCTCCTCATGCTCCAGGGCTCACTCAGCAGGAGTGACTCATGAAAAAAAGGAAACACAAGGGCACAGAGAGAGCATGGATACCAGCCAAGGCTGACAGAATTTCAATAACCTGGGATTAGAAAAGCTGTACAAATATATTTATTATCAAGATGTTTCAACTTGTCATTATTACCAGCTTACTTGTATTGAGTAAAAGGTTCTGTGCTCATGCCAGATGGCCAGGAGAGCATTAGGAAATCATTTCCGAAGGACGGTGCTCAGTAATCCAAAGCAAGGCAAAAGTTGAACCCCCTGCTATTTGGACAACCCATCGTCCACGGGAAGAGCAGAGGCAATGAAGTGTTCCTTCTCTCCTTCAGGTTTCTACCTTGACTGGGTTATGACAAAATAAAATGATAACTATCACAATCCCAGTACCAAATATGTTTTCCAATATTTAACTGAATTTAAAATAGAGAAAAAAATAGAGGTTTTTGTTTCATCACCACCTATAAGAAGCACAAGTATCCAGGGCCCACTATGAGTGAAAAGCCTAAGTCGTGTGGTATTTCATCCCCATATGATGAAATACCACAGGGAAAGAGACTGGCCACGGACACCGACAGGCCATTCCTAAGAGTAAAGAGGCCATGTTGAGAGGGGAACCCCCAGTCCCAGCCACCCAACCAACACCACCTAGAGCAGAAACAATCTGCCCAGCTGACACCTTCCAAAATCCCCAACCAACAAAACTGTGAGAATGGTTATCACTGTAAACCACTAAGTTCTGGGGTGGGTTTTTTGGTGGCAATACAGAACCACAACAGGTGGTCATCACTTCTTGCATGAGTTTTGGTACCAGCAGAGAAGTAACGGTGAGGTCACCTGACCATTCTTCAGATTAGTAGAAAGTGAACGAGGCTCCTTTCCTTGTAGCTGGCTCAGGAGCGCAGAGTCACTTACCCTCAATCCTCAGGCAAAAGTTCGTTTCAGCAGGAAGTGGGTCACCTGACTTCTGGCCAATTCATCCCAATAGGAATCAGTAAGGCCCAGGGGCACTAACGGTGAGGGGCTACCTCATTCAAGTGAACGTGAAGGTCTCCCAAGAGCAGGAAGCCTGGAGTCGCACTCTAGAGTAACTGCCGACTCTTCAGATGAATGACCTCTTGCCTCTAGGAATCCTCTCTGTGTGAACCCCCAGAAAAATCCTGTGCACTGTTTGGCAGGCACCTAACTAATAGTGGGTTATGCAGCCAATCAAGGTGCTAATCTCTCAAGAGCAGGACACTCACAGGCTAGCCCTGGAATCTCCCATCCATCTACAGCCCACCTGAACGAAGGAATCTGCCAACAGTCGCAAGGTCTTGTCAAATTTGCAAAGGAAACCAGGCTACTTGGCTGTGCTACCTATATTCTACGGTGCTATTAAAATGAGTTCTATAAATATTCCTAATACAGTTAGAAGAATGATTGGGAGTGGGTGAGCCCTCAAAGAACACTGACGACTGTTACTAAGAATAAGGACTCCTTTCTACTGTGCAAAGTGTGTTACAGTTTTGTCCCAAAGCACCCTTTGGAGAGAAGTTAATTTTGTTATGTTCACTTTACAGACCAGGGAATACGGACACACAAAGACCACAGTGGGAAAGTGTCTTTATGAACCCTGAGCATCTAACACTGCTAGAATTTATTCAAATTTATATGTATCTATATATACCAAGCCATGTACAAAAGCATGGATGATGAGAATGACTATATCCAATTGGTAGACAGCCAAGATGGAAAACATAAGAGGCAATGTAAACTCTGGTCTGCCACCCTAGAGGAGTAATTTTACCTCTCCGTGCCCTTATCCCATCTAAAATACCCAACCCCAGAGGTAAAGATTATCAAACTAATGACTATTTCTGTTAACTTTCACAATAAAACTGCTTCCCTTACCAGGTTTTGGAGTTACTAAATAGTAACTCGTGGCAAAATTCAGAAATTGCCCTACATTACATGGCAAGTAAATTTTTATCATAGTTCTGGTATGGGAACAAAAGTCGAGTGACCTTATCCCAGGTAACACAAGAAGCTGGTGTTTACTCTAAAATACCATTATTATGGCATATAAAACAAGGTTACCAGGAGCTGGGGGAGAGGGGCAATGGAGAGTTACTGCTTAGTGAGTACACAGTTTCTGCTTGGGATGATGAAAAAGTTCTGGAAATGGAGAGCAATGATGTTTACACAACTTTGCGAATATACTTCATGCACTGAAATGGACACTTAAAAATGGTTTAAATGGTATATTTTGTATATATTTTACTACAGTACAAAAATTTTAAGGGAAAAAATGCCTGCATATGAGAAAATCCAACAGCTGTGAATGGCTAAATCATGCATTAACATTTCAATGGTAGAAAATGAATCAAGCAAAAAAAGTTAAAACAGTTTGGATTTCATGTTAGGTATATGTCAATCTGAATGATTCTGAAAGACCTTTCAATCATTATTTTTCAGTCTAAACACTGTTGTGAGAGGCTTCACGGTACTGATCACTCAGATACTTCATACCTAAAAACAATTCAGGCTTAGACAATACTTTAAACAAATGATTAAAATTTAAATCACCAATGAAGGGCAATGAGACATCATGTGTCCCCAATGCATTCATTACCTGAGAAGGGCATGTCACTGGTGCAGTATCCAGACAAAAATGCACAATCTTCATCTAAACAAGAGAAGCCACCAGCCAAACCCAAATGTGCTACATTCTACAAGACAGAGTCATGAAATGTCATTGCTCAGAATGTCAATGTCGCAAAGAAAAGCTTACAGGAACTATTCCAGATAAAGGAGACTAAAGAGCCATGACGAATAAATTCAATTTGTGATCCTGGGTTGGATCCTGTATCAGGAAAAAACAGAAAGATTCCTACAAATAACATTTTGGGGACAAGTGATGAAATTGGAATATAGGCTTCAGACAAAAGTACTGTATCAGTATTAAATTTCCTGGGACTTCCCTGGTGGTCCAGTGGTTAAGACTTCACCTTCCAATGCAGGGGGTGCAGGTTCGATCCCTGGTCGGGCAGTTAAGATCCCACATGCCTCGCGGCCAAAAAACCAAAACACAAAACAGAAGCAGTATTGTAACAAATTCAATAAAGACTTTTAAAAAAATGGTCCACATCAAAAAAAATCTTAAAAAAAAATTAAATTTCCTAAATTTGAATAACTTATGTCCTTCTATACAATTTTCGAATTTAATACTTCAGTGGAAAACTGTTGAAAACAATATCTTGACTAGATACTCACAGTAAGGCTAAAGAAAAAAGAACCGTCCTGCTATAATCTAGTTAGTGAACGTGTTTCTCACAGGAATGTGAGTTAGCCATTATGAAACTTCTTTATGTGTATACTAGAACTAAACAAATAGATAAATATGAGTTTAAACTATTAAGGCATAAAAGTATGATGTATGCAACCTAATCGCAAATGGTTTAGAATAGATAGATGATAGATAAATGGATGGATGGATGAACGGATAGATATAAAATACATATATGGAGTGAGAGAAAAAAATAAGGCACATGTGGCAAATGTTAAATCTAGGTAAAGAGTGTACAAGATTTCTAGGTACTATTTTTACAACTTTTCCGTCAATTTGAAATTACTACAAAATAAAAAGTCTAGCCTGGGGTCCTTGCCACTGCGTGGCAGAAAACCATCTCCACAACCAGAAATGCCGACACCAGGAAGGAAAGCTTCTGTTGTGTTAAGCCCCTGAAAGTTGGGGTGCACAGATGCTAGCATTACACTAACAAAGATGATAGACTTTTCTGTAACTGATCTTTGCTTCTTATAGGGCACAGATCTACTTTCACTTAATCAAATGTTTATCACACATACTCTAGAAAATGATATGAAATTAATGGATATAGATCAACCAATAAATGGTAAAAATTTAATGGGCAAAAGTCTGAGGAGATATAGGATATGTGCATAGCCTCAAAACACCTCCCGCAAGATGCTTTAAGTATAAGGGAAAACATATTCCCCTAAATTAGTGAAGACGCCAATTTAAACAAGGGATCTTGGTAAATGTCACCATGTAATAAGGCATATTAACATTAGGAAATCCATGATACAATGCGTCATCATGGAAAGGATGAAAAGGATGCATCATCATTTTTCTAGTAACCTTGCCAGAAATGTACGATCTCATTCAAAAAGACTGAGGGACATTCTACAAAATAACTGATCAGTACTCTTCAAAAGTGTCATGAAAGACAAGATTAAGAAACTGTTACAGACTAGATGAGACTTAAGTAAATTCAACATGGGATCCTCGATAGTATCCTGGAATAGAAATAGCCCACCAGTGGAAAAACTGATGAAATTTGAATTAAGGTCTGTAGTTTGGTTAATAATACTGTAGCAATGTTAATTTCCTACTCTTGATAATTGTACTATGAAATATAAGATGTTAACATTAAAGGAGCAGGGGGAGGAATAAAGGGAACTCTGTACTATTTTTTTGCAACTTTTCTAAAAGTCATTTTCCGTAAACTCAACTCTTGGGTGATTGAATGAATATTCCTACTGGATTGAACATACATGTTAACCTCCACTCTCACTCAAAACTCCACTAGAATAATAATATGAGACTTCTTTAAAAAGAAAAAAAAGGCTTAAACCTACAAGCCCAAGAGAAAGGGAAAGAAGAATAAAATCATAGTGGCTAGAAAACAGATGGACATATAGTGACTGCAGGAAGCGGAAAACAAAAAGGTCATTTCATAGAACTGACTCTGGGAAAGGACCCAACTCCCTCTGAGGTGGTAAATACAGCTAGAAGCAGGAATATAACAGTACTTCAAACCTAAGACACCAATATTTCAGGTAGCACTAATAAAACACAGCCAAATAAGATATGATATAATACTTTACCACTTAGCATTTATCTTAGACTTATTAAATGAGTTATTTTAGACTTAGATTTTTCATTTATTACTCATACATTCACAAAAAGGAAAATAAGCAAAATTAATTGTTCAAGGTTTCCCTAAAACTTCCTCACATTCAGAATAGGACTTTTGTCAATCTTTTTGACTAAGAGTGCTCAATGTCCCTATTTTGCACAGTGTTGTCCTCTGTGCCATCAATAGCATTCAGTGATGCAGTATTTCTTAAAAGAATCCACAAAAAGAAACTGGAACCATTAGTACTCAGCTTTGAAATTATGTAAAGCTAGACTATTTTTTTAATAAATTTATTTATTTGTTTGTTTATTTATTTACTTTTGGATGCTTTGGGTGTTCGTTGCTGTGCGCAGGCTTTGTCTAGTTATGGTGAGCGGGGCTACTCTTCGTTGTGGTGCGCAGGCTTCTCATTGAGGTGGCTTCTCTTGCTGTGGAGCACGGGCTCTAGGTGCACAGGCTTCAGTAGTTGTGGCACGCGGGCTCAGTAGTTGTGGTGCACCGGCTCAGTAGTTGTGGCACATGGGCTCTAGAGCGCAGGCTCAGTAGTTGGGGCGCACGGGCTTAGTTACTCCGCAGCATGTGGGATCTTCCCGGACCAGGGCTCGAGCCTGTGTCCCCTGAACTGGCAGGTGGGTTCTTAACCACTGCACCACCAGGGAAGTCCAAAGCTAGACTATTTTTGACTCTTGCTTTCAGTTTGCTGCTAAACACTGAGGGAGCATCCAATTTACCACCTTTCTCACTATCCCCATCCCCATCTCCTACCCATTCAGTTCCTAAGAGTTAACAGTGCTCCAATCTAGACTCTAGTATCCTTTCCCAACCCACTAACACACAGTATGCAAGTTTTGATGAAATTTAAGATACCACCAATTGTGAAATGTCCTAAGTTTAAGTGGTGGGGGAAAGGGGAACATGTGCCTCAAAAATAAATAAAACAAATCAACAAAGTGTGGTACTGGTATAATGACAGAAATACAGATCAGTGGAATAGAATGGACGGTCCAAACATAAACCCTTATATTTATGGTCAACTGATTTTGGACAAGGGTTCCAAAACCATGCCATGGGAAAAGAATGATGCTAGGACAACTTTGCAACAAATGATACTAGGACAACTGGAGAGCCATATACAAAAGAATGGGAGTTGAACCCCTACCTCATACCACATACAAAAATTAACTCAAAAGGTATCAAAGATCTAAATAAAAGAGCTAAAACTATAAAACTCTTCAAAGAAAACACGGGGGTAAATCTTTATGATCTTGGGATTAGGCAATGGTTTCTTAAATAAGATACCAAAAAAAGACGTAACAAAAGCAAAAAGTAAATAACCTCATCAAAATTTTTGAATTTTATGCTTCAAAGGACACCATCAAGAAAGTAAAAAGACAACCCACAGAATGGGAGAAATGTTTAGCAAGTCACTTATCTGACAGGAGACTTGTATCTAGAATATATAAAATACTGAGTTGTAAGAATTCTTTATAAAGACAAATGACCTAATTTAAAAACCAAGGACTTCCCTGGTGGTGCGGTGGTTAAGAATCCGCCTGCCAATGCAGGGGGACATAGGTTCAAGCCCTGATCCGGGAAGATCCCACATGCCGCAGAGCAACTAAGCCCGTGCGCCCCAATTACTGAGCCTGTGCTACAGAGCCCACGAGCCACAACTACTGAGCCTGCATGCCACAACTACTGAAGCCCGTGCGCCGAGAGCCTGTTCTCCGCAACAAGAGAAGCCACCGCAATGAGAAGCCTGCACTTCGCAACGAAGAGTAGCCCCCGCTCGTCACAACTAGAGAAAGCCCGTGCGCAGCAACGGAGATCCCACACAGCCATAAATAAATAAATAAACAAACAAACAAACAAAACAGTGGTGGTTTGAAAAAAATAAAAATAAATAAAAACGGGCAAAGGGCTTAGACATTTCTCTAAAGAAGATATACAAATGGCCAATAAGCATCTGGTATCATCAACATCATTAGTCACCAGTAGAATGCAAATTAAAACCACAATGAAATCCCATTTCTCATCCACTAGGATGGCTATAATCAAAAAGGCAGACAATAGCAAATGTTGGCAAAGATGTAGAGAAATTGAAATCCCTGTATATTGCTGGTGGGAATGTAAAATGGTACAGCACTTTGGGAAAGAGTCTGGCAGTTTCTCAAAAGACTGAACATGGAGTTACTGTGTGACCTAGCAATTCCACTCCTAGGTAATTAACCAAGAGAAATGAAAACATACATCCACACAAAAACTTGTACCAAAATGTTCACAGCAGCATTATTCATAAAAACCAAACAGGAGAAATAACCCAAATGTCCATCAACTGATGAATGGATAAATAAAATGTGGTATGTCCATACAATAGAATATTTCCGGGCCATAAAAAGTACTGGTACATGCTACAACATGGACGAACATTGAAAACACTGGTGGCCTAGATATATTGGGATTGGAGGTGACTGTTAGTGGGTACAGGGTTTCTTTTTGGGGTGGTGAAAACATCCTGGAAACAGGGTGTGGAGAAAAGGGAACCCTCCCACACTGTTGGTGGTAATGTAAAAATTGGTACAGCCACTACAGAAAACAGTATGGAGGTTCCTTAAAAAACGAAAAATAGAGTTACCATATGATCCAGCAATCCCAGTCCTGGGCATATATACAGAAAAGATGAAAACTCTAATTCAAAAAGATACTTGCACCCCAATGTTCATAGCAGCACTATTTACAATAGCCAATACATGAAAGCAACCTAGATGTCCATCAAAAGAGGAATAGAGGACTTCCCTGGTGGTCCAGTAGGGTAAGACTCCACACTCCCAATGCAGGGGGCCCAGGTTCAATCCCTGGTCAGGGAACTAGATCCCACATGCATGCCGCAACTAAGAGTTCGCATGCCACAACTAAGAAGTCTGCATGCCGCAACTAAGACCCGGCGCAGCCTAAATAAATAAATAACACTGACTCCTAGGTAAGATGAGGTATAGATCCAGATGTACAGAGCCTCCCACCAAATGAAATGGAATAAACAAAACTTCAAAAAAAAAAGAAAGAAACAGGAATAGATAAAGGAGATGTGGTTTATATATACAGTGGAATATTACTCAACCATAAAAAAGAATGAAATAATGCCATTTGCAGCAATATGGATGGACCTAGAGATTATCATACTAAGTGAAATAAGTCAGTCAGAGAAAGACAAATATCATATGACATCACTTATACATGGAATCTAAAAAAATAATATAAATGAACTTATTTATTACATCACTTATATGTGGAATCTAAAAAAATAATACAAATGAACTTATTTACAAAACAGAAACAGATTCACAGACATAGAAAACAAATGTATGGTTACCAAAGGGGAAAGGGGATAGGGAGGGATAAATTAGTTTGGAGTTAAAAGATACACACTACTATATATAAAATAGATAGGGAATTCCCTGGCAGTCCAGTGGTTAGGACTCCACGCTCTCGCTGCCAAGGGCCCAGGTTTAATCTCTGGTAGGATCCCACAACCTGCCAGACACAGCCAAAAAATAAAAGATAAAATAAAATAGATAAATAACAAGGATTTGCTGTATAGCACAGGTAACTATATTCAGAATCTTCTAATAATCTATAATGGAAAAAATTTGAAAAAGTATATAAATATACCTATAACTGAATCACTTTGCTGTACACCTGAAACACACCATTGCAAAGCAACTATACGTCAACAACAACAAAAAATATTCTGGAACTAGACAGTGAATATTCTAAAAACTGAATTGTATACTTTAAATGGGTAAGTTGTATGGTATGTGAATTACATCTCAATAAAGCTGTTATTTAAAAATTGGGGAAACGAGAAAAAGGAGAAAACATATTGCTTTAAAATAATTGCACGAATGTTCCAAAGTTGATTATGTTGAGTATGTTAAATCCAAAAGGATGAATGTAGAAGATACAATCTTTATCATACAGAGGATTTACTATATTGAAATAGCACAATCAGCGCAGGTGGTTTAGTGAGGATTACTAAAGTATCAAATGTTTATGTTGGCCGATAGCCCAAAAGTAGAAAGCAATATAGTTAGAAATAAATAGAGCTGGGGGAATTACAATTACTGACCTAATGAAGGAAACATATTAACTAGTAAAATGGTAAAATTCATTACACTCCCTGATTTGGGAAGGGTTATGAATATCTGTTATGATAAAAACCAATATGGGTATAGAAAGAGAGCTGAAATCGAGTATATTTGAGATATGCCATAGCACAGGAAACTACGCTAGTAAAAACAGTAACAAGTGGAAGAGAGGAAAGTATAATACACACCAAAAGAGAACCTGTACATAAATCCCATCTGCTTTTATTATTCAATACAATCTCCCATTCTAGATGTAGAAGAATAAACAGCAGGGGTTGGCAAACTTCTTCGGTAAATACTCTAGGTCCTATGGGCTATATAGTGTCTGTAAGAACTACTCAGCCCTCCATTCTAGTGCGTATAGGCCATGGACAATATGTAAACATCTGAGTGTGGCTGTGTGCCAAGGAAACTTTGCTTACAGAAACTGAAATTTGAATTTCACGCAATTTGCATGTGTCATGAAACATTATTTTTATTTTTTCCCAACACTTCAAAAATTTACAAACCCTTCTTAGCTCATAAGCCATACAAAAAAATATAGGCAACAGGATGGATTTGGCCCATGGGCTGTGTTTGGCCATCCCCTGGCAGAAGAATGCTTTCAGTATCAGAAACACTTCAACACACTGGTAAGCAAGAAGGAGCAATCAAGTCTTACATAGCACAGTACTTACTCACCAGAAACCAAAAGGCATACTAATAAGTATGCCACATCTGGAAAACAGTGACAAAAACCTTTCAGAATGTTTATGGGAATTAAGTGAGTTAATACACAAAAAAAGTTCTAAGAATAGTACTGGGTACCCAGCAAGCCATTCACCAACTATTTCTGATATCATCAGCAAAAACATATTCATACTGACTCCAAGAGAAAATACAAAGGTAATGATTCCATTTCTGTAGTAGTACAATGCATATGAGAATTAGAGCAATAACTTTCAAGGCTAAAACTCCAAGCCATGGTATTTCTTGAGAGTCTAAAATTCTCAAAACTAGAGTAAACTTTATTTCAGCACTAGGAAGCTGTTATTTACATATAAGACAAATTTCTAGAAGGAAGGTGAGAGGATGACAAATGTTTGAGTTACCACTAAGAAATTGCCCAAAGGATTTTTTTCAAGTAAAATTCAGGATTAGGGTCAAGAGTCCATCCTTGGCTACACATGAAACCAATGCTAAAACCAGCAGAGGAAACTGACTTTCATCAAGAATCTGTTCCATTTAAGAACCTGCAAGAAATGAGTATTTGATCAACAGCTCAGAACTCATCTATCCACCTGACCATGTGTCACATTTGGATTTATAAGGACAAGGCACTTAGGAAGAACCATTTGTTGAAGAATGAGAGAATTATACTACTTGCCCCCCACTCAATCCTGTGTTGCACACCGTGTAGCATCAACAGAAAAAATAGAAAAGACATTTCCTTATCACCATGAGAGGTGGCTTCAATCATATTTACCTGACATGCAAAGAAAGACATAATTCACAATACAGAGCACCACTACCTGCCCTTTACAGATTAAATTGCATTTTGAGAGAGAAGAGCAAATCAATACTCATTTCTATTTCACAACCTTAAACAATGGAATGCTGACAAAGCACCCTGCTAAACATTCACCCAACCACCTGTCACCAACATCACCCTCGACACAAAAGGCTATTTTTATGTAGTACACTACTGAGGTAGGTAATATCCCATTGCCGTGGCAACAAGTTTTCCAGAAGATATGCTAGCCCATGAAGAATGCAAAAAAAAAACCAAGGTATTTCTTTGCGTTTGAGTTTACTTTGCAGTATATGAGGAGGATTCTACGTCTTTTAACAGCCTTGGTTTGCTCAACAGGGCCTTGGTGAGTTTGAGCAATGCACAGAGAAATCCTGAGTCCGCGCGCACGTGCGTGCAGACAGACAGACAGACAGACAGACAGACACACACACACACACACACAGCTATTTTGGGATGAGGAAGAATCCCTACAGGAATCCTATCCTTCAGGGAAAGAAAAAAGCCAAACTAACACGAGGCCATATCCCTAAATATTATAATACACTTTCCACTCCCCTGAACTAACTCATCTCCAGTTCTAGGGTGCCGTTCCCACCATGTGCAGCCAGTCCTCACAGAAGCTCCCAGAGGCTCCATGGCTGCATGTTTCCCGGTGCCCTGAACAAGAACAAACACTGCAACCGGTGGAAATGCCTGCCCCACTCTGATCGAAAAGCACCCACTCGTACACACCCCCATAGCCTCAAGGCCTCCCGGGAGAAGTGAGAAGAAGCCCTCTCAGCCCTCCTGGAGGGCAGGGCAGCAGGCCGGTCCATCGCGAGTGGACTCCCACTCTCCCCACACTGGCTGTGCCCCCTTCTCCCGAGGATCCAGGGCTCTGGGTCCCAGCCCAACTGGCACCCTGAGCTGGCTCTTCCTCCATCCGTCCCCCAGAGCCCCCTCCAGCCCCTCGGCCCACACTCTGCGCAAGAGGCCAGCCTCCGTGAGCTTCCACATGCAGGCTCCCATGCCTCCGGCCTCCAGCACGGCAGCCAGCAGGGGACAGAGCCAGTCACTTGTCCCTCAGCTCCCACCCCACGCCCTCCTGGCCACGGGGCTGCCAATGACCATGCCCTTCCAGACCACTGTTCCTGCAGGCGAAGTACCCTTCGCAGCCCTGACAGCAACATTCCCACCCCTGGCCCCTCAGAACCAGGGAGGCCGAGGCCGCCAGCCACCACTGCACTCCACGCCTCCGCGCTCCCGCTCTCAGTCAACCTCTGGGCACACCACGCCTGAGGGACCCTGAGAACCCCAACTGCTGATGGCTTCCTTGGCCTCAAAGTTGAATCGGCCTGGCCCCGAGACTGTCCCATGTTCTGCTTCACCCTACCACAGAAGCACCTCAGAAACGGTCCAAACCCTACTCAGACACGTGCCCACATGATCACCGCTTCAAGCGAGAACTCCCACACTTAGACAGAACTGCCATGGAAGCAACAGCCTCTCCACTGAGAGGTCATCAGGAAATCCCCCTTTCTTTTTTAGTTTGCCTCTTTAACAAAGACGGAATTCCATAACACAACACTGTAAATTAACTATATTTCAATAAAATGAATTTTTAAAACTTTTTTTTAATTTAAAAATAAAAACAAAGACTGAATTCCAACCCAGATAATTCTTTAAAGGACTACTAGAAGTCACTTATCTACGTGACTGTGGACAAGTTACTGAACCTCTGCGCCTCTGTTTTGTTTTCTTCGAACTGAGGATGATAATACCTAACCTCGTGGCTTGGTTGTGAGAGTTAAATGACATGAGCGCTCTACAAGTTATAGGACAAGGCCAAGTACATGGTAATCAGTTAATAAATGGTAGCTGCTACCATGATTGTATATATGTAGACACCATATATCTACAACCAGAGTAGATTTTGCCCCAGGGGCATTTGGCAATGTGTGAAAACATTTTTGTGGTTTATTTTTTAAAGGTTGCTTCTCTTTTTTTATTTTTATTTTTTAATATTTATTTATTTGGCTGCACCAGGTCTTAATTGCGCACATGGGATCTTCGTTGCGGCATGCGGGATCTTTTTGTTGTTCTTGTTGTGGCATGCGGGCTCTTAGCCGTGGCATGTGGGATCTGCTTCCCTGACCAGGGATCGAACCCAGGCCCGCTGCAATGGGAGCGTGGAGTCTTAGCCACTGGACCACCAGGGAAGTCCCTGGAAACATTTTGGTTGTAACAACTGGGGAAGGGACAGATACTAACATCTAGTGAGTAGAGCCCAGGGATGCTGCTAGACATCCTACAATGCATAGGACAGCTTCACTGTAAAGAATGATCTGGCCCAAAGTGTCAATAGTGCTGAGGTGGAGAAACCCTGATCTAGAACAAAGAATAAGTTAAAAGAAGCTAAACATCCACGTGCTAATTTCACTGCTTCACTTCCATTGCCATCTCTCAGTAATAGGACCATAAAACCACCAGAGCGTATGCAAAGGACAGGAGTTAAAACATTTTTAAATAATTTTAAAGAGAGCCTAAAAAAAAAACAAACTCAAAAGGCAAGCACATCAAACATCTCCTGGGGCAAAAAGCTGTTCCTGTATAATCATCTGTTTTTCACAAGGCTGACCCTGAACTAAGGGAGAAACAAAGAGATCACTGTATTAAATATGTTCTTTTGAAGGCATCAGGGGCAAACATTATGCATTTAAGAAAGCCTGCTTTGAAAAAAACAAACAATTCTTAATTGCTGGCATTTATGGGATTTACTTCAATTAGTCAGTAAATTAACACAGGTGAAACACTTAATTACCCCCAGGAGGCTGAACAAAAATATTTTTCTGTAAACTGAGGGCAAAGTGTTACAAATGAATTAAGTCAAAGCAAATATTTACTACTAGCCTAATATTAATAGCCTCTCCTGGTCCTGAATTAAATTATGAGGATAGCTGAGTTTCCCCAGTCTGTAAAAATCACTTTTTCCTATAAGTCCATGTTCTAGCCAGCCTCTGAAGTAGAGATAATAGTGGTAAATAAAACAGGCCCAATAGCCAGCTGGCGCGTGCTCCAGAGGGGCTCTCTGGAGTGAAGTGAGATTGAGAGGGCCAGACAGAAAGGTCAAGAGCAGAGAGGGTTCAGAGCTGGAACTGCAGCACGGACTTGAGGGTGAGGTCCTGGAGGAAGCAGCTGAGCATCCATTCACTCTGGGCTTCCTTCCCCCTTACAGGACAGACAGGGGAGGAGGGGGGAACAAGAGCCTTATGGAATCTCATTCCTGACCCAGACTTGCCAGCACTGCTGCTACCATTCTGACTTTGGAAACAATTAGCTACGTAGAACTGGAATTTCTAGACACCTCACAAGTCTTCCAAGCAGGGCTTCTTAACCACTTTTGTGCTTTGGACCCCCCCTTGGGCAGCCTGCATTGACCTCTTCTCAGAATAAATTTAAATGCATAAAAGTAAACACTTAAAATACACAGGATTACTGTATAGCACAGGGAACTCTACTCAATGCTCTGTGGTGATCTAAATGGGAAGGAAATCCAAAAAAGAGGGGATATATGTATACGTAGAGCTGATTCACTTTGCTGTACAAAAGAAACTAACACAATATTGTAAAGCAACTATACTCTAACAAAAAATTTTTTTAAAATATACAGGATTATTGGGAATTGCCTGGCAGTCCAGTGGTTAGGACTCGGCACTCTCACTCACAGGGCCCAGGTTCGATCCCTGGTTGAGGAACTAAGATGCTGCAAGCCGAGCAGCGTGACCAAAAATAAAATACACAGGACTGTAAACAAAATATATTGAACTTCAGCTATCAAATATTTAAAAAAACAAGTTTGTGGTGGAAATACATGTGTTTATTAACACAATGATAAGATCAGCCAGTGTCTACAGCAGGGGTCCCCAACCCCCGGGTTCCTATTAGGAACCAGGCCACACAGCAGGTGAGTGGCCTGCAAGCAACTGAAGCTTCATCTGCTGCTCCCCGTCACTTGCATTACTGCCTGAGCCATCCCTCACCCACCCCCAGAAAAATTGTCTTCCACAAAACCAGTCCCTGGGGCTTCCCTGGTGGCGCAGTGGCTGAGAGTCCGCCTGCCAATGCAGGGGATACAGGTTCGTTCCCCTGTCCGGGAAGATCCCACATGCCGCGGAGCGGCTGGGCCCGTGAGCCATGGCCGCTGAGCCTGCGTGTCTGGAGCCTGTGCTCCGCAACGGGAGAGGCCACAACAGTGAGAGGCCACAACAGTGAGAGGCCCGCGTACCGCAAAAAAATAAATAAATAAAATTTAAAATAAAAGTTCTATTTCTATAAGTGATCAAGTCACAGGAATTGCTAATGCTACTGTGGTTTATTGCCTACAATGCATAATAGAAGGAAATGCTCAATATCAGTTAGGGGTCAGTAAAAAGAAAACTGTATTTTTTCCCCACATCTAAGTTCAAAGACCCCTGAGAGCTGGACCCAGGTTAAAAAGGCCTGCTTTATTCTGTGCAGGAGTGAGCATGCACAGCATTCACATCTGCTTTTCCACTTTTTTTCCCGCCTCCTACTAGTTAAGAGGAAAAACAAATTGTCTAAAGACTAAAATTGAAAATAATGCCTAAGAAGATATTTGCCAGTCCTACTTGGCATAAGAAAATGAATTATGCATGAAAATGTTTTTTTAAAGACAAAGAAATTTGACATGAGTGGCTGAGCAAAAACATATCTATTCTGACCCCCCAAAGCTAACCAGAATCATTTTCTGCTTCAGAAAACTCTGGAAGGCAAGTGTGGTAGAAAGATCCTAAGATGACCCCCCTTCCAAAAATTCTCACCTCCTGGTAATCTGTGCTTTTTTATAATCCTCTCCCCTTGAGTGCAGGCAGAACCGGTGACTTGCTTTGAACCAAGAGAATATGGCAAGGTGATGGGATGTCGCTCATCTAAGGCGACTGGAGAAAGTGAATCTCCTGCTGGCCTTAAAGAAGCAAACAGTCATGTTGTGAACTGCCTATGGAGAGGGCCATGTGGCAGGGAACTGCGGGTGGCCTCTAGGAGCTGAGGGCTCCAGTCCTAAAATCACAAGGCACTGAATTCTACCAACAACCATGTGAGCTTAGAAGAGGTCCCCAGATGCAAAGAGGAAGGCCACCTGGCCAATGCCTTGATTTCAGCTTTGTGAAACCCTGAGCTGAAGACCCAGTTAAGCCATAGAAACAATTAGTAACAAATATGTGTTGTATTAAGCTGCAATTTACATTTCTGGAAATTCATTCCAGAGCAATAAATAACTAGTGCAGTAACCAAAAGACTGGGTGACCTACCATCCAAGTTTGCCTAGGACTGTCTTGGTTTGAAAACGGAAAGTACCATGCCCTAAGAAACAACTCAGTTCTGAGCAACCCAGGTTGGCTGGTTGCTGCTATGGTCTGAATATGTATGTCCTCCCAAAATTCCTATGTTGAAATCCTAATGCTCAGTGTGATAGTATTAGAAAGTGAGGCCTTTGGGAAGCGCTTAGGCCATGAGGGTGGAGCCCTCATGAATGGGATTACTGCCTTATAAAAGAGGCTCCAGAGAGATCCCTAGCCTTTCTCACCATGCGAGGACACAGTGAGAAGTCACGGGCTATGAACCGAGAAGGGAACTCTCACCAGAAGGCAACCACGCTGGCACCTTAGTCTTGGACTTCCAGCCTCAAAAACTGTCAGAAATAATTGTCTGTTGTCTATAAGCCACCCAGTCTGTAGTATTTTGTTATAGTAGCCAGAATGGACTAAGGTGGTCGTCCACTAATAGACGTGTACTGAATAATATAAATACAAAATACTAGACCCTTTGCCTATAGGAAACAAACAGAAAGTTTGAAAAAACCTGGAAAGGAACCAAACCCTCTTTTAAAAGTTACCAATAATTAGCAAAACAACTCAAGGGAATTCCCTGGCGGTCCAGTGGATAGGACTCCAGGCTTCCACTGCCAGGGAAGAGGGGGTGTCAATCCCCAATGGGGAACTAAGATCTCGTAAGCCGTGTGGCACAGCCTTTAAAAAAAAAACCTCAAGATTTCCTCAAAACCAATTTTCTATACCCTTAAAGTAGAGCATTCCCCAGTTATGTGTGGGAAACTAGGACAATGTTCAAATCCATCTTGTATTTCTAGTCTTCACGTTGTTTTTCAATCTCCCTATTGGTTGCCCCAGATGATTTATTTTAAATCAGTACTCAAAAATCATTACCTTAAAGACTGGCAATGGCTCAATGATATGAAACCATCATTCACTCTTTTTTTTTTTTGCGGTACATGGGCCTCTCACTGTTGTGGCCTCTCCCATTGCGGAGCACAGGCTCCGGACGCACAGGCTCAGCGGCCATGGCTCACGGGCCCAGCCGCTCCGCGGCATGTGGGATCTTCCCAGACCGGGGCACGAACCCGTGTCCCCCGTATCGGCAGGCGGACTCTTAACCACTGTGCCACCAGGGAAGCCCCCCATCATTCACTCTTGCCATTTAACCATAAGCCACAGGTATTAAACCCATGCATGTTCCCATCCCCTCTGACCATCCCCAGGTTCCCTCCTTAAAGATAAACCCTATGGAATCATATGATGTCTGAGACTTGCTTCAGGATAAAAGAGGGGGCAAGGAACAAGGTAGGAATGCAGATGGAATGGAACTGACCGAGTATTGATGGTTGCTGAGCAGGGGTGGCAAGTGCAGAGGAGTTTAATGTATTAGTCTGTTTGCTTGTTTCCATTTTTTAAAAAATTAGAAAAAAGCAAGCCTATGAAACCCTAATCAATTAACTGTCCTGTAACAGTATCAAGAATACCAGTGTGCTTTCTCTATCTATGAAGGCATTTTGAATGTTTGTACATGTTTAGAACAGTTCCCTAGTCATGTAACATTCTACATATATATATTTTAAAAAATGCCACCTACTTTCCATAAGCATAAAGGTCTCTACAGCCATTGGGACTTGCCTGGTGGCACAGTGGTTAAGAATCCGCCTGCCAATGCAGGGGACAAGGGTTCAAGCCCTGATCTGGGAAGATCCCACTTGCCGTGGAACAACTAAGCCCGTGTGCCACAACTACTGAGCCTGCGCTCTAGAACCTGCGAGCCACAACTACTGAAGCCCACGTGCTGCAACTACTGAAGCCTGTGTGCCTACAGCCCGTGCTCCACAACAAAGAGAAGCCAAGGCAACGAGAAGCCCGCGCACCGCAACAAAGAGTAGCCCCTGCTCACCGCAACTAGAGAAAGCCCGCACACAGCAACGAAGACCCAATGCAGCCAAAAATAAATAAAAATAAATAAATTTATTAATAAATAAATAAATGAGGCATTGGAAGAGCAGGTAATGAAGATTTTTTAAAAAGAAACATAAATGAACTACAGCTACCTGTGTCAACAAGGGCGAACCTCAAAAACAAAAGAATGAGAGGAAAAGCAAGTTGCGGAAGGTTACAGAGTACTATACTCCTCCTTCTGAGTTGAAAAGCCATACAAAACAATTTATCATTTTAGTGACACATGTGTATATATATACATGTATGTACACACTATATACATATATATATAGTGTATATATATATATGTATATAGTGTGTATATAGTGTATATATATATACACTATATATATACACACTATATACATATATATATAGTGTATATATATATATATATATACACACACACACATATAGCTATAATAAAAGTACAAAAACTTTTCAAATCATGCACACCAAATTCAGGACAGTAGTAACCTCTGAGGTGAGCAAGAAGGGGAATGGGACCAGAGAAGGGATCACAGGAAACTTTCACACTAACTGGGCTGTTTTACTTCTTATGCTGAGTAGTGGGTACACACTTATTGTTGGGTAGTCCTCTAGTTTTACACACCAGAAATATTTTTTATAAGAGTTATTAACAAGGTACTATTAGCAAATGTCCTCCTTTTAACCAGACAATGGTATGACTCTGGAACTTCCTTTATCTGCTGGCATTCATTCTCTTTTACAAAAAAAGAACACTCTTTATCTCAAAAGCACATATTCCAAGTTACCCTTTTAGCATGCTGGCCTCTATCTCCCTAAAGCATATGCTACAAAGGGATATGATATAAAGATGTAAAAACAGAAAACTGTTTCATTTGCATTAAAAAAATAGTTCTGGCTAATAATCCAACAACTGGAAAAAGTTCACAAGAATTTTGTCTTTTGCCTATAGTTGTTTTTAACAATTAAACAGTTGCGTCAAAGAATTACAAGAAAACCCTTAAATATGAGTTCTTCCCAAAGGTGAGTCCGTGCGCAGGAATTTTTAAAATATCCTCTACTTCTCCTAGCTTTGTTTTACTTCTTTTCCTCAATCAAAGCCACTCAAACAATCAGACATTACTTACTGGCTTTTTTCCCATTCAATGATTTCCCCTGATAATACGAAATCAACAGTGTTTCATAACTATTTCCCTTAAAGTCTAAGAGTTAACTGTCAAGTCAGCGAAAGACAAATAACACAAATAACGTATGTATGATCTCACTTTTATGTGGAATCTAAAAACAAACAAACCAACAAAAAACTGGAACTCATAGATACAGAGAACAGATTAGTAGTTGCCAGAGGTGGGGGTGAGTGAAATGGGTGAAGGTGGTCAAAAGGCACAAACTTCCACTTATGGGACCTCCCTGGTGGTCCAGTTAGTAAGACTCCGCCCTCCCAATGCAGGGGGCCTGGGTTCGATCCCTGGTTGGAGAACTAGATCCCACATGCATGCCCCAAATAAGAAGTCCACATGCCACAGCTGAAGATGCCGCATGCTGCAACAAAGGATCCTACATGCTGCAATGAAGATCCCGCATGCCGAAACTAAGACCTGGCACAGCCAAAATAAATAAATATTTAAAAAAAAAACTTCCAGTTATAAAATAAGTAAGTCCTGGGGATGTCATGTATAGCATGGTGACTAAAATTGATAATACCGTATTGTGTCTGTGAAAGATGTTGAAAGTAAATCATAAAAGTTCTCATCACAAGAGAGAAATTTTTGTTAACTATGTTTGCTGATGGATATCAGCTAGACTTACTGTGATGATCATTTCGCAACACATACAAATATTGAATCATTATGTTATATACCTGAAACTAATACATCATATGTCAATTATATCTCAATAAAAAATATTATCTGAAAACAGTTAACCATATAAAAATGAAAACTGGGGGCTTCCCTGGTGGCACAGTGGTTGAGAGTCCGCCTGCCGATGCAGGGGACACGGGTTCGTGCCCCAGTCCGGGAGGATCCCACATGCCACGGAGCGGCTAGGCCCGTGAGCCATGGCCGCTGAGCCTGCGCGTCCGGAGCCTGTGCATTCTCAAAGACTAAGACACCATCCTGAAAGACAGATATTATAAAGGAGTCTATATAGTTTGTTAATTCATTACATCAAGCAGAAAACTTGCCAATTTAAGGTAGATACTTTTGTTCTAGCTGTTATATTTTCTTACTCAAACCCTAAAAAATAAAAACATTTGCACTGCGGGACTTCCTTGGCGGTCCAGTGGTTAGGACTCAGCACTTTCACTGCCAAGAGCCCGGGTTCGATCCCTGGTCAGGGAACTAAGATCCCACAAGCCCTGTGGCAAGCACGCAAGAAATAAATAAATAAATAAAACATCTGCTTTGGAATGTAAGCTCTGTGAGGACAGGGGTTTGTGTTTGATTCACAGCTGTAACCTCAACATCTAGAACAGTGCCTGATGCACAAAAGAAACCAGATACCTCAAATACACATCCAACCCAAGTCTATGCATTCTAGTAAAATGCTGGCCTTTCAATACCAATGAAATACTTCACAACCTGGGAAACCAATCACTCTAACATCTATAGCTCTTTGTCTTGAAGTATTAAACAAAAACTATTTACCTGTTTCTCAGACATCCATATTTACTTTTTCTAATTTCATTGTTTTACTCTAACATTTTTGTACCTAGTACTAGAATCCTGTTTTAAAATAAATCATGACTTCCCTGGTGGCACAGTGGTTGGGAATCCGCCTGCCAATGCAGGGAACACAGGTTTGAGCCCTGGTCCGGGAAGATCCCACATGCCACGGAGCAACTAAGCCCGTGAGCCACAACGACTAAGCCCACGTGCCACAACTAGTGGAGCCCATGCACCTAGAGCCCATGCTCCGTAACAGGAGAAGCCACCGCGATGAGAAGCCCACACACCACAACGAAGAGTAGCCCCACTTCGCTGCAACTAGAGAAAGCCCACGCGCAGCAACGAAGACCCAACAAGCCATAAATAAATAAGTAAATAATAAAATTTATTACAAAATAATAAAATAAAATACATCAACACCTCTCTATAAAGAGACCAAAACGCCTTTCAAAATAAGCTATTATGATGCACTAAAATATAATCCAAGACAGAAAATAAGCATATGGAAAGATCCTAAACATCATATGTCTCCAGGGAATTGCAAATTACATCAACAAGATACCACTATATACCTATGAGAAAGGTGAAAATCTAGAACACTGACAACACCACATGTTGATAAGGATATAGAGCAAGAGTACCTCTCATTCATTCCGGGGGGGATTGCAAATGGTACAGCCACTCTGGAAGACAGCTTGGCAGTTTCTTACAAAACTAAACTCACTCCTACCATATGATCCAACAATCACACTTACTGGTATCTACCCAAAGGGGTTGAAAACTTAAATGCACACAGATGCTTACAGCAACTGTATCCATAACTGCCAAAACTTGAAAGCAAGCAAAATGTCCTCCAGTATGTGAATGGATAAATTGTGGTACATCCAGACAATGGAATATTATTCAGCACTAACAAGAAATAAGCCATCAAGCTATGAAAAAACATGGAGGAATCTTAAGTGCATACTACTAAATGAAAGAAGCCAACCTGAAAAGATTACATACTGTGTGATTCCAACTATACGACATTTTGGAAAAAGGCAAAACTCTGGAAACAGTAAAAAAGATCAGTGGTTGCCAGGGTTTGGGAGTAAGAATAAGGGATGAATAAGTAGGGCACAGAGGATTTTTAGGGCAGTGAAACTACTCTGTATGATACTACAATGATGGATACATGTCATTATACATTTGTCCAAAACCAAAGAATGTACATCACCAAGAATGAACCATAATGTAAACTATGGACTCTGGGTGATTACGATATACCAATGCAGGTTCACCAATTGTAAAAAATGTACCCCTCTGGTGGGGTGTTGATAATGGGGGAGGCTGGGCATGTGTGGGGCAGGGTGTATAAGGGAACTCTGTGTACCTTCCCCTCAATTTTGCTGTGAACCTAAAACTGGTCTGAAAAGATAAAGTCTATTAAAAATATATATATATGTATTTCAACTGAAAACAAAATCCCTAAGATAACTCACTTCCATAACAAAGTAATAGGTATAGTGGTTTATTTTTATTCCAAGGAGGAGACAAAGTAAAGTATTTTTATAGAACATTTGCTTCAGGTAAGATTTTCAACCTTCCTGGAACATTATGGTAATCTTAACTGTATGCTTATTAAAAAGAAAAAAAATCTGTTACCATAGAAACTACCAGGGCTAGTTAATGACTCCATGACTTGGGCAGTTATACCTGTTGGGTCACTTAATTAAACTTACAGGTTCCTGTTTAACAGAGAAAGGCTAAAAACATCTACATCTGTTTAAAGAAAGGCTACAACACTCATGGGGTAGTGCAAATCAGGATAAATGGAGTGCACATGTGTACTGGGAGTACACACACCCAGACACACCACACCACACACCACCAAAGTGGTCAGTAAAAATTAGGTGGCTGCCGGCTGCTGGCTTTGGTTTGAATCTCTTCTGATTACATTTCTCTGTCCAGGATGACTTTGATGTTCATGTCCACCTGTACGAAGAATATTGGGTTACTGCACTGCGTTAAGTTAATGGGGAAGGATATATTTTGTTTTGCTGGGCTGAATAAGGGAGCTTTAAAGCTCTGAGAGATTTACTACAAGCAATATTCTAGGGATGTCCCCTTTTGCCAGCATCTTTTGCAAGCAGGTTTCAACTAGATAACAAGAATATAATCTCATCCATACAATGGCACTGTGCCTTGAGTTCTTTTTAAATCTTAAACACCTCAAGGGAGCATAAGTTCTAACACCAGGAAAGCCCCCTCCCCAAGTCCGTAGGAGAAGTCAACCAACATAATTCATATTTAATATGCCCACCATCTCTTATCACACTCCATATATTACTGACAACAAAATAAGCCTTAACAGGTGCCCAGCTGTCACTTACTTGCTGTGTGGCCTCAGTCACTTACTCCTCTTTCAGTTGAGAAATAGCAACAGCATTTAATAAATTTATTATGCTTGGGAGTATTCTGAGGGCCTCATGTAATAGCTGTGGTTTGTGTTTTAAAATATTGACTTTTCCTCTACCTGGTCTAGCTTAACTGCTCAACAGCAGAGGCTGAACTGTCTCCATAGCAAGGACTTCTTAAGGGACAAACAGCCATGTTAAGGTCTGTGAATACTAATTATATTTTCAGAAATCTTGAATTCTGAAAAGTGAGAGATTACAGGGTGGCTAAAGTTATGCTCACAAACAGACAGAATGTATGCATGCCCCAGAAGTATAAAATGCAGTCAAGTGATTAAAAAAAGTCTACACACACAATGATATTATAAGTGAACCATAAAACCCTCAATACTCCTTTGGAACTGGATTTTAAAATACCACTCCCCACTTGAAATATACAACTGATGTTAACGTTCATACTGACTCCAGCTTTTAAGAAAAGGTTCATTTCACATTTGGGGCCTGATATTAAGAATCACCAGGCTTCCCTGGTAGTTCAGTAGTTAAGAATCCGCCTGCCAATGCAAGGGACACAGGTTCGAGCCCTGGTCTGGGAAGATCCCACATGCCGCGCAGCAACTAAGCCCGTGCGCCACAACTACTGAGCCTGCGCTCTACAGCCCGTGAGCCACAACTACTAAGCCCATGCTCCACAATTACTGAAGCCCGAGTGCCTAGAGCCGATGCTCTGCAACGAAGAGTAGCCCCCGCTCACAGCAACTACAGAAAGCCCGCATGCAGCAACAAAGACCCAATGCACCCAAAAATAATTTTTTAATAGTCATTAATTCTAAAAAAAAAAAAGAAAAGGAAAGCACAAAACAAAAACAGTATCTACTGCGCATCATCCGCCTCCTTTTTCAGGTACGGAGCAGCCAAAAGGATGTAGCTATGACACAATTACTTTGTAATTCTATTTCAAGTCCAAATAATGATAAGATGGGAAACTACAACCGTCCCCCACAGTGGACGTCTGGGGTCACCTCTAGCCCTAAATAGGGAGCTTGTCTCTGCCTTGACAGACGTCCTCTTGCAGCCCTGTGTCCCTGTTCTGCAATTTGTCATTAGGCTTTCCAGTTTAATGCTAATATGCAGAAATATGTTACTGGGCAAATATATATAGTAGATACGTATATATTACAAGTAGTATATAAAGCGGACAACATTCAGTGGTGGGCCCCCGGCCCTACAAACACACACCCTTCAAGTTCCAATCCTGCAAGCGCCCACCCACCCAGGAGAGGGAAGGGCAGGAGCCTCGAGCAGAGGTTAAGCCAGACATCAGCCAAAACAAACACCACTTCCAGAACAAGGCAAACTTTGGGTCTGGGCGGCTGCAGAGCCCCAGAAACGGCCGGGGAGGGGAGGGAGTGTCCGTCAGCCTCAGGGGAGGAAGATGAGGAGCGCACCCAGCACTGCTGAGCTGCGGAGGAGGCTGGTGTCCCCTGGGGGACAAGGGCGTCGCCGCCATTCCCGGCTGCGAAGCCCCTCTCCGCAACCTGGCCAAGGCCTCCGGGTGCCTGTCGGCAGCCCTGTCGCCCCACCCCGCCCCCCTGTCCCCGTAGAAATGGTCCCCACAGACCCACAGGGGCAGGGGCGCGGGGACCTACCTGGTGCAGCGTCTCGGCGGGCAGCTGCGACGCCCGGAACAGGTCGGCCACGGGGCCCGAGGCTGCGGTGGCCGCGCCGGGGGCGGCCCTGGCGGCCTCAGGGGGCCCGGACCCGGGGCCCCCGCCTGCGGCGCCGGCGCAGCGCGCGAAGAGCTCAGAGTAGCACTGCTGCTCGCCCTCGCTTAGCAGCAGCGGCGGTCCAGAGCCGCAGCCCCCGCTTGCTGCCGCCTCCATAGAGCCTGAAAGGGGGCCCAGCGGAGCACCGTCCCCGGTTGAGGCGCCGCCGCCTTCACCACAGCCTCCACCGCTTCAGCCTCGGCCTTGGCCGCCGCCGCCCCGACGCCCCGCAGCTGCCGCGCGGCCGCTTCCTCCCGGCGCGCGCCGGCCCCGCCCCCGGACTTGAATGTTGTGCCTCCGCCGCGCGGCACATGGAGACAGGCGCGGCGCGGACCAATCACGGCCTGGGATCGCACCCCGGCCCCGCCCCTCCCCGCCCCGCCCCGTGCGCGCCGGGCCAGGTAAGTAACTCCCCGCGCCTCCCGCCTTACGGACGGTCACCTGCTCAGCCCGCGCTGCAGAGTCTAGAGGGCAGGAGCCAGCGCTGTTCCGCGTCCACCCTGCGCGAGAGGGGCATCTTTGGCCCTTCTCCCTGGCCGGGAAGGGGAACATCTAGACCCACCTGCAGAATGGTGCTTTTCATGGGGCGGGAAAGGCTGTGGTGTTTTCTCCCTAGGACGCTGGAGCAAGTGTAGTGCCCACGACACGCCGTGCCCTTCCCAGAAAGGGACGAGGCATGGGAAATTAGGCTTCGCTTTTTCCATGACAGTACCCCTTATGTCCTGAAAAGCTGGAGGGCAGAGATCTCCATATGAACCAGGGTCCCATTGACTCCTATAGTGTTCTAGGTGGCGACGGGGTTAGGCCACTTTCTCAGGCAAGGCTCAAACCTGGAGTTGAGCCTTAAAAAGGAATAACATCGGTTAGTGTTAAATACTAGAGTAATAGGAGTGAAAAGGGCCCTGGGAAGAATTGCATGTGTATATGCATTAAACCTGGCTGGGAAACACTAACCCAAGCGAAAAAAATCAGTCCAGGGTTAAACACTAAACACTGGATAGATAGATAGATAGATAGAGATATATCTTTCACCCCAAATAGTGTTATTTTAATTAAAAACAAAACAAAAACCATCTCAGGAAATAGCACTGATGATAACAAATATACTTTGGTATTTTGATCAACTAAAATAAGGACCAAGGACAGGAAGAGAGGAAAAGAAAAAGGAAGGTAAAGACAGGGGGAAGGGGAAAAGTGAAGAGAGATACACAAGAAGAAAAAATATGTCAATTCATAATTGATAGCCAAAGTAATCTTTCCCATTTGGAATCTGTAAAAAATGAAATAGAGAAAGAGGATCCCCAAAATCACTAAGATTTCCTTATACCATTTTTTGCTTCAGACCTGCCAGGAGAGAATTAAGACAGCGGTAGGTTTGGAGAGAAGAGTACCAAAAGAATAGGTAAGTTAAGGAAGAGCAAAGACTAACTTAGTTGGGGAATTTCCACTTCAAAATCCCACCACCATATTGTATTTTCCACAACTGTAAAACCTTCTCAGGAAAACTGGAAGCCAAGGGATCATGTTTATTCTTTTCCTACCTTTCCCTTTGTGGTCAGACTTCCCTGAGAATGGCCCACCATTCTAACAAAGGTGAGAAAGGGACCCATGCCCCGTGATAAACGCCAAACCCCACTTTTCCCTGTGACTCCTGCAAAAAGAAATGTGAGATATAACAATCCCTAACATTCATATAGTTCGTACTACGATGTCTATTTAAGCCTCATAGTACCTCTCTGAGGTAGGCTGGTTTCCCATTTTAATCTCCATTTTGCAGATGAGAAAATGGATGCAAAGATGGTGTGATTTGCCCAGCTGAATACTAGATTCCGAGCTGATCTTTGTTACTCAAGTCAGTTTAATAAATTTGACAGATACTTATCAAGCACTGCAGAGATGGGTAGGAGGTCTCACAGCTGTGCCTATCAATCCATCAGTCAACCCTTATGGGTAGATGAAGAAGTATTAACTCTCTTCCTACTGGAGTACTGTGAGAGATTTAAAAAAAAAAAAAAAAGACGTGTTGCCGCCTCACTGGAAAAGACAAAACTAACACAACAAATAAAAACAAACAATAAAAGACAATATATAATTAAGTGCTAAACTGTGTACCCCAGGCTAAGTGCTGTGGGAGTTTAGAGAAAAGAGAAAATCTATGAGCCAGAGCTCAACCAGGAAGGCTTGATGGAGGGGGCTCAAGATGGTTTTTGACTAATGGCTGGGTTGGGGAGGTGAAAGGACAGGAGAGGGAGGAGTCCCAGAGACTTGGCGTCCAGGAAGTGAGGAGTGAGAAATGCAGGTGGGGCCAGGAGGGAGGGGCAGCCTCTGATGCGCTGTGACAAGCCCGAAGGAAGCTGCTCCATGAAGGAGGAGAGGCACAGCCAGAAGTGACCCAACAGCAGCAACATTTTAACCCAGGACACAGGAGGAAAAAATGGCATTTTTTAAATGTTTTAGTATCTACGGAATGCCAAGTACTGGTCTTTATTTCTACAACAGTTTTCTGAATAGAAGAAATAGTTATCAAACTGCAAAATAAACACAGATAAGAATGTAGAAACTAGAAACACTGATAGCCCTTTAAGGCTGAAGGTAAACAAGAACATTTTAGAAGAGAATTTCTTTATCCTTTTTGCAGTTCTAAACCTACACACGAGGACTTCCCTGGTGGTCCAGTGGGTAAGACTCCGTGCTCCCGATGCAGGGGGCTGGGTTCGATCCCTCATAGGGAGAATTCTATTTGGCTTCTCTGAGCTTCAGAATTGGCATGAGTGATACTGAGATACTTTAGATTATATCTCAAAGATTGGTGAACTTTAAAAAGTACTTATTGAGGGACTGACCAATGTAAACACTAAACAATCACTTGTTCGGCAGATTTTACCTTTTTTTTTTCTAGAAGTGAAGAAAGGTAGATCTTTTTTTTTTTTTAACATCTTTATTGGAGTAGAAAGGTAGATCTTTAACAGTGTTAGAGGGAATCCTATTCCCCTGGCCTCATTTTATTGTGAGAAAATTTCCTGTCTACTCCCCAGGAGGGAATATGGATGAAGTAACATTGGTGCTTCTCCCAGCTCCTCTCATTTACTCTTCTCCAAGGAAGAAGTGATGGAGGGAGAAGACACTGATCATTCCCGGTTCCAGCACTGTCTCTATCTTTTTCTGTCTCTGTCCGCGTGTGTGCGTGTGTGCGTGTGTGTATCTCTGTCCTTCTCTTGCTATCTCTCTTGCTCTTTCAAGCTCTCTCTCAAGCTCTCTCCACCACCACCACCCCTGAATTGTGCTGCCCTCAGAGGAGACGCCACTCTACCCCTGATTCCACATGGCAAGCGCACCTATTGGGGGCCACTCACTGTTCTCACTTGAAAGACTTGATGGGAAAAGATAGCATCTTCCTTGCAACTTGCAAGGAGAGGGTCTGTTGTGTAGACACTCTGACGCAGGGAAGAAAGGGGGTAGGGAGAGTAAGAAGAAGCCTGATTGTGGCCACAAACCCGATCGGAATCTCCAGTCCAACTCCAGCAACAATGAAGCTGATGTTGGCCACATGAACCTTACCTAATTCTTTCTACAATCCTAGAGAAAGAGAGAGGTTTGAGTACTAATGATGATGGAACCTTACAAGTAACTGTCTCCCATAAAAAAAATTTTGAATATCTGTGAAATTATATCCTCTACACACCCGTGTGTGTGTGTGTGTGAGTGTGTGTCTGTGTGTGTTAATTTGCCCGCTTCCTTCTTATACCAACTCCATCCTCTGAAACAAAACTTGACACTTTGAGAAGGTGGCTCTTCTCAAGCAACAAACAGCTTGTTCTCAGCAGCTCTGCTGGCCTCTTATGTGAGGCATCAGACAGTTCACCTTTCTCCATGGAATGAAGCTTTTGGTAGCCCTGGAAATGGCCAAATAGCTGAGCAGAAATGTTAAAAAACTGTGCACTGGGAAAGTCCAACAGTTATGTCACACAAACTGGAGCCAACAGTTCTCACTCCTTGTTAACAATAGCAAGCTGTCTAACCTTGGGAAAGCAGCTTCCTGCTTTGTTTCCACGAACAGGATTTTGGATAATTATCTTAGCCATATATTTTCACGGTGTTTTTTTTTTTTAATCACCCATAATACTCAGACTTTTGGAGATTTTTTCTATGTTTTAAAGGAATAAGAAAAAAATTCTTACTTTAGTTATCCAGCACTTCCGTCATCACAGATTTGAGCTAGGATTATTATTGATAATAAATTGATAGAATTCTGAAAATCAAATTTTCAGAAGCTATTCATGTTTCTTAAAAATGGAAGATTTAGGACTTCCCTGGTGGTCCAGTGGTTAAGACTCCGCGCTCCCAGTGCAGGGGGCGCGGGTTCAATCCCTGGTAAGGGAACTAGATCCTGCATGCCATAACTAAGAGCCCGCATGCTACAACTAAAAGATCCTGCATGCCGCAACTAAAAAAGGATCCCGTGTACCACAACTAAGACCCGGCGCAGCCAAATAAATAAATATTTTTTTAAATGAAGGGTTTGTGGGAATTCCCTGGTGGTCTAGTGGTTAGGGCTCCACGCTTCCACTGCAGGGGGCACAAGTTCAACCCCTGGTCAGGGAACTAAGATCCTGCATGCCGCGTGGCCAAAAAAAAAACAAAACGGAAGGTTCACTAGATGAGTCGGGGTAGGCTAAATACTGAAACAACCTGGAAAATCTTAGTGGGTTAACATAACCATGTTTTGTTTCTTGCTCGTGCCACAGTCCAACAAGGGTTGGTGGAGGCAGGGTGGATCACTTCGTGTTCATCAGGGACACTATCTGGTAGCTCCTCTATCCCCTGGGAACTCAAAGTCTGCCACTAGATGCTCTGCATCTGGCAGAAATAAAAATAAAGGGAGGGGGAGCTCAGCAGAGCTAGAGAAAGAGAGCATGGAAGGCTGCTTGCCGAGGGGGTTTTAGGGGCCAGGGCCAGAGGTGGCACAAATCCCTTCTCCCTGCTTTCTATTGGTTAGAGCTGAGTCACGTGGCTGTACCGAACTGCAAGGGAGTCTGGGGAACGTAGTCAAGCTGTGTACCCAGGAAGAAGAAACGGGTTTGGGGAACATCTAGCCAGACTGACACGATTGTCACGTAAAAATTTCAAACCTGTTGTAGAAACTGTAGGTTCACTGCCAAGATCCCTGTCACCAGGCAATGCACCCATCCGTGAGTGTTGTCTGCTAATGGCTCAGAGCTGCTCCCTTCTTTGGAGACTTGTCCTCAGACAACGTGGAGCTGTTTCAGGGAAGTTACACCTCCACACCCCGCACTGAGCAGCCCACAGCCAATGGCTGACTACTGTGAAGTATAAAAAGCCAGTCCCTTGCCTCAAGGGGAGACCAACTCTGGTACAAATCATGCTCCAGAGAGCCCCGTGGGGTCAGGCAGAGGTAAGTCTCCAGCTGAGACCACTTCCTTGCTTAGCGCCTTCTTCAGCCCCACCCTCCTTCCTTCACTCCCCTTCTCCCTCAGTGAAGCACTTACACAAGAATCCTCATTTCAGTCTCTGCTCCCAGAGAACCTACCCTGAACCGGGATTTTACGTCAGAAAGTAATACTACTCACATCTCATAGGAAAAGAAAAAGTCGATCTGTAAATATTTAAGTGCTCTCAGTAGAGTATAGGTAGTCCTATACTCAATAAACAAAGACTGCTTTCCCAGCACTGCAAACAGAGTCCTTTTATGGTGAATGTAGATTGTGGCCTCATTCTTCATTTTTGTTTCCTACCCTTTCTACTTTGACCAAGTCACTGTGGCCACTGGGGCATCTAGGATCTGAGTATCAGCTTTGCCAGGCCAGAAATGTGTTTATTACATCTTTGGAAGTATCACAACCCATAGGAGAGTGCAGGTATAAATCATGATTCCAGTTAACTGGTTTACATCCATAGTGATATCTGTTCTGTGACCCATAAGTTTCATGTACCTAGGATTCCCCTTCCAGGTGCATAAGTTCTCTCTGAAGATTAAAAAAAAAAAAAAAAACTACTTCTCAAATATAGAACCATAGGAACAAAGGAATTAAATAAGGACAATGAACTTGAAACACCCTTTTTCACAGTCAAGGATGTTTCCAAACGCTGTTTTGAAGACCAAGAGCACATCTTAATCGTCTCATGCCAAATAAATGACATTTAAATCGAGAGGAATCAGAATTACCTGGAAAGTTCTAGGAACACAATGGCAATGTATCCTTCCAAGATTTCCTCTTATCAGAAGCTTATGTTTACCTTTGCCACTAAATCCCCTCCTAGTTTAAACCTACTGTCACAACATAACTTCATTCTCAACTTTATGTCTCTTTTTACATTTTTACTCATTTTTTTCATTCTCTTGTCTTAAGAGTTCCAGCCAGTCACTAAAACTTAAATTTTAGTTTAGCTGTTTCCTGATGACTTCTGAGCAATTACCGTAATCTCAATAATAGTTTCCAAAAGGACAATGTAGATTTTGTTGTGTCTTGGAAATGCTCCTCTCATTTACAGATTACATCAGAATCCTGTAGAAAGTATTGATTTTACATTTATGCAGCTGTCCAGGCAGCATGATTACAAGGTGCTTAAGATACGGAATTGTATTAATAATCTATTGCTGTATAACAACAAAGATTTAATTATCTCACAGTTCTGAGGGTCAGAAATTCAGGAGTGACTTAGCTGAGTAGTTCCGGCTCAGGGTGTGTCAGAGGTTGCAAGGAAGCTATCAGCCGGGGCTGCAGTCATCTGAAGGCTGGACTGGGGCTAGAAGATCCATTTCCAAGATGACACACTCACATGACTGTTGACAAGAGGTCTCAGTTCCTTCTTATGTGGGCCTCTCCACAAGGCTGTCTGAGTGGCTTCTGGACACAGCAGCTGGCTTCCTCCAGAGCCAGTGATCTAAGACCAAGTGCTTCTGCAGGCACACTGTCTTTTATGACCTAGTCTCAAAAGAGACACACCACTTCTGCCATATTCTATTTGTTAGAAATAAATCACTGGGGAATTCCCTGGTTGTCCAGTGGTTAGGACTCGACATTTTCACTGCAGGGGGCACAGGTTTGATCCCTGGTCGGGAACTAAGGGAACTAAGATCCCAAATGCTGCCAAAAAAAAAAAAACACCAAGTCCAGCTCTTGAAAGTATGTCAAAGAATTTATGGACATAGGGCTTCCCTGGTGGCGCAGTGGTTGAGAGTCCGCCTGCCGATGCAGGGGACGTGGGTTCGTGTCCTGGTTCGGGAAGATCCCACATGCCACGGAGCGGCTGGGTCCGTGAGCCATGGCCGCTGAGCCTGTGCGTCTGGAGCCTGTGCTCCGCAACGGGAGAGGCCACGACAGTGAGAGGCCCGCGTACCGCAAAAAAAACAGAACAAAACAAAAAAGAATTTATGGACATGTTTTAAACAAATGCACAACTCTTTTTTATATAAATTTTTTTAAATTTTATTATTATTTATTTTATTTATTTATTTTTGGCTGTGTTGGGTCTTTGTTGCTGTGCGCGGGCTTTCTCTAGTTGCAGTGAGCAGGGGCTACTCTTCATTGCGGTGTGCGGGCTTCTCATTGCAGTGGCTTCTCTTTGTTGCAGAGCACGGGCTCTAGGTGCCGGGCTTCAGGAGTTGTGGCTCGGGCTCTGGAGTGCAGGCTCAGTAGTTGTGGCACACGGGCTTATTTGCTCTGCGGCATGTGAGATCTTCCCAGATCAGGGCTCGAACACGTGTCCCCTGCATTGGGAGGCAGATTCGTAACCACTGTGCCACCAGGGAAGCCCCCCCCGAATACACACCTCTTCACAGTACTGGTTCTGAACTACAATCATGTTCTTCAGAGTCCCTCTCAAATTTGCAAAGTGCTTTTTAATATGGTTTTGAGTTCAAATTGATGCCAATCTATTTATAATCTTACAACGAGGACAGGATTTTTTAAATTCATAGGCATTATTTTACTTTCTTAACTTTTTGTGGCAGTAATTTCAGATTCACAGAAAATTGCAAAAATAGTACAAAGAATTACTGTGTACATTTCACCCACATTCCCCAAATGTTTCATTTGCTTTATTCCCTTTCTCTCTCTTTCTATGTATTTTTCTGAATCATTTGAGAATAAGTTGTAGACATAACGTCCCTTTACCCTGAATACTTCAGGGTACATTTCCTAAAAACAATGGTACTCTCTTGTATAACCAATGTACAGTTACCAAAATCAGGAAATCAAATATCATCTAATCTATAAACTTTATTCACTTGTCACCAATTGTCCCACTAACGTCCTTTTTTTTTTTTTTTTTTTCCTTTTTGGCCATGCCACATGCAGAATCTTTGTTCCCCGACCAGGATGGAAACCTGGGCCCCTGGCAGTGAAAGTGCCAAGTGCTAACCACTGGACCACCAAGGAATTCCCCACTAATGTCCTTTAAAGGGGAAAAAAACTTTTTTCCTCATCCAGGATCCAGTCCAAGGTCACATATTGCATGTAACTGTCACATCTCTTTAGTCTCCTTTCATCAGAGTAATTTCTGTCATTTTTTTTTTTTTTTGGCTGCGTTGGGTCTTCGTTGCTGCACGTGGGCTTTCTCCAGTTGTGGCAAGCGGGGGCTACTCTTCATTGAGGTGTGCGGGCTTCTCACTGTGGTGGCTTCTCTTGCTGCAGAGCACAGGCTCTAGGCACGCAGGCTTCAGTAGTTGTGGCATGCGGGCTCAGTAGTTGTGGCTTGCGGGCTCTAGAGCGTAGGCTCAGTAGTTGTGGCGCACGGGCTTAGTTGCTCCTCAGCGTGTGGGATCTTCCCGGACCAGGGCTCGAACCCGTGTACCCTGCATTGGTAGGCAGACTCCCAACCACTGCGCCATAAGGGAAGTCCCACAATTTCTGTCTTTCTTTGTCTTTCATGACCTTGATATTCTTGAAGACTACAAGCCATTTATTATCTCAATTTGAGAGCAAATAGTATTCAATTTGCTTACAGACGTGCATCTTCATTCCTATGTAAGCTTTGTAAATCTTTCTGAGAAGCACATAGAAATAAGCACTGCTAAATATCTTTACAGTCTATCAGTGGCTTGTGAGCCAACTGATAATTTTGAGAATCAATAAAGGGAAAGAATCAAACATTGATCTTGCCTTCCTTATCGAGCTGCAGCACTACAGAACCACATAATAGATGAAGTAGAATTACAGAAGGAATGACAGAATTAAAATATCACCATTTGGGACTTCCCTGGTGGTCCCGTGGTTAAGACTCCACACTCCCAATGCAGGGGGCCTGGGTTTGATCCCTAGTCAGGGAATTAGATGCCACATGTCGCAACTAAAAAAACAAAAACAAAAACAAAAAGGATCCCGCATGCCACAACTAAGACCCAGCACAGCCAAATAAATAAATATTTTTTTTAAAAAATCACCATTTTGCAACCCCCAATGAATAAATAAATCCAAACATTGATCATCAATGCCTGCTAACATCACAAAAAGAGTCAGACATTATGTGCTGCTAGCTAGGCATACCCAACACTGCCTATGAAATACAACTGCCAAAAAAGCAAACCTGAATTTCATCAAGTGTCTCTAAATCAGCACTGTCCCAAAGAAATATAATGCAAGCCACTATGTAATTTTAAATCTTCTAGTTGCCACATTAAAAGCAACTAAAGAGAAATATGTGAAATTAATTTTATTAACATTTATTTAACCCAATACGTTCAAAATATTATCACAACATGAAATCAATATAAAAATTATTGGGGCTTCCCTGGTGGCACAGTGGTTGAGAGTCCGCCTGCCGATGCAGGGGACACGGGTTCGTGCCCCGGTCCGGGAGGATCCCACATGCCACGGAGCAGCTAGGCCCGTGAGCCATGGCCGCTGAGCCTGCGCGTCCGGAGCCTGTGCTCTGTAACGGGAGAGGCCACAACAGTGAGAGGCCCGCGTACTGCAAAAAAAAAAAAAAGTTATTAATGAGATAGCTTCCATTCCTTTTTTGCACTGTCTTGATAACCTACTGTGTATTTTACACCTGTAGCACATCTCAATTTGGACCCGTATTAAAGATAATAATTATACAGACACTTGTTAAAGATGGTAGGGCAGATTTTATTCCAGAGGGACTACTGCAATGGGGTTTGCAGGAAGGGAGCAAGATTGGGCTCAACTCTGAATACAGCAAGGACAAATGGAGATTTATAGCCAAAGAGCAGCGTTGGGGTCAATGAATGAAAAATGACAAGAGGAAAACCTCATGACTAGGGGGATTATTGCAAGAAGGACTCAGAATTCTTACTAAAGGCAAGCTGGCATGATAAGATATTGAGGGTAGGGGATGAGGAATTTGATCAGATATCAAGAGTGGGATTTTCACTAAACTGACCCAGCAGGGTTCTTGCTAAAACTGGATAAAGCAGGCCAAGGACAAAGCCCAGGACTCAAAGGAGCCTAACTCAAGTTTGGTCAAAGAGGGAGAGTCTCTGTCACTCATCACATCTCGAGTATTCAATAACCACACATGGTCAGTGGCCACCATATTGGACAGTGCAGCTCTAGACAGAATTATCACTGAGCAAGAAATGCAGAAAAGAGAGGAACATGTTAGATACCACCCCAGAAAAGCAAGCAACCCAGGCAGACAGTGGGATTCTCTACAAGACAATTTGATTTTTTCAACAAATAAACTGCAAGCGTAGAAAAAGAGATGGAGGGGAATTTCTACATGAAAAAAAGATTTAAAATGCGTATAATCCAATCACAGTGTGTGGATTTTATTTGGATTCTGATGCAAACAAACTAAAACAAATGTATGCCACTTAGGACACAAGTGGAAATTTGAACACTGGCTTGAAATTTTGTGACAATAAATAATTATTATGTAATTTTTTTAAAGATTTATTTATTATTCATTTATTTTTGGCTGCATCACTTCTTAGCTGTGGCACATGGGATCTTCTTTGAGGCAGGCTGGATCCTTCGTTGTGGCATGCAGGCTTCCCTCCATCTGTGGTGTGCGGGTTTTCTCTTCTTTAGTTGAGGTGCACGAGCTCAGTAGTTGTGATGCGCGGGCTTAGTCGCCTCGTGGCATGTGGGATCCTAGTTCCCTGACGACCAGGAGTCAAACCCGAGTTCCCTGCATTGTAAGGTGGACTCTTCACCACTGGACCACCAGAGAAGTCCCTATTATCTAATTTTCTCAAGTGTTAATAATAGTCATGTGGTTATGTTGAAAGAAAAAGTCCTTATCTTTTAAAGATACATACTGAAGTATCTAGGGATGAAATTGTATGATGTTTTAGATTCACATCAAAATTATAAAGGGTTGGGCTTCCCTGGTGGCGCAGTGGTTGAGAGTCCGCCTGCCGATGCAGGGGACGCAGGTTCGTGCCCTGGTCCGGGAAGATCCCACATGCCGCGGAGCGGCTGGGCCCGTAAGCCATGGCCGCTGAGCCTGCGTGTCTGGAGCCTGTGCTCCACAACGGGAGAGGTCACAACAGTGAGAGGCCCCAACAGTGAGAGGCCCGCGTACCGAAAAAAAAAAAAAAAAAGTCAAACCAATAAAGCTCCTAAAAGATAATGTAGGAGAATATCTCTTTGTGCATACAACAAGCACCAGCCAATAAGGACAGATAAACTAGACACAAAGGAAAACAGATGTTACACACACACACACACACACACACACACACACATTATAAAGGGTATCCATTTGTATGAGGTCTGCAGAATAGGCATATGCATAGAGACTGAAAGCAGATGAGTGTTTACCAGGACTGGGAAGAGGGAGGGCAATGGGGAGTGACTGCTTAATGGGTATGGAGTTTCCTTTTTGGGGGTATTAGGTAGTGGTGATGTTTGCACAAGATCATGAATTACTAAATGCCACTTAATTGTACAATTTAAAATTGTGGGGGACTTCCCTGGTGGTCCAGCAGTTAAGACTCCACGCTCCCAATGCAGGGAGCCCAGGTTGCATCCCTGGTCAGGGAACTAGATCCCACATGCCGCAACTAAGAGTTTGCATGCCGCAGCTAAAGATCCCGCATGCCGCAAGGAAGATCCCACATGCCGCAACTAAGACCCGGCACAGCCAAATAAATAATTTTTTTTAATGTGGAAAATAGTGAATTTTATGTTAGATGAATGTTACTACAATTTTTTTAATAAAAAGAAATATATCTGAAAGAAAAATAAAACTATAAGCAGGAGAGCATGTGTGATTAGAGATGAATTGAGTTAGGGTTGATAATTGCTGAAAGTGGATCATTTTATTATTCTCTTTAGTTTGTGTATGTCTAAAATTTCCCTTAATAAAAATTAAAAAAACAAAGTCTGTCAACCATAAGGGAATATTGAATATGGACTGAGTATTCGATGATGTTAAAGGATATTGTTTATTTTTAAAGTGTGATAGTGACATAATGGCATAGTGTTTATGAAAAAAAAAGTTTATCACTTATGGATGCATTCTGTATTATCTACAGGTGAAATGACATGATACTTTGAATTTGCATTAAAATACTCTGGCAGGAAAGAAAAGAGCAGGGAGGGGTTAGTTTGAAACAAAAATTGGAAAATGTTGACAACTGTTTAAGCTGAGTGATGGGTATGGGGAGGTTATATCAATCTCTCTAATTTTTTAACTTTGAAATTTTCCAAAATAAAATATTTTAAAAATACATCAACCCCTATCAGCACCCATTAGCAGTCCCAGTTTTCATTCCAGTATGTAAGCTCTCACCTGGACTCTTGTATTTAAGTGGTTTCCAACGTTAAGATTAAAGACATGTTAAACAAAATAACAATACTAGGTCACGCCCTTCTCTTTGGAAATAGTGAAGTATCTGTCAGCTGCTTAGATTTTTTTGTTGTTGTTATTTTAGAATGTGACTGCATGAGACAGTTCAGCACATCTGGCCAACAATGCCTGCCTTCCTTTTGCACTGAAAGAAATAGAAGTGTATGTTCATTTCGAAGAGGACGTTTATGTCAAATGCAGTGCATTATCTTCGCAAGATTCCACCCCTTCGCTGAAACGGGAGCCAGGAACAGGAGCACCCACTAATAAGCTGGGGTTTTTCTTCTTTTTTTAGCTTCAGAACCTCTTGGGGGAATATGTGTTTGCAAACAGTTTCCATATTAATACTAAACGTGCCAACTCAGTAACGATGAAAATAACAAGAACGGGTTAAAACAAATAAAAGAGTTTATCACCTCTGTAATTATTTCCATTTTGGAACCAGAGTACTGTCCTTGCATTAATGAGAAAAGGCTTTAGTGCACAATGAGACTTTCATCTGAGGCCTTGTGCAACAGAAAAATTGAAAACTTTTTTGAGTTCATGAAACTCATTCTCAATTTTGACCTAAACCAGCTGTTTCACTTAAGCCAATGTGTATATATATATATACATATATATATATATATATATATTTTTTTTTTTTTTTGCGGTACGCGGGCTTCTCACTGTTGTGGCCTCTCCCGTTGTGGAGCACAGGCTCCAGACGCGCAGGCTCAGCGGCCATGGCTCACGGGCCCAGCCGCTCCGCGGCATGTGGCATATTCCCGGACAGGGGCACAAACCCGCGTCCCCTGCATCGGCAGGCGGACTCTCAACCATTGTGCCACCAGGGAAGCCCAAGCCAGTGGATATTTTAAAAAACAAAATAGGGCTTCCCTGGTGGCGCAGTGGTTAAGAATCTGCCTGCCGATGCAGGGGACACAGGTTGGAGTCCTGGTCCGGGAAGATCCCACATGCTGCAGAGCAACTAAGCCCGTGCGCCACAACTACTGGGCCTGTGCTCTAGAGCCCGCGAGCCACAACTACTGAGCCCATGTGCCACAACTACTGAAGCCTGCGCACCTAGAGCTGGTGCTCCGCAACAAGAGAAGCCACCGCAGTGAGAGGCCTGTGCACCGCAAGGAAAAGTGGCCCCGCTTGCTGCAACTTAGAAGAAAGCCCGCGCACAGCAACGAAGACCCCACACAGCCAAAAATAAATAAATAAATAAATATATTTTAAAAATAAATAAAATAAAACAACAATAACAACAAACCTATTCTTTCCAGAGCCAGATCCCCCCCAGCAAAGCCTCAACAGACGTGTGATCCTTTAGGAAAGCACCATTAGAAAACTTCTACAAGCCTATTACAATGCCAGGGATTGTCCTTAAAAATTGGCTTAAAATATATATTTAGCCAAGTGTATGCGAGTTCATCAAAGATGTAGCCTGACCCACTAGGATGGTTATAATCAAAGAGTGAGACAAGAACAAGTGTTGGTGAAGATGCAGAGAAACTGGAACCCTCGTACACTACTGGTGGGAATGTAAAATGGTACAGCCAGTTTGGAAAGCAGTCTGGGAGTTCCTCAAAAAATTAAACACAGAGTTAGCATGGGACCCAGCAATTCCACACCTAGGTATAGACCCAAGAGAAATAAAAACACACATCCACATCAAACTTGTACACAAATGTTCATAGCAGCATGATTCATTAGATCCATAAAGTAGAAACAGCCCAAATGTCTACCAACTGATGCATGGATAAACAAAATGTGGTCTAGGCACACAGTGTACTGACACGCGCTACAACATGGATAAACCTGGAAAACATTATGCTAAATGAAAGAAGCCAGACACAAGAGCCACATACTGTATCATTCTATTTATATAAAATGTCCAGAACAGGCACATCTAGAGAGACGCGAGTGGCTGCCGAGGGCTGGGTGGGAGGAGATTGGAGAGAAATGGGGAGTTACTGCTAGTGGGTATGGGTTTCTTTTGGGGGGATAAAAATGTTCTGGAATTACTAGTGATGTCTGCACAACCTTATGAATGTACTAAAACCCACTGAATTATACACTTTAAAAGGGTGAGCTTTATGGCACATGAATTACGTCTCAATAAAAAAAATGTTTTAAAATATGTAGCATGTTACTACCAACTGCCTAGTACTTCCTTGTAGAGGTAAACGAAGAACAGTGTGTAGTGGGGAAGATAACAATCTAGTTCCTCGTCCTTGCCTAAATCATGCTTGGAATTTACCCCGCAGCCTGTACCAATCCACACTGACCCAAACAGGCGACACTTCACACTGGGTGTTGCCACTCTTTTGCCGTTTCATTACATCGTGTAAATGCCATGATCACTTTGGACTATGTCAATTAAAACAAACGTAAAGAGTCAGTGGTCAGCCGCATAGCACAGGGAGATCAGCTTGGTGCTTTGTGACCACCTAGAGGGGTGGGATAGGGAGGGTGAGAGGGAGACGCAAGAAGGAGGGGATATGGGGATATATGTATACGTATAGCTGATTCACTTTGTCATAAAGCAGAAACTAACACACCATTGTAAAGCAATTATACCCCAATAAAGATGTTAAAAAAAAAAGTCAATGGTGAGAACAGTGGAATTGAGCTGTCTCAAGCGGTGCCCTATCTAAATCTTGCCTCTCCCTGCCTCTTACCCTGGCTTAGAGGCCCCAACAGAAGTCCCCAGTGGGGGAAAGCAGTTTAATAACTCAGTCATGTGTCACTGACACCGTGGGTATGTTTCGGATATGTTTCTAAAACTATATAAACCAGATTTTCATAAGGATAAGTAAAATTTTAACAAATTTAGGAGAGGCTTAAAAATAAATCTTATTGGACTTCCCTGGTGGTCCCGTGGCTAAGACTCTTCCAATGCAGGGGAAACGGGTTTGATCCCAGGTTGGGGAAGTTCCTCACGCCATGAAGTTCCTCATGCCTCGGGGCAAGGCCAAAAATATAGATAAATAAATCTTATTATGAATAATCTTATTAAATTACCTCTATTTCTTTGTTGGGCCGTCCCTAATTTTCATATATCTAGTTTATTTAAAGTGTAGGAGACATATAAAGGTTCTGTATTATAGATATATTTATACATAAGTGAATATTTATATCTCTAATTCATTAGAAAAGAGCTTCCTGAACCCAGAAAATGGTTAGGTTCAGGTTTAAGTAGTGAAGCTAATTCAAAACTTTCTTTTTGGCGACCATACATCCAAAATGTACTTAGTAAGGCTAATTCTAAGTGGGTTTTGCTGTTTTCTTCTTTCTTTTTATAACTAAATGAAAATTCTCTGTCAGATTAATTTATATAAGAATGAGGCAGAGTATAAATATTTAAAATAATAACTAAATTTTTAAAAATAGGGCTTCCCTGGTGGCGCAGTGGTTGAGAATCCGTCTGCCAATGCAGGGGATGTGGGTTCAATCCCCGGTCCGGGAAGATCCCACATGCTGCAGAGCAACTAAGCCCCGTGTGGTACAACTACTGAGCCTGTGCTCTAGAGCCTGCGTGCCGCAACTACTGAAGCCCGCGTCCCTAGATCCCGTGCTCTGCAACAAGAGAAGCCACCAAAATGAGAAGCCCGCGCATCTCAGCAAAGAGTAGTCCCCACTTGTGGCAACTAGAGGAACCCTGTGCGCAGCAACAAAGACCCAACACAGCCAAAAATAAATAAATAAAATAAATTTATTTTTTTTAAATAATAATACGGGCATACCTTCGAGATGTAGGTTCTGTTCCAGACCACCACAATAAAGTGAATATTGCAAAATAACAAAAGCAAGTCACATGAATTTTTTCATTTCCCAGTGCATATAAAAGTTTTGTTTACACTATACTATAGTCTATTAAGTGTACAATAGCATTATGTCTAAAACAATGTACATACCTTAATTTTAAAAACTGTATTGCTGCGAGTTCCCTTGTGGTCCAGTGGTTGGGACTCAATACTTTCACTGCCATGGCCCTGGGTTTGATCCTTGGTCAGGGAACTGCCACCCCACAAGACGCACAGCCAGAAAACCCCCCCAAAAAACCAATAACTGTATTGCTAAAAAATGCTAACCATCATCTGAGCCTTCACTGAGTCACAGTAGTAACATCAAAGATCACTGATCACAGATCACCATAACGAATACAATAATAATAATGAAAAAGTTTAAAATATTGCCAGAATTACCAAAATGTGACACAGGGACACGAAGTGAGCAAATGCTGTTGGACAATGGAGCCAATAGACTTGCTCCATGCAGGGTTGCCACAAACCTTCCATTTGTAAAAAATATAATATCTGCAAGGCACAATAAAACAAGGTATGCCTGTAATTATCTTACCCAAATTTCCACCACCAGATGAATGGATAAACAAAATGTGGTATACGCATATAATGAAAAATTATTCCACCATAAAAAGGAAGGAAATCCTGACATATGCTACAAAATGGATGGACCTTGAGGACATCCATAAAATAAGTCAGACAGAGAAAGGCAATTACTGTATGATCTCACTTATATATGGAATGTAAAAACATTGAACTCATAGAAACAGAAAGTAGAATGATGGTTGCCAGGGGCTGAGGGGAGGGGGGAATGGGGAGATGTTGGTCAAAGGGTAAGCTTTCAGTTATCAGATGAATAAGTTCTGGGGATGTAATGTACAGCATGGTGACTAAAGTTAACAATACTGAAAAAAAAAAGGGGGACTTCCCTAGCAATCCAGTGGGTAAGACTCTGCGCTCCCAATGTAGGGGACCGGGGTTTGATCCTCGGTCAGGGAACTAGAGCCTGCATGCCGCAACTAAAAGATTCCACACGTGGCAACAAAGATCCTGCATGCCGCAACTAAGACGGGCGCAGCCAAATAAATTAATTTTTTAAAAACCCAAAAAACAAAAAACAATACTGTATTGTGTACTTGTAAGTTGCTAAGAGAGTAGATCTTAAAAGTCCCAACCTGTGGGGCTTCCCTGGTGGCACAGTGGTTAAGAGTCCGCCTGCCGATACGGGGGACACGGGTTCGTGCCCCGGTCTGGGAAGATCCCACGTGCCACAGAGCGGCTGGGCCCGTGAGCCATGGCCGCTGAGCCTGCGCGTCCGGAGCCTGTGCTCCGCAACGGGAGAGGCCACAACAGTGAGAGGCCCGCGTAACGAAAAAACAAACAAAAAAAAAGTCCCAACCTGTGGACTGCTGATACTTTGGTAAATCATACTGTTGATGTTAATGCTTCTCCCTCCTATTGTCAAGGCATTCCTGTCCTCAACCACTCCTTGGTCACCCTCTAACAAGCATCCTCTGAGAAGCGTCGGCTGAGTGCAGTCCTCAGATTATTGGTAATGCCCGGAGTCCACAAAAGGGATCCACACACAGTTCATGAGTCAGAGGAAAAATAAAACAACTGTGTCCACATACATTTAATAAATTTGAATTTAAATAAAATATGATTTTCACAGAAATTTCAATTATGATTACAATCCTAAAGTTTGTGCATTCACCATAAACATGCCATCAATCAGCTAACATTCATTTGCTAAGGGTGCATTTGATCTTAGACACAATGATTTTTATGTCACTTGCGTATTCTTACTTTCATTTGTCCAATTTGCAAGTCTCGTTTTAACAGTAGTACTTCATCTTATTCCCAATTTGGAAAAATTGATCAGCAGTCTATTGAAGCATAAAATCAGTTAAGAAAAAGTTATCTAAATACTGAAGTGCAGAATAACTTCGTAAATGCAAATAGTGCATAAGAAATTGTCAATATAGAGCTGACTCTGTATTGCTGGGGCAAAAGTATCTCTAAGTGTGATGGGCACACAGAACAAGAACAGAAATAAGAAATAGAATTACTTTATGAAAATTAAGTTTTGACTCTAGATCCCTGTACTTTGCCTGTTCTGAAACTATCAAATAGTGGCAGGAAGCCACCAGAGCCTTGAATACTTTTCATAAACAGAGCACAATGACCTCTCTGGTAAACCAACTGAGATTCTCCAGAATAAGCTAAAAATTGTACTTTCCAGGATGCTAAAGGTTCAAGTTGTACTACTGCCAAGAAGTTTGTAAAACCACTCACAATGTTAATGGAAATGTTATGTTAGGAAGCAAAAAGGAATGGCCTGTTGGCAAAATTCTCTGATCAAATGAGGGTGCTACGTATCCCCTAATATCAATAGCATTCTTTTGTTGTTGTTGTTAATAAATTTATTTATTTATTTATTTATTTTCGGCTGTGTTGGGTCTTCTTTGCTGCACGCAGGCTTTCTCTAGTTGCGGCGACTAGAGAAACTAGTACGGGGGCTACTCTTCATTGCGGGTGCACAGGCTTCTCACCGTGGTGGCTTCTCTTGTTGCTGAGCACGAGCTCTAGAGAACACGGGCTTCATAGTTGCGGCATGCGGGCTCAGTAGTTGTGGTTCGCGGGTTCTAGAGCACAGGCTCAGTAGTTGTGGCGCATGGGCTTAGTTGCTCCACGGCATGTGGGATCTTCCCAGACCAGGGCTTGAACCCGTGTCCTCTGCATTGGCAGGCGGATTCTTAACCACTGTGCCACCAGGGAAGTCCTTCAATGGCATTCTGTATCAAGCACTTATGATGATGTTTAGGTGAATAGATATTTCTCATTACAGCTGCGGTAAACTTTCTCTTGGCCTATGTAACAAGCATAGATGAGTGAGAAGTGCTCAGTATATTCTTGTGTTTATTTCTGAATACCCATGTTATAAAAACTATTCTTCATTTAGGTAAAAATTAGTCCGAGAACAAGTGCTGGGGTAGCACCAGCTATGCAAGCAGCAATACAGGGCTTTGGTAGGTGAATCAGATTGGTGGCAAGTGACAGAAAAAGAATTGAAAGTGCCTTAAGGGAATTCCCTGGCGGTTCAGTGGTTGGAACTCCATGCCTTCACTGCCAAGGGTGAAGGCTAAAAAAAAAAAAAAAAGAGAAAGAAAAAAAAGTGCCTTAAACCAGAGAGCATTTAATGACTCACACGACTTAATTCAGGCACTCAAGTGATATCATCAAAAGCTGTTTTGTCTCCATCTCTCCACTCTGGCTTCTGCTCCATTAGCTTCATTCTCAGGCTCCACAGAGTGTCTCAAGTTGCCAGTCTTCCAATAGCCCCAACTACCGTCAACTTGAATCTCGCTAGGTCTAACTGAGTCACATACCCATCCATGAATCAGTCTTTGGTCAAAGGAATGCAATGCTTTGATTGGCCACACTTGAGTCACCATCCATCTCTGGAAATGGGGATGAATTCCACTCTCACCAAGGCAAAGAGTCTGAGATGCCAGAAGGGCTGATCTTCCAAAGGAAAATCAGGGAATCAGACCAAGAGAAGGTTGAATAGATGATGGGGAAGGAGGTGATAACAGACGCCAATTATAGTGTGTGAATAAAATGACAGTTTTTTCACGCTCCTTTATTCACTCAGGACAGTTGGACGTCAGCAATATGCCTCTTGACTCTGTGGAAGTAATCCAATTAAACTGCTCCCACTCAGGGGCATGCTTTTTTCAGTGTGCTCTGAAAAGTAATAGGTGACACGTATAAGATGACTTTTTCATACCAGAGTGCGTTAACTACCCAGAAAAAGGTGCTCGTATAAGCGTGAAATGGATAATGCCAGTAAATAACATTTCTGACTATTCCAGGGCTTGCTCCTTTCCAGAGCACGATTCAGTGATGCATTTAATACATTGGATAGTCTGAAATTATCGCTCGAGATCCAAAATATTGTGATTTCTAATGTTCAGTATAAAATTTTGGACTTTTTAAATATCACACTAGGCACAAATGGCTCAATCACCAGGACTTTCACCCTCTCTCCACCTTTGATGAGTTTCTTCAGTTGATGGATGTCGTAGTCCGAAAGTGGGTTGGAAAAGAATTTCCAGACACAAGGCAGAATGTAAAGAAGATAGAATTTATTAGAGGGAAGGGTCGCTGCCAGAACAGTGGGCCGACTTCCTAGTAGTCTGGGAGAAGCCCGAACATATGCTAATTTCCAGACACAAGGCAGAATGTAAAGAAGATAGAATTTATTAGAGGGAAGGTCGCTGCCAGAACAACGGGCTGAATTCCTGGTAGTCTGGGAGAGTCGAGCCCGAACATGTGCTATTGATCAGTTTTCATAGCCAGAAAACAAAGGAATGGTCCGAGGTGAAAATTTCATTTACTGATTGGTCGAGCCACATATACCTTCCTTCTATAGGGTGGGAGTGGGACAGGGCATATGCCTTTCCTTATTTGGGACAGGTCCTGTTGACCTGTGGGAGTCGCCCAGGTGGGCTCAGGAATTTCGTAACCATCGCAACACAGTAGGGAGGGGGATTAAGAGTCCCGTAGGGGGTGTAACGCTGAAACTTTTTCTGGCAGGGTCATCCTTTGTCCTTGAAGCACCATTGTCCTTGGAGCACCACAATGGAGAAATCACTGCTGTATTTTGAGGTATATTTTAGAATCGCATGCACTTCCAGTTAAACAAGGCAAATTGACCTCATACATATATCTTGGATCTCTCTTGAAACCCCACCAGAAACACTGAAAGGAAATTTTTGAAGGCACAAGCTTGAAAAGAAACAGACAGCCCTAGAGAAGATGACAGCAGACAAGATATGACAACAAAATTTTGAAAACTGGAAAGTGGATGGCCAAGTGGCATAGGACATGATCAAGCAGAAAAAGCTAAGTGCCTGCAAAGTGGGAAACCAGTGAAAAGCATGACTCTCCATGTCACAGAATCCCCAGTAAAGCTAAGGAGCCAGAGGGTGAGGGCCTTCTCAAGGCAGGATGCAGGGTGCAGCCGAAAACAGAATGGGTGATATTTTTTTTTAATTTATTTTATTGAAGTATAGTTGATGTATAATGTTGTATTAATTTCTGCTGTAGAGCAAAGTGATTCAGTTAGACAGTTAGATTCTAACAGAATTCAGTTAGATTCTTTTTCATATTCTTTTCCATCATGGTTTATCACAGGATACTGAATATAGTTCCCTGTGCTATACGGTACGACCTGGTTGTTTATCCTGAGAATTCTTTCAGGGTAACAGCCAGAGCCCGAATCGTCATTCTATGCCTACACATTCCCAAATATAGAGTAAATGTGCATAAAAATTTGCTTCTTTTTTTTTTTTTTCTGTACGCGGGCCTCTCACTGTTGTGGCCTCTCCCGTTGCGGAGCACAGGCTCCGGACGCGCAGGCCCAGCGGCCATGGCTCACGGGCCTAGCCGCTCCGCGGCATGTGGGATCTTCCCGGACCGGGGCACGAACCCGTGTCCCCTGCATTGGCAGGCGGACTCTCAACCACTGCGCCACCAGGGAAGCCCTGCTTCATTTGTTAATGAAGGAACCTGCAGCATAGCAAAGCAGGTTCAAAGATCATTTGAGAAACTGAAATCTATATACTCAAGCAGGAAAAACATGCTGAGATAAGTTTATTTAGCCACAAAACTATTAATACCCTACAGGACGATAAAACCAATAACCTTTGGGGTTCTCATTTCTACTGGACATCTCTACTGAACACAAAGTTAACATGTAAGTTTACGGTAATTTTTCTTATAAGGCAATAAACATCTCTTTGAAAAGCCATAATTTGAATACTTACAAGCATTCTTCATATTACAATAGTATGAATAATATTATCTCACGTGTGTATTTAACGTTTTCCACTGTCCTAGCTCCTTTCCCTTAGGGCACTGGGGTTTTTTTGTTTTTAATTTTTATTCATTTATTTGTTTATTTTTTGGCTGCATTGGGTCTTTGCTGCTGCGCGCAGGCTTTCTCTAGTTGCAGCGAGCGGGAGCTACTCTTCGTTGCGGTGCATGGGCTTCTCATTGCGGTGGCTTTTCTTGTTGCGGAGCACGGGCTCTAGGCGCGCGAGCTTCAGTAGTTGTGGCACACTAGCTCGGTAGTTGTGGCTCGCGGGCTCTAGAGCACAGGCTCAGTAGTTGTACCGCACAGGCTTAGTTGTTCTGCGGCATGTGGAATCTTCCCGGACCAGGGCTCGAACCCATGTCCCCTTCATTGGCAGGTGGATTCTTAACCACTGCGCCACCAGGGAAGTCCCAGGACACTGGGCTTTTTTTTTTTTTTTTTTTTTTTTAGGACACTGGTTTTTAAAACTAAATGTGTAAAACAGAACCTGGAGTGTTTCCTTTTTAAAAAGGCAGATTCAGGCCCATCAGAGATTCTGACCATATTGTGCAGAAACATGTCTTAGTACATAAATGTAATAGGTGGACAGTTACAAAGTAGAGATGGGTTTTGCCACAGCTGTGACAGGGTGAAGGTGCTCAAACAAGACAACCACCGTGCGTGCCCCTGAGGCTCCTTGGGTCTGCCTAGGCCCTTCAGACTGTGGCTTTCCTTTTTCTCCTTCGTCAAACCTCTCAGCCTGCCCATCTCCCAAACCAGGGCAATCCTAATTCCACCCTCATATGGGGTCATTCATGTCTTTCTCCTCTCTCTTTTTTTTTTTTTTTAACACCTTTACTGGAGTATAATAGCTTTACAATGGTGTGTTAGTTTCTGCTTTATAACAAAGTGAATCAGTTATACATATACATATGTTCCCATATCTCCTCCCTCTTGCGTCTCCCTCCCTCCCACCCTCCCTCTCCCACCCCTCTAGGTGGTCACAAAGCACCGAGCTGATCTCCCTGTGCTATGCCGCTGCTTCCCCCTAGCTATCTACCTTACGTTTGGTAGTGTATATGTCCATGCCTCTCTCTCACTTTGTCACAGCTTACCCATCCCCCTCCCCATATCCTCAAGTCCATTCTCTAGTAGGTCTGTATCTTTATTCCCCTCTTACCCCTAGGTTCTTCATGACATTTTTTTCCCTTAGATTCCATATATATGTGTTAGCATACGATATTTGTCTTTCTCTTTCTGACTTATCTCCTCTCTCCTTTAAAGTCACTGTTTATATATCGCTTATGTGTGAAATCTGAAAAAAGGGTGTAAATGAACTTATCTACAAAACAGTAGAGTCACAGATGTAGAAAACAAACTTATGGTTACCAGGGGGTAAGGGGGGGAGGGATAAACTGGGAGATTGGGATTGGCATATACACACTACTATATATAAAATAGGTAACTAATAAGGACCTACTGTATAGCACAGGGAACTCTACTCAATACTCTGTAATTGCCTATATGGGAAAAGAATCTAAAAAAGAGTGGCTATATGTATATGTGTAACTGATTCACTTTGCTGTGCACCTGAAACTAACACAACATTGCGAATCAACTATACTCCAATACAAATTTTATAAAAAAATAGTCTGTTTATGAATAAACCTTATTACTCACTCCTTTAAGGGTTCTACCCTTTGATTTCCAAACACCTTATCTTTCCTCAAAAACCTTGGCTCATGCAAATCACAAGCATTGGCTTTTACACTGTGTCCAGTACCAGCTCTCCCCAAATACCACCAAAATAAACATGCTGATGAGCAAAACTGAGCTTATTGGTTACTGAATTCATCGAGATCACCACCTTGACAGTCTTAGAGCATCTCCAAAGGACGAAGGGAAAATTGGGATATTTACAAGGTTTTTTTGGCAGTTCTGGTTTAAGGCTGCTGTTTTGTTCCGGAGGCTTGATGAGGATTAAGGATCAGAACTTCGTATGATATGACAGAGTAGTTTTAGGATTGATGGACACAATGAGGTATTTCAATCAAGTCTTAGAAAACAAAGAGTTGTTCGATGCTATGTATTGAGATGTTGATTAGTCTGACTTCCTTTACTGAATAGAACAATTAAGGTATTTACATTTTTATCTTCCTAGGCAAAAGTTCCTGGGGTAGTTAAGTCATGCTGATGAAGACATTGGAATAGTAAAGGCATGTTAATATAGGTAGTAAACTGTACAGGAATACACACTTTCATTCTGAACCACAATCTCTGAATTGGGTTTCAGAGGCTATTCTGGTGATTAAAATTAGAAGTTTCTCTTTGCATTCCTGCTGTAATAATCTTTAAAGTCTTCTATTCTATGGATGCCTCTGGCTTAATGTGGTAAGGTCAGTTTTATAAAGTACATTAACATATCTCTAGCTTTTATCTTCCTATGTAAATATGTTCAAGCCTCTTAAATTTCTAAAAGCGAATCTCTCCAGGTAACCCAGGGATGCCTGGGGCATTCAACAGTTTCTGTGATTTCCGCTGTGCTCCGCTTCTCATCAAGCTTAGCTACGTGCTCCTGGCAGACAGGGAGGGTTCTTGCCATCACTGCATTTCAGCAGCTCTGGGAATAGCTCCCCTGCATGGCAGATGTACCGTAACTGCTTAGAGAGCTGCATTAATAAAGTAGAAAAGAGAGAGCAAAACGCAAGCAAGGAAACAAAAACAATAAGCAAACAAAAGCAGTAACAAAACCTCCAAGCTTTTTGAAATGGAGACCCAGAGTCACTCTCTTTCCTCTGTCCCTGGCAATCTGTCTTCTTTCCGCCACTCCACTGCTTTTGTTAAAATTATGGATGACATCATAACTACTATCTCAATGGTCACTTCTTAGTCCTTAACTTGCTTGATCTTCCTGCTCATGAAGGACTGAGAAAGAATTATCAGAAACGATGAAAGATAATTGAGAAAGCACAGTGTCATGGAAGTCTACAGAGGAATTTTAAGGAGGGAATGATCAACATTATCAAATACTGCAGAGATAGGACCAGAAAAATCACCCCATGCTTTCTGGCAGGTACAGGGCAGTTTGTCTGGAGAGAGATTGCATTCAACACTTCCCCAGTGTTTTCCTTCTATAGCAGTTTCCACCATCCAACCATAGTTTGGATCCACTGCCAATGTAAGCAGAGGACTGTTCCCAAATCAAGGATGGTGGATACTCCTGTTGACTTATTACTAATTCCATGAAGTTGTTAACCTAAAACAATAAAACAGCCAGTTATTTTACTAGGTTTATTTGGAAACAGCAAAGAATTGCAGTCTGGGACACGCAAATATGGCGAACCACATGCAAGCCTGGTAAAGCAAAGGAGAAAAAACTCTTTCATAGGGAAGGGGAAATTGGGCGGGGCTGTTATAAACAAGTCCACTAAAGGAAAGTGGGAGTTTGAAGTATAGTGGGTTTTCATTGACTGAGTTGTGACAGTCTCTCATTGGCTGAGCTGTTGCCAGGCAAGGAGAAAATCTTTCTTCCTCCTAAGCATAGTAGTAAAGTACTGTCATTTATTGCTGGAGATGCAAAGTATGTCTCTTCCTGTTGGCATCTGTATTGATATCGACTGATACATGCATGAGAGCTCCCGCTTCTGGCCTCCTGACTCCATTTAAGTGAGGTTTCCCTTTATTAATTTTCACAAAGTCTATGCTAACTGGAACCTTCATGTTGTATTTGAGGATGTTCTTGTTTTTTCTTTTTCTCCCACTCTTCGCTTTCTATTGATAAAGGAAATGTGAATCAGGACCCACATCATAGAGGCTGCCCCAGTGGCCCAGCTCACATCACAAATCGAAACCTAAGTCAGCCCACACTTGAGGAAAACACTTCACTGTCTAGGAAACCTAACATACGCTAATCAGAGTCCTCCAATTCAGCTTTAGCTAGCTCATCTTATCCTAGAAAATAGGATGTGGTAACCTTGTTAGGAAATCCCTGACCTTCTAGCCAACCATGCCCCGTTTCTGCGTTGCTGCTTCTAATGTTGTATAAAAACCCCTCTTGCCCCAAATCCCTTGGGAACAGTGCTCCACTGCTCATGAGGCACTGTACTCCCGCAATCCATGAATTGTTTTCCTATAAATAAAGGACATCAAACTTGTTATTAAATTGTATTACCTTTGTCATTGACACTGTACAGCAATATGACATGTACAGACTTTGTCAAATCTCCCACAAAGACCACTAGAGCCACCCCTTGATCAGATGAAGCAAGTTTATTAAACTTGCTGAGTAAGGGAGAGCCCCAGGTTCACGGTCTTAGTGGTGACTTAGAAGAAGGAAGTTAGAGAAGCTACATACATATAGAGCTTTGGGGCTGGGCTCAGATGGTTCTAAGGCTGGTCTGGATAGGGAATAAACATGTGTCAGAATTTGTAAACCACACAGGTTGCTGAACCTTGGAACACATGGATCTGAATGGGTTGATGTTAAAACACTTTGAGCTTAAGCAGTTTTTGTTGCAAGTTTGTGGTCTGCCTTTCTGGGACAGACAGTTATGTTATCCATTATAGGAAATTATGCTATAAACAGTGTTCCAATATAACATTAAAAAGACATGCAGCCATTGTTTTGCCTATTCCTAAGTTTTGCATATTTTTTCCTTAACAGAATTAAGAGCTATGCATTAGAGGTCTGGAAGCAACATGTTATGGTACATGGAAGACAACCTGTAGATCCAACTCAGTGCCATTGGCAGCACAGTGCTAGGTTGAGAAGGATTTTGAGGCCATGCCTGGGGTCTTAAAGAAAAAAAATGCTATGATCTATTACAACATTCTTTTAGGGTTCTGTAGAATTGGAATGGTCTGTAGAAATTGGAAAACTAAAAACTACATTTTCTAGATTCCCCTGAAGCTAGACTTTCAGATGTGCTTTGGGTTCTGCCAATCAGGTGCCTTCAAGCCAGGAGGGCATGAAGCATCTCTGTACTGGCATGGATTGTGGCCCCAGACCCTGAGCTTCCCTGGTTGTGCCCTTCCGGAGCATGGCTGTGCATGTCTCTCTTGGACTCCATGAGGCAAACCAAGACCCTGCCATCAAATCCCCTTTGTTGGGCTTCCCTGGTGGTGCAGTGGTTGAGAGTCCGCCTGCCGATGCAGGGGACACGGGTTCGTGCCCCGGTCTGGGAAGATCCCACATGCCGCAGAGCGGCTAGGCCCATGAGCCATGGCCACTGAGCCTGCGCGTCCGGAGCCTGTGCTCCGCAACGGGAGAGGCCACAACAGTGAGAGGCCCTGCGAAATCCCCTTTGTTATTTAAGTTAGTCCTACTTGGGCTCCTGTCACTTGCAACCTGAGAGATATATCTAATAGCACACAAAATTTTCTCCTTAGTCTCAGGCCCTCACAAAACCCATCCACAACTCCCAGATTAAAGAGCCCTACTGTAAAAACTTTTATAATTTTACCCTGAGTTTACCTACACAATACTGAAAATCTAGTAGAAAGTTTACGAAATCTCTATCCGCATGGCTGTAGTCAAGTGATTATAAATAATGCTTTGGGGAGTTTCAGAAGAAAATTAGTCTTTTTCTCGTCCACTGATTCACCACAGTATTGGGTTGGCCAAAAAGTTCATTAGGGTTTTTCCATAAGCTGTTACGGAAAACCCAAACGAGATTTTTGGCCAACGCAATACCTAAAATCCACTCTTAAAGGTATGTTTCTCAGTGTTAAACTGTGACATCTTATTTATTCTTTTTTTTCAACAAATAGGTACTATATCCCTATTACAGTGGACACTATACTACATGAAGGCGATAGACATGATTCATGCTGCCACGGAGATTTAAGTCAAGTGGGGGGAGAAAGAGAAGTAAGCAGGGGGTCTCTTACTTAAATGTCCCTGATGTACCAAAATCTCACAGACAATATGATAAGTGAAAGAAGCCAGACGCTGAGGAGTACATACTGTTTAGTTCCATTTAAATGAAGATCAAGAATGTGCAAAACTAACTGGTGGTTATAGAACTCACTAGAGTGGTTACTTCTGGGTTGCGGAGTGGTATTGACTGGGAAAGGAGCGTGAGACTAGTTATCACACACAACTGTGTACGTGTTATACCTCAATTTAAAAAGTGTTTTTAAAAAGTCCTGTCATTTGGAGAATTCCCTGGCGGTCCAGTGGTTAGGATGCCGGCTCTCACTGCCGAGGGCCCAGGTTCAATCCCTGGTCGGGGAACTAAGATCTCATAAGCCACGTGGCACGGCCAAAAAAAAAAAAGTCCTGTCATGTGGAGAGGCTTTGGACTCTGGAGCTGGAGGGGGTTGTATACTGAGAGAGACCTCTTAAGGACACTGCCTGTGTTCCTGCCATATGGCAGTGTTGAAAGAGAGATTTGGAAGTGCCGCTGTTCATGTTTGGTTTCATATTCGGGCTTAACTGGGACCTAGATTATTCCATGAACAGGGGCCATTCCTCTGTCAGCTCAGCCTTGGTGACTGAGGCTGGATACACAAAGGATGAGTTAAGACAAGCACTAGTTGATTTCAGCTTATTTCATCTGTGAGCTCTTGTCAGGAGATTTTTGCGTTTAATATGCACGATAATCTGATCTAATTAAGTAATTACATTGCATCAGATTTGGTAGTTAGAAAAGCCAAACACACCATTGTGCTGTCTTAAAAAAACAATTAGAGAAGACATAAGACTCAAAAGAGACACCAATTTTTTTTTTCACATATATTGTGCCTTACCAACAAGTGCTTAGAGTCAAAGGATCAAGGAAAAGCTAAGACAGGAAATAAAAATAAAAGTTGAGGCAACAAGGACAGCCTTTACTGAAATATCAAAGTGAGATTGGAATTAAATCACAGGATCATCAGGGTCAGATAGGTAATCAGTCCACAGAGAGGGACCAAGTTAGAGGTGCAGTGTGGGCTGGTGAAGTACCACCTAGAAGGACTTAGCCTGAAGGAGAAACTTTCGCATTGTAAGTTGTCTGCGCAGACATTTTCTTGGACGCGATGAGAGTGAGAAGGGCTTTTATGTTTTAAATTGAAGCATAATGAACTTTAATTGACATAAAATAAAACATATCAATCTTTTTTTTTTAGCTGCACCCCATGGCTTGTGGGATCTTATTTCCCCAACCAGGGATCAAACCTGGGCCCTTGGCAGTGAAAACATGGTGTCCTAACCACTGGACCACCAGGGAATTCCCAAACATATCAATCTTAAGTATACAGTTCAATGGGTCTTGATAATTACATACCCATGTAGCCACCACTCAAATGAAGACATAGACTATATCCTTCATCCCAGAAAGTTTCCTTGTGCCTCTTTTTAGTCAATCCCCATTCAATCCCCAATCCCCCTCCAACCACTTTCTAATTTTTATCACCCTAAGTTAGTTTTCCTTGTTCTAGAATTTTATTTACATGGAATCCAATAGAACAACTTCTTTCATTCAACTGTTTTTTGTTTTGTTTTGTTTTTTTGCCACGCTGCGCAGCTTCAGGGATCTTAGTTCCCCGATCAGGGAATTGAACCCGGGCCCGGCAGTGAAAGTGCCGAGTCCTAACCACTGGACCACCAGGGAGCTCCCCTCATTCAACATGGTTTTGAGATCTGTCCATGTTGTTGCAAGTGTCCTATTTATTTATTTCCTTTTTATTAATCAGTAGTATTCCATTGTATAAATATACTGTTAGTTGATAATCCATTCTACTGCTGATGGATATTTGAGTTGTTTCCAGTTTGGGGCTCTAGAAATAAATTTGCTATGAACATTTTTGTACAGTTTTTTGAACAGTCTTGAGAAAATACCTAAGAGTGGGATTCTTGGGTCCTAGAGTAGATGTATGTTTAACTTTATAAGGAACTGACAAAAAGTTCTCCAAAGTTGTCATACCATTTGACACTCCTACCAGCAGTTCAAGAAAATTTCAGTTGCTCCACATCCTTGCCAACAGTTGGTGCTGTCAGTCTTTTTTATTTTAGACACTGTAGTGATATCTCAGTTGGGTTTTAATTCCATTTCCATGATGACTAATGATGTTAAGCACCTTTTCATGTGCTTATTGGACATTCCTATGTCTTCTTTTCTGCAGTGTCTGTTTTTAGTGCCTTTGATCTGCCTTTTTTACAGCCTGCTTTATCCTTCCTAAATAAGAAGCAGTTATCCAGTTCGCTACCGGAAAGAGCCCTGTGATGAAACAGATCAATTCAAGCAGTAGATTTAACCAATATAGCTTATTTATTTATTTATTTTTATTTTTATTTTATTTATTTATTTTTTTTGTGGTACGCGGGCCTCTCACCACTGTGGCTTTTCCCGTTGCGGAGCACAGGCTCCGGACGCGCAGGCTCAGCAGCCATGGCTCACGGGCCCAGCCGCTCTGCGGAATGTGGGATCTTCCAGACCACGGCACGAACCCGTGTCCCCTGCATCGGCAGGCAGACTCTCAACCACTGTGCCACCAGGGAAGCCCCACCAATATAGCTTTTTTAAAATAAATTTATTTATTTTATTTACTTATTTTTGGCTGCATTAGGTCTTTGTTGCTGTGCGTGGGCTTTCTCTAATTGTGGCAAGTGGGGGCTACTCTTTGTTGTGGTGTGCAGGCTTCTCATTGCTGTGGCTTCTCTTGTTGTGGAGCACAGGCTGTAGGCACATGGGCTTCAGTAGTTGTGGCTCGCGGGCTCAGTAGTTGTGGCTCACGGGCTCTAGATCACAGGCTCAGTAGTTGTGGCGCACGGGCTTAGTTGCTCCGCGGCATGTGGGATCTTCCCGGACCAGGGCTCGAACCCGTGTCCCCTGAATTGCCAGGCGGATTCTTAACCACAGCGCCACCTGGGAAGCCCACCAGTATAGCTTTTTTCTTTCTTTATTGTTTTTCAATATAGCTTTTTATACTGGTGCAATTTCACTGCTAAAAAGCAAACACCGGGCTTCCCTGGTGGCGCAGTGGTTGAGAGTCCGCCTGCCGATGCAGGGGACATGGGTTCGTGCCCCAGTCCGGGAGGATCCCACATGCCACGGAGCGTCTGGGCCCGTGAGCCATGGCCGCTGAGCCTGCTCGTCCGGAGCCTATGCTCTGCCACGGGAGAGGTCACAACAGGGAGAGGCCCGCATACCGCAAAAAAAAAAAAAAAAAAAAGCAAAAACCCTTGCTCAAATAATAAATCGGTATGACTTCCCCAAAGTAAAATGCTGGCTCTAGTATTTTATTACCAACTCTGGGGTTTATGTATGTACTCTAAATAAACAGTTCCACCACAAGCACGAAAACTGGAGGTCATGGCCTATTATAAATAAATTATGCTTTTAAAAACCTATCTATTTGCTTTTAAATAACTCTGGCTGGGTGAACATTGTAAATCATAAGTATTTCTATTCCCTCAGAATGAGGTTGAGGCAATATATATATATATATATACAAAATCAGTGAGTCTTAAAAAGGCTTTAGAATGGTTGGCATAAAATAAACTGTAGGTTCTCATTACAGAATTAACAGAAAATTTTATTTTCACCCACTACAAAGTGTTTCAATGAAGATCAAAATCTTACAGAGAGGAAATTTTAGATTTCTGAGGTAGGTTTACACCAATTTATCTAACTTATCTAATGTTAGACATCACTAGCAATGCCATATTCATTTTAAGGCTTAATCAGTTTGAATGCTTGATTATTCCATCTTTGCCAATGAAGGCTCATTAACTGGTACTTTTATGTGCTGTAAGGAACTTAATATTACTGACTGTAATCATAAATGTGATGGTAGGGTGTGGTACAACGGTCATCAGTTATGTCTCATTCCACTTAAACCTGAACCCCCAAAATAATCTCTTTTCTTCCTATCTATCTATTGCACTATGCTCGCGTTACAACCTTTCAAAGATTTCTGATTTTTGCCTGCCACTCTTACATTTGGGCTTGTCATTTTCTGTGCTTATGAGTACTGATGCCAATGTGTTCCTGTTTCACAAAAGCAACTTGCTTTATCTTGAGTAGTTTTGTCATATTATACTGAGTCACCTAGACCAATGCTTCTCAAACCTTCATGTGCATAGGAATTATCTGGAGATCTTTTTAAAGTGCAGATTCTGACCGAGTAGGTCTGGAGTAGAGCAAAAGGTTCTGAATGAATGAAACACAGAAGCCCACACCTCTCTTTAGGGCCTAGAGACTGGAACTCAGAACACAGAACCTGGCTGGATTTAATAGAAGCAAGAAGAATGTTGTCTTAGCAGTTCAGGTTATCTTTCTAATAAGTCCACAACATAAAAATCAGATAAGATGCAAAGCAGTACATAAATTAATGTGTCAACTACCATATGATCCAGCAATCCTATTCCTGGGCTATATCCGGAGAAAACCATAATTCGAAAAGATACATGCACCCCAAAGTTCATTGCAACACTATTTACAATAACCAAGACGTGGAAGCAGCCTAAATGTCCATCAACAGATGAATGGATAAAAAACAATGAAATAATGCCATTTGCAGCAACACGGATGGACCTAGCGATTATCATACTAAGTGAAGTAAGTCAGTCAGAGAAAGACAAATATATGATATCACTTATATGTGGAATCTAAAAAAAAAATGATACAAATGAACTTATTTACAAAACAGAAACAGACTCACAGACTTCGAAAACAAACTTACGGTTGCTAAAGGGGAAACGTGGAGGGGGGATAAATTGGGAGTTTGGGATTAACATATACACCCTACTATACATAATATAGATAATCAATAAGGACCCACTGATAGCACAGGGAACTGTACTCAATATTCTATAATAACCTATATGGGAAAAGAGTCTGAAAAAGAACAGATATATGTGTATATATAACTGAATCACTTAGCTGTACACCTGAAACTAATACAACATTGTAAATCAACTATACTTCAATATAAAATAAAAATTAAATTTTAATTAATTAATTAATGTGTCAATAAATTGCTCGGTTACAAAAGGATGTTAAAAAAGCCACCTTTGGGCTTCCCTGGTGGCGCAGTGGTTGAGAGTCCGCCTGACGATGCAGGGGACACGGGTTCGTGCCCCGGTCCAGGAAGATCCCACATGCTGCGGAGCGGCTGGGCCCGTGAGCCACGGCCGCTGAGCCTGCGCGTCCGGAGCCTGTGCTCCGCAACGGGAGAGGCCACAGCAGTGAGAGGCCCACGTACCGCAAAAATAATAATAATAATAATAAATAAATAAAAGCCACCTTTGGGAGTTCCCTGGTGGTCTAGTGGTTAGGATTTGGCGCTTTCACTGCTGTGGCCCGGGTTCAATCCCTAGTCAGGGAACTGGGATCCTGCAAGCCACGTGGCCAAAAACAAAAAAAGTCACCATCACGTGTGTGCGTGGAGGGGGGGGTGCTGGGGGGGATCCTGGAAAACATTAAGGTAGTTCTAGAAGTTAAAAATAAACAAAGAAACAACATAACAAAATAAAACACAACCTCCTACCAAAACAACGTATTGCTTTATCTCCTTAGTTCAATTTAAAAGACTTTTTAAAAATGTTCTTCAGTGTTCTATGGGATAAGGAAGTTAGTGACCAAATTCTAGTTTGTTTTAAAGACTGTCACCAAAGAAAATGTCACCCTTGCAAAGCCAACCACAAGCTGAAATGCAAAAAGAAATGAGAACTAAGCAAGTTAGAGTGTTAAAAATAGAAATTATAACCAGTAATAATATCACTGTTTCCTGGGCTTTTCATTTCCATTCTTTCAGGAACACAAGTATGAAAAATATTTAAGCTGTTAAAATCTTTTGAGATGACTGATTTTCCGAATTTAAGTGTTATAACTCTTAGTGGGTACCCACTCTAAAGGAAGTTGACAAAGTTTTAAGTTTTCCACCTAATTATTTTTACATTTAATATGTCACATCAAGCTGAGTTTTGTCTCTGTTAGGGCTACAAAGCTATATACTTTTGCTTTCAGTATAAGTAATAGCAGGTTTTTCCCCACAAAGTTTGCTATGAAGTTTTCAGAATTTCAGGTTTGTTATTTTATGAAGTAAATAAAATGAAATATATACAATTTGAAAACATGTTTGAGTTAGTCTCTCTTTATTTTTTTATAAATTTATTTATTTTATTTATTTACTGTGGCTGCATTGGGTCTTCGTTGCTGTGCACGGGCCCTCCCTAGCTGCAGCGAGCAGGCGCCCCTCACTGCGGTGGCTTCTACTGCTGCAGAGCACGGACTCCAGGCATGCGGGCCTCAGCAGCCGTGGCGTATGGGCTCAGTTGCTCCACGGCATGTGGGATCTTCCCGGACCAGGGCTCGAACCCGTGTCCCCTGCATTGGCAGGCGGATTCTTAACCACTGAGCCACCAGGGAATCCTGAGTTAGTCTCAATACACACAATTCTATGATTGTGTATAACTCACTGAAATAAACTTTTATCCCATGAGAAAAAAATGCAAATATATATATGAAAAATGCTTAATTTTACTAGTAATTAAATTATCACATGAGAAAAATGTGTAAGTAGTAAATTATATACATGAAAAAAATGCCCGATTTTATGAGTGATTTTAAGATGTACATTTTGTTCTTTTTGTACCCTCTTACCAACCTCTATTTCCCTCACCCTCTAGTCCCTGGCAACTGCTTTTCTAGTCTCTGTTTCTATGAGTTTGAACTTTTTTTTAGATTGCACATATGTGCTACCATGCAGTATTTGTATTTCTCTGTCTCACTTATCTCATTAGCATAACGCTCTCAAGATCCATCCATGTTGTCACAAATGGCAGAATTTCTTCTTTCTCATGGCTTAATACTATTCCATTATGTATATATACCACATCTTCTTTATTCATGCATTCATTCACAGAAATTTAGGTTGTTTCCATCTTGACTATTGTGAATGATGCTGCAATGAACATGGGAATGCAGACATCTCTTTGATAACCTGTTTTCATTTTCTTTGGATACATACTCAGGAGTGGAATTGCTAGATCACATGGTAGTGCTATTTTTAATTTCTTGAGGAACCTCCTCTATATTGTTTTCCATAGCAGCTGCACTAATTTCCATTCCCACCAACAGTGTACAAGGGTTCGTTTTTCTCCATGTCCTCACCAGCTTTTTTTTAAAATTAATTAATTAATTAATTTTTGGCTGCATTGGGTCTTTGTTGCTGCACGCCGGCTTTCTCTAGTTGCGGCAAGTGGAGGCTGCTCTTCATTGCAGTGTACGGGCTTCTCATTGCAGTGGCTTCTGTTGTTGCGGAGCACAGGCACTAGGCGTGTCGGCATCAGTAGCTGTGGCATGCGGGCTCAGTACATGTGACTCACAAGCTCTAGCGTGCAGGTTTAGTAGTTGTGGCACACGGGGTTAGTTGTTCCGCGGCATGTGGGATCTTCCCGGACCAGGGCTGGAACCCGTGTCCCCTGCATTGACAGGTGGATTCTTAACCACTGCGCCATGAGGGAAGTCCCTCCTCACCAGCATTTGTTATCTCTTGTCTTTTTGATGATAGCCATGCTAACAGGTGTGAGGTGACAACTCATAGTGGTTTTGCTTTGCATTTCCCACATGATTAATGATGTTGAGCACCTTTTCATCTACTTGTATGTTTTCTAAAAATGTACATTAAAAAAACTTATCCAAATATTCACCATCCAATAATTGCTGGCTAAGAGACTCTAGAGATATAAATACAAGAAAGACGTAGTCTCTATAAAATAGAGAACCAACAAGGACCCACTGTATAGCACAGGAACTCTACTCAGTATTTTGTAATAACCTATAAGGGAAAAGAATCTGAAAAAGAATAGATATGTATATATATATATATAAAACTAACCACTGTGCTGTACACCTGAAACTAACACGACATTGTAAATCAACAGTACTTTAATAGAAAAAAAAACAATAAGAAAAGAAAGGAAAGATATAGTCTCTATATTAGGGTATCTTAAGAGTCTACAAAAAGAGAAATAGGCAAGTTAACAAATGAATACTAAAGTTTTGTGGGTGCAAAATTAGAAATCTGTAAGTGGGGACTTCCCTGGTGGTGCACTGGTTAAGAATCCGCCTGCCAATGAAGAGGACACAGGTTCGAGTCCTGGTCCAGGAATATCCCACATGCCGCGGAGCAACTAAGCCCATGCACCACAACTACTGAGCCTGTGCTCTAGAGCCTGTGAGCCACAACTACTGAGTCCGTGAGCCACAACTACTGAGCCCATGTGCCACAACTACTGAGCCCATGTGCCACAACTACTGAAGCCTGCGAGCCTAGAGCCCATGCTCTGCAACAAGAGAAGTCACCACAATGAAGAGTAAACCCCGCTCGCCGCAACTAGAGAAAGCCTGCGCGCAACAATGAAGACCCAACACAGCCATAAATAAATAAATAAATAAAATTTATATTAAAGAAATAGACTATTGCAATAGAGGAAAGAGACCTCAGTATAGAATGGGGTTAATTCTGAATACAGCATGGGCAACTGGGAATCTATAGCCAAGGAGCAGTCTGGGGGCCAGTGGATAGAAAATGACTAAGAGGAAACAGCAGGGTTAAGGGAAATTCTAGCTAAACCCACCTAACAGGATTCTTTGCTGAAGACAAGCCTGCATAAGCAGACATTACCTGAGGGATGGTGGGGGATGCGGAACCGATCACTTATCAAGGGGGACCAGATACAGAGGATGAGGGGTTCTAGTTAAACTAACAAAGCAGGGTTTCTGCTAAAGCTGGATTTTCCAGGAAGTGCACAGATGGGCCTAGGAGAAGGTTCAGGAGCCTGACGAAAGTTTGGTCAAGCAAAGAATCTTCGTCACCATTAACAGGGAATTCACATAATATTGTTCCAATTTACCGATGAGTATCCCAAGACTCAGGGATTTTAAGAAACTTGCTCTAGAGCCCCATGGATATGCAAACATCAGAGAATGGAAATAGAATATCAGGGCAGTGTGGATGGGGTTCCTTAGTTCATAGAAGAAAAATCAAATGAAGTAGCAAGAAGGGTAGTACGTCATTACAAGAGCTTTCTTGTAAATCTCAAATACAACCTCTTCTCATATCTCTACCACTGCCACCCCAGTCCAAACCACTGTGCCACTTAGCGGGACGACCACAGTCCCGCAACCCCACCCACGCTCCTCCACAGTCCACGTTCCACATGTCTCCCAAATATTTTAGCAATCTTCATGCTCCTTTGATTCATCTGGCAGACAAGGGAACCCATAGATAATTCTGGTCAACCTCCTCTCACAACCCATTAGTCCAGCACCCTCAACCCACCCCCAAGCACACAAGGGAAAAAAGAACCAAAAGTACATGAGCCCAAGCTGACCTGTTCCCCACCTGTAGGCCCTGGGCCTTGCCCATGCCTGGATGGGCAAGGCATCCTGACATTGTCTCAGCCACCTTAGACAGTCTCCCTCACTCTCTTTGCTCAATTCCCAGTCTGCCAGATGGAGGGAAAAAAAGCTGCATTTCCGTTTTCATCCCATCTTGAGTATCTGCTATGGAACAGGTGCCACGGTATTCCCCAGGGACAGGATGGTGAACCAGACACATATGGTCCCAGTATTTTGGAGCTTACATTCTAAGAAGGGATACTAGCAAACCAAGTCAATAAACAAATACAGAGAAAGTTCACACAGCGTGATAAGCACTAGGAAGAAGACAGGGTGCTAGAATAGAGAATAGTAGGGAGGGGGCCGACTTAGATTGGGTGGTTGGCAAAAGTCTCCCTGGGAAAATGACATTTAAGTTGAGACCAAAGGCAGGGTGGGGCTCTGGCATGAAGAGACAGAAAGGGAACAATGAGTTCAAAGGCTCTGAGGCGGAACAAAGAATTGGCAAGTTCAGTAGACTGAAGGAAGACCAGAATGTTCTCGGTGCACCGTGAGCATGAAATGTGCTTGAGCGATTATCAGGAGTCCAGTTCGATAAGGCCTTAGAGACTAAGGTAAGGAGTCTGGATTTTATTCCAGGTACAATGGGAAGATATTGAAGAGTTAAGTAGGGAAGAGAAATAATCAAATATTTCTTAATAGTTTGTGGGAAATAGATTGGAATGGTTAAGGGTGACAGTGGAAGACCAAGTAGGAGGCTGTGGCTCGGGTCAGGTGAGAGGTAATGGTGGCTGAGACTGGGCTGGTGGCCGTGAAAGATGGATCTAAAGATACACCGTAGGGCTTCCCTGGTGGCGCAGTGGTTGAGAGTCCGCCTGCCGATGCAGGGAACATGGGTTCATGCCCCGGTCCGGGAAGATCCCACATGCCGCGGAGCGGTTGGGCCCGTGAGCCATGGCCGCTGAGCCTGCGCATCCGGAGCCTGTGCTCCGCAACGGGAGAGGCCACAACAGTGAGAGGCCGACGTACCGCTAAAAAAAAAAAAAAAAAAAAAATTAAGATACATTGTAGAGAAAGAATCAAAGGAAATTGCTTTAAAAAATCCACTTTTATCAAATAGCAATAGATTCATTTGTTTTGTTAATAATAAAAAATTAAATATCCTTAGATCAAAATGGCAAAAAACATATGTAAAGAGTATTATAGGGCTTCCCTGGTGGCACAGTGGTTAAGAATCTGCCTGCCAATGCAGGGGACACGGGTTCGAGCCCTGGTCTGGGAAGATCCCACATGCCGCGGAGCAACTAAGCCCGTGCGCCACAACTACTGAGCCTGTGCTCTAGAGCCCGCGAGCCACAACTACTGAGCCCGTGTGCCACAACTACTGAAGCCTGCGTGCCCAGAGCGATGCTTCCAACAAGAGAAGCCACTGCAATGAGAAGCCTGCGCACCGCAACGAAGAGTAGCCCCTGCTCGCCGCAATCAGAGAAAGCCTGTGCACAGCAATGAAGACCGAACTCAACCAAAAATAAAATAAAATAAAATAAATAAATTTATTTGAAAAAGAATATTCTAGAAAGAAAAGTTATATTTGCGATTTAAATTTAAATAAATTATTCTGAAGGTACTTAGATCAAATATGATATTTTAAAAAACATTTGAACCTTTGTATGTGTAAGTGCCACCAGATTTGGAAAAACACATCATTTTAATTCATCTGAAACAGAAAAAAAAGTTATAGTCAGGCACATAATTGGATGACTGATGACTCACAAAGTATTTACTCATTTGAAAACATTTTTTTTTTTTTTTTTTTTTTTTTTTGCGGTACGCGGGCCTCTCAGGGCCTCTCACTGTTGTGGCCTCTCCCGTTGCGGAGCACAGCCTCCGGACACGCAGGCTCAGCAGCCATGGCTCACGGGCCCAGCGGCTCCGCGGCATGTGGGATCTTCCCGGACCAGGGCACGAACCCGCGTCCCCTGCATTGGCAAGCTGACTCTCAACCACTGCGCCACCAGGGAAGCCCTGAAAACATTTTTTAAAAGAAATTGCTGATGGAGTAGATGAAGAAAGTAGAATCAAGAATGGCTCCAAGGTTTCTGGTTGAACAGTCAGTTGGTCGGTATTGACTTTGAATGAGATAAGGACAACTGAGCAGGGCATGAGGTAAAGTTGTACAGAGGGATTAAAAAGTTCAGTTCTGGACATGTTAAGTTGGAGATGGGCTTAGTCTTCTTGACTCTGGATTAGGTAAACACAAGATGATTCTTGATGAAAATAAATGTGCCTTAAATTGACACAACAACAAACTGTGATCTAATAACAGAGGGAAATTTGTATAAGGCTTTCCAAAAATGAAAGCACCCAGAACAGCTGTGATTCTTAGAGAATTTATTTGAAACTTGCAACTAATAACATTATGAGGTAGGTACAGGATTATTGCTCTCTTATAGATGAGTAAACAAAAGGAATGGAAAGCTTAAAAACCTCATCCAGGGCTTCCCTAGTGGCGCAGTGGTTAAGAATCTGCCTGCCAATGCAGGGGACATGGGTTCGATCCCTGGTCCGGGAAGATTCCACATGCCGCGGAGCAACGAAGCCTGTGCACCACAACTAGTGAGCCAGCGCTTTAGAGCCTGCGAGCCACAACTACTGAAGCCCACACACCTAGAGCCCGTGCTCCGCAACAAGAGAAGCCACTGCAATGAGAAGACTGCGCACCACAACGAAGAGTAGCCCCCGCTTGCCACACCAGAGAAAGCCTGCGCGCAGCAATAAAAAAACAACACAGGCAAAAAAAAAAAAAAAAAGTCATCCAAACTACACAGCTAATAACGGTAAGAGTTAGGATGATGTAAATTGCAATAATTTATGGTAAATATACAAAAAGATTACCTTATTATTCTATGACCTTGTGTCACAGAGTATTTTTCCCCAGCTCCAAACCTGTGTGTCCTATACATATCGTGGCTGATGATGCCGGGGGGCTTGGAATGCTGCAAACCACTTCTCTACCAATAGGGGGAGCTAAAGAGACTGTACATGAACAAGGAGGAGACATGCTCTCCCTATCTGCTTCCTACACGTTGGTAGCAGCAGCTCCTTCCCACAGCAGCATCTGAATCCAGTTTGCTGCTTTTCCAATATTTGCAGAACCAGCTTCATTGTCGCTGCACCTCAATTCCCAAAAGAGCAGCCACAGTTGGTGACGCCCCTCTCCCCTGAGGCCTGGGTCCTAGTCCCCTTCTCTAAGTTTCTCAGTTTCAGTAATTCCAACCTCTTCATTTTGTTCACTCAGCCATGACACCTCAGAGTTCTCTTTTTATCCTTTCATAGTTAACAATTCTTTATATTACATTCTTTTTAAAAATCGTAACCTCTTATAACCTTTTATTTTAGTAGTGAATACAAAGTTATAGGATGTCCCTTTAACAGTGATCTTCCTAGGTTGGCTTAAAGCTAAAGGGATAATTGCAATTTTTCAAGAATTTTTTTTTATATAAAAACTTTCTTTTGCCCAACTGATATAATGCAACTCAATTTGGATTCCATACATAGGGAGAGCCCTCTCCCAGGTGACCCTTTTTTCCCTCCAGAATTTATTTATTTTGCATAACTGAAACTTTGTACCCCTTGACCAAAACCTCCCCATTTCCCCTTCCCCCTAATTCCTGGCAACCACCATTCTACTCTCTGCTTCTATGTATTTGACTACTTTAGATCCCATGCAATATCTGTCTTCTGTTTCAATAACTGGTGTGACTTTTGTCTCCTAACTGCCCCTGGTTGATACAGGCCTGAAAGATGAAAATTATCAGCCAATGTCACTTATGAATACAGATACTAAATCCTAAATAAAATTGTAGTAAACTCAGAAACAAAACTGTTAGAGGCATAGCCTGTGGCCATGGAATGGATCAGCATGGTGGAGCAGGCCTAATTAGCTAAATCATTCATTTAATACTATATTCTCATGGAGCACTGCCTATACATCCAAGACGAAGTCAGAAACAGACCACAAGACTGGGAGAAGACGTTTGCAAATCAGATATCAGATAAGGAATTTGTATCTAGAATACATAAATAACTCTTACAGCTCAATAAGAAGTCAGATAACCCAATTTAAAAATGGGCAGAAGATGTGAATAGACACCTCATCAAAGGAGATAAATGAATGGCCGATAAACACATGAAAAGATGCTCAACATCATTAGGGAAACACAAATTAAAACCACAAGGACATGCCACTTCATACCCCTCAGAATAGCTATAATCAGAAAGATAGGGCTTCCCTGGTGGCGCAGTGGTTGAGAATCTGCCTGCCAATGCAGGGGACACAGGTTCGAGCCCTGGTCTGGGAAGATCCCACATGCCGCGGAGCAACTGGGCCCGTGAGCCACATCTACTGAGCCTGCGCGTCTGAAGCCTGTGCTCTGCAACAAGAGAGGCCGCGATAGTGAGCGGCCCACGCACCGCAATGAAGAGTGGCCCCCGCTCGCCACAACTAGAGAAAGCCCTCGCACAGAAACGAAGACCCAACACAGCCAAAAATAAAAATTAATTAATTAATTAATTAAAAAAAAAAAGAAAGATAGAGGGACTTCCCTACTGGTCCAGTGGGTGGGACTCCATGCTCCCAATGCAGGGGGCCTGGATTTGATCCCTGGTCAGGGAACTGGATTCTGCATGCATGCCGTGACTAAGAGTTCGCATGCTGCAACTAAAGATCCTGCATGCCACAAGAAGGATCCCATGTGCCGCAGCTGAGACCCAGGGCAGCCAGGATAAATGAATAAATCCTTTTAAAAAAAGCGAAAAGAAAGATAGATAACGACAAATGTTGGTGAGAACATGGAGAAGCTCGTTGCCTCATAGATTGCTGGTGAGGATGTAAAATGGTGCAGCCACTTTGGAAAATAGTTTGGCAGTTTATTTAAAGTTAAACATAAATTTACCATATGACCCAGCAATTCCACTCCTTGGTGTGTACCTGAAAGAATTAAAACACGTCTATACCGGGCTTCCCTGGTGGCACAGTGGTTGAGAGTCTGCCTGACGATGCAGGCGACATGGGTTCATGCCCCGGTCCGGGAAGATCCCACATGCTGCGGAGGCCTGGGCCTGTGAGCCATGGCCGCTGAGCCTGCACATCCGGAGCCTGTGCTCCGCAACGGGAGAGGCCACAACAGTGAGAGGCCCGTGGACCGGCAAAAACTAAAACAAACAAACAAACAAACAAAACACGTCTATACCCAGACTTGTATTCAAATGTTCATAGCAGCATTATTCATAATAGGCCCAATATGGAAACAACCCAAATGTCCACCAACTGGTGAATGAAGAGACAAAATACAGTATTCTGAGGTACAGTTCACTGAAGAAAGCTGGATAAATGATTGGTTCTTTCCCTTTATTTACCAGCCTTAAAAATAATCATTTGATTTTCTAACGTTCACCAAAGATGAACAATGAAATTTTGTGTTGCTTTTTCTTTCAAGTAATTGTGATGAGCTTATTGATTGATGAATATTTGATGTATTTAGTTTCTATTCTTAATTTTTTTTTGTTTTGGCCATACCACGTGGCATGTGGGATCTTAGTTCCCCAACCAGGGATCGAACCGGCACCCCCTGCAGTGGAAGTGTAGAGTCTTAACCACTGGACGGCCAGGGAAGTCCCTCTATTCTTAATATTTTCAAATTGATACATATTGATGTAAAATACAGAAAAAAGTCATCCCTAATCATTTGCATGCATATGCGTATATGCATATATTAAAGTCATTCATAACCACATGAACCTCTGTTGACATTTTGGTTTGTTTCCTTCTGGCCTTATTTCTATGCATATATTGATAGTTTTACTGGGTGAGAATGTACTAGATTCCAAATATTTCAGCATTTCTTCAGCAAAAATGTGAACACTGCCATTGCTAGTGAGCAATAGGGAAAGGTCTAAAGGCCAGTCTCTGGCCTTCCAAGAGCTCAGTGCAGTAGTTCTATTAACTTAACTTGACAACTGTACACAGTCATTATCCTGCACAGTCATTATCAATCCTGTGTTTCAAAGGCTTCAAGATGGCAGAAGAGTAAGACGTGGAGATCACCTTCCTCCCCACAAATACATCAGAGATACATCTACACGTGGAACAACCCCTACAGAACCCCTACTGAATGCTGGAAGAAGACCTCAGACCTCCCAAAAGGCAAGAAACTCCCCATGTACCTGGGCAAGGCAAAAGAAAAAAGAAAAAACAGAGACAAAAGAATAGGGACGGGACCTGCACCAGTGGGAGGGAGCTGTGAAGGAGGAAAGGTTTCCACACACTAGGAAGCCCCTTCGCGGGCGGAGATGGTGGGTGGTGGAGGGGGGGAAGCTTTGGAGCCACAGAGGAGAGCGCAGCCACAGGGGTGCAGAGGGCACAGCAGAGAGATTCCCGCACAGAATGCCGGAGCCCGAGAGGCTTGTCTGCTCGCCCACCGGGGCAGGGCTGGGAGCTGAGGCTCCGGCTTCAGTCGGATCCCAGGGAGAGGACTGGCAGCGTGAACACAGCCTGAGGGGTTAGTGCGCCACGGCTAGCCGGGAGTGAGTCCGGGAGAAGTCTGAACCTGCCGAAGGGGCAACAGACTTCTTCTTCCCTCTTTGTTTCCCGGTGCGCGAGGAGAGGGGATTCAGAGCGCTGCTTAAAGGAGCTCCAGAGACGGGCACCAGCAGCGGCTAACAGCGTGGACCCCAGAGACGGGCATGAGACACTAAGGCTGCTGCTGCCGCCACCAAGAAGCCTGTGTGTGAGCACAGGTCAATCTCCACACGTCCCCTCCTGGGAGCCTGTGCAGCCCGCCACTGCCAGGGTCCCGTGATGCAGGGACAACTTACCCGGGAGAACGCACGGCGTGCCTCAGGCTGGTGCAACGTCATGCCAGCCTCTGCCGCCGCAGGCTCGCCCCGCATCCGTGCCCCTCCCTATCCCCAGCCTGAGTGAGCCAGAGCCCCCGAATCAGCAGCTCCTTTAACCCCGTCCTGTCTGAGCGAAGAACAGACGCCCTCAGGTGACCTACATGCAGAGGCGGGGCCACATTCAAAGCTGAACCCCAGGAGCTGTGTGAACAAAGACGAGAAGGGAAATCTCTCCCAGAAGCCTCAGGAGCAGCAGATTAAATCTCCACAATCAACGTGATGTACCTGCATCTCTGTAAAACCTGAATAGACAACGAATGATCCCAAATTGAGGAGGTGGACTTTGGGAGCAACGATATATATATTTTTTCCCCTTATTCTCTTTTCCTGAGTGTGTATGTGTATGCTTCTGTGTGTGATTTTGTCTGTATAGCGTTGCTTTTACCATTTGTCCTAGGGTTCTGTCTGTCCGTTTTGTTTTGTTTTTTTCTTTTTTTTAGTATAGTTTTTAGCACTTGTTATCATTGGTGGATTTGTTTTTTGGTTTGGTTGCTCTCTTCTTTCTTTCTTTTTTTTATTTTTAAAATTTGTTTTAATATTTTTTATTTTTTAAATAACTTTTATTTTATTTCATTTCATTTTATCTTTTTCGTTCTTTCTTTCTTTCTTTCCTTCTCACTTTTATTCTGAGCCGTGTGGATAACAGGCACTTGGTGCTCCAGCCAGGCGTCAATGCTGTGCCTCTGAGGCGGGAGAGCCAAGTTCAGGACATTGGACCACCAGAGACCTCCCCGTTCCACGTAATATCAAACACCAAAAATCTCGCAGAGATCTCCATCTCAATGCCAAGACCCAGCTCCACTCAAGAACCAGCAAGCTACAGTGCTGGACACGTTATGCCAAAACACTAGCAAGACAGGAGCACAACCTCACCCATTAGCAGAGAGGCTGCCTAAAATCATAGGAAGGTCACAGACACCGCAAAACACACCACCAGATGTGGGCCTGCCCACCAGACAGACAAGATCCAGTCTCATCCACCAGAACACAGGCACTAGTCCCCTCCACCAGGAAGCCTACACAACCCACTGAACCAACCTTAGCCACTGGGGACAGACACCAAAAACAACGGGAACTACGAACCTGCAGCCTGCAAAAAGGAGAGCCCAAACACAGTAAGATAGGCAAAATGAGAAGACAGAAAAACACACAGATGAAGGAGCAAGGTAAAAACCCACCAGACCTAACAAATGAAGAGGAAATAGGCAGTATACCTGAAAAAGAATTCAGAATAATGATAGTAAAGATGATCCAAAACCTTGAAAATAGACAAAATACAAGAAACGTTTAACAAGGGCCTAGAAGAACTAAAGAGCAAACAAACAATGATGAACAACACAATAAATGAAATGAAAAATTCTCTAGAAGGGATCAATAGCAGAATAACTGAGGCAGAAGAACGGATAAGTGACCTGGAAAATAAAATAGTGGAAATAACTACTGCAGAGCAGAATAAAGAAAAAAGAATGAAAAGAATTGAGGACAGTCTCAGAGACCTCTGGGACAACATTAAACGCACCAACATTCGAATTATAGGGGTTCCAGAAGAAGAAGAGAAAAAGAAAGGGACTGAGGAAATATTTGAAGAGATTATAGTTGAAAACTTCCCTAATATGGGAAAGGAAATAGTTAATCAAGTCCAGGAAGCACAGAGAGTCCCATACAGGATAAATCCAAGGAGAAACACGCCAAGACACATATTAATCAAATTATCAAAAATTAAATTCAAAGAAAAAATATTAAAAGCAGCAAGGGAAAAACAACAAATAACACACAAGGGAATCCCCATAAGGTTAGGAGCTGATCTTTCAGCAGAAACTCTGCAAGCCAGAAGGGAGTGGCAGGACATATTTAAAGTGATGAAAGGGAAAAACCTACAACCAAGATTACTCTACCCAGCAAGGATCTCATTCAGATTCCATGGAGAAATTAAAACCTTTACAGAAAAGCAAAAGCTAAGAGAATTCAGCACCAGCTTTACAACAAACGTTAAAGGAACTTCTCTAGGCAGGAAACACAAGAGAAGGAAAAGACCTACAATAACATACCCAAAACAATTAAGAAAACGGTAATAGGAACACACATATAGATAATTACCTTAAAAGTAAATGGATTAAATGCTCCAAACAAAAGACATAGACTGGTTGAATGGATACAAAAACAAGACCCGTGTATACGCTGTCTACAAGAGACCCACTTCAGACCTAGGGACACATACAGACTGAAAGTGAGGAGATGGAAAAAGATATTCCATGCAAATAGAAATCAAAAGAAAGCTGGAGTAGCGATTCTCATATCAGACAAAGTAGACTTTAAAATAAAGACTATTAGAAGAGACAAAGAAGGACACTACATAATGATCAAGGGATCAATCCAAGAAGAAGATATAACAATTGTAAATATTTATGCACCCAACATAGAAGCACCTCAATACATAAGGCAAATACTAACAGCCATAAAAGGGGAAATCGACAGTAACACAATCATAGTAGGGGAGTTTAGCACCACACTTTCACCAATGACAGATCATGCAAAATGAATATAAATAAGGAAGCACAAGCTTTAATAATACATTAAACAAGATGGACTTAATTGATATTTATAGGACATTCCATCCAAAAACAACAGAATACACATTCTTCTCAAGTGCTCATGGAACATTCTCCAGGATACATCACATCTTGGGTCACAAATCAAGCCTCGGTAAATTTAAGAAAATTGAAATCATACCAAGTATCTTTTCGGACCACAAGGCTATGATACTATATATCAATTAGAGGAAAAAATCTGTAAAAAATACAAACACATGGGGGCTAAACAATACACTACTAAATAACCAAGAGATCACTGAAGAAATCAGAGAGGAAATCAAAAAATACCTAGAGACAAATGACAATGAAAACACGACCACCCCCAGCCTACTGGATGCAGCAAAAGCAGTTCTAAGAGGGAAGTTTATAGCAATACAATCCTACCTTAAGAAACAAGAAACATCTCGAATAAACAACCTAACCTTACACCTGAAACAATTAGAGAAAGAAGAACAAAATATCCCCAAAGTTAGCAGAAGGAAAGAAATCATAAAGATCAGATCAGAAATAAATGAAAAAGAAATGAAGGAAACGATAGCAAAGATCAATAAAACTAAAAGCTGGTTCTTTGAGAAGATAAACAAAATAGATAAACCATTAGCCAGACTCATCAAGAAAAAAAGGGAGAAGACTCAAGTCAATAGAATTAGAAATGAAAAAGGAGAAGTAACAACTGACACTGCAGAAATACAAAGGATTGTGAGAGATTACTACAAGCAACTATACGCCAATAAAATGGACAACCTGGAAGAAATGGACAAATTCTTAGAAAGGTATAACCTTCCGAGACTGAACCAGGAAGAAATAGAAAATATGAACAGACCAATCACAAGTAATGAAATTGAAAGTATGATTAAAAATCTTCCAATAAACAAAAGCCCAGGACTAGATGGCTTCACAGGCAAATTGTATCAAACATTTAGAGAAGAGGTAAAACCTATCCTTCTCAAACTCTTCCAAAATATAGCAGAGGGAGGAACACTCCCAAACTCATTCTATGAGGCCACCATCACCCTGATACCAAAACCAGACAAAGATGTCACAAAGAAAGAAAACTACAGGCCAATATCACTGATGAACATAGATGCAAAAATCCTCAACAAAATACTAGCAAACAGAATCCAACAGCACATTAAAAGGATCATACAGAAAAAAAAAAAAGGATCATACACCATGATCAAGTTGGGTTTATCCCAGGAATGCAAGGATTCTTCGATATATGCAAATCAATCAACATGATACACCGTATTAACAAATTGAAGGAGAAAAACCATATGATCATCTCAATAGATGCAGAGAAAGGTTTTAACAATACTCAACACCCATTTATGATAAAAACCCTCCAGAGGGCTTCCCTGGTGGTGCAGTGGTTGGGGGTCTGCCTGCTGATGCAGGGGACACGGGTTTGTGCCCCGGTCTGGGAGGATCCCACATGCCGTGGAGCGGTTGGGCCCGTGAGCCATGGCCACTGAGCCTGCGCGTCCAGAGCCTGTGCTCTGCGGTGGAAGGGGCCACAGCGGTGAGAGGCCCGTGTACCGCAAAAAGAAAAAAAAACTCTCTAGAAAGTAGGCATAGAGGGAACTTACCTCAACACAATAAAGGCCATATATGACAAACCCACAGCCAACATCGTTCTCAATGGTGAAAAACTGAAACCATTTCCACTAAGATCAGGAACAAGACAAGGTTGCCCACTCTCACCACTATTATTCAACACAGTTTTGGAAGTTTTAGCCATAGCAATCAGAGAAAAAAAAGAAATAAAAGGAATCCAAATAGGAAAAGGGGAAGTAAAGCTGTCACTGTTTGCAGATGACATGATCCTATACATAGAGAATCCTAAAGATGCTACCAGAAAACTACTAGAGCTAATCAATGAATTTGGTAAAGTAGCAGGATACAAAATTAATGCACAGAAATCTCTGGCATTCCTATACACTAATGATGAAAAAATCTGAAAGTGAAATTAAGAAAACATTCCCATTTACCATGGCAACAAAAAGAATAAAATACCTAGGAATAAACCTACCTAAGGAGACAAAAGACCTGTATGCAGAAAATTATAAGACACTGATGAAAGAAATTAAAGATGATACAAATCAATGGAGAGATATACCATGTTCTTGGATTGGAAGAATCAACACTGTGAAGATGACTCTACTACCCAAAGCAATCTACAGATTCAATGCAATCCCTATCAAGCTACCACTGGCATTTTTCACAGAACTAGAACAAAAAATTTCACAATTTGTATGGAAACACAAAAGACCCCGAATAGCCAAAGCAATCTTGAGAACAAAAAACGGAGCTGGAGGAATCAGGCTCCCTGACATCAGACTATACTACAAAGCTACAGTAATCAAGACAGTATGGTACTGGCACAAAAACAGAAACATAGATCAATGGAACAGGATAGAAAGCCCAGAGATAAACCCATGCACATATTGTCACCTTGTCTTTGATAAAGGAGGCAAGAATATACAATGGAGAAAAGACAGCCTCTTCGATAAGTGGTGCTGGGAAAACTGGACAGCTACATGTAAAAGAATGAAATTAGAACACTTCCTAACACCATCCAGAAAAATAAACTCAAAATGGATTAAAGACCTAAATATAAGGCCAGACACTACCAAACTCTTAGAGGAAAACATAGGCAGAACACTCTATAACATTAATCACAGCAAGATCGTCTTTGACCCACCCCCTAGAGCAATGGAAATAAAAACAAAAAAAACAAATAGGACCTAATGAAACTTCAAAGCTTTTGCACAGCCAAGGAAACCATAAACAAGATGAAAAGACAACCCTCAGAATAGGAGAAAATATTTGCAAATGAAACAACTGACAAAGGATTAATCTCCAAAATTTACAAGCAGCTCATTCAGCTCAATATCTAAAAAACAAATAACCCAATCCAAAAATGAGCAGAAGACCTAAATAGACATTTCTCCAAAGAAGATATACAGATTGCGAACAAACACATGAAAGGATGCTCAACGTCATTAATCATTAGAGAAATGCAAATCAAAACTATAATGAGATATCATCTCACACCGGTCAGAATGGCCATCATCAAAAAATCTACAAACAATAAATGCTAGAGAGGGTGTGGAGAAAAGGGAACCCTCTTGCACTGTTGGTGGGAATGTAAATTGATACAGCCAGTATGGAGAACAGTACGGAGGTTCCTTAAAAAACTAGAAATAGAACTACCATATGACCCAGCAATCCCACTACTGGGCATATAACCTGAGAAAACCATAATTCAAAAAGAGTCATGTACCACAATGTTCATTGCAGCTCTATTTACAATAGCCAGGTCATGGAAGCAACCTAAGTGTCCATCGACAGATGAATGGATAAAGAAGATGTGGTACATGTATACAATAAAATATTACCCAGCCATAAAAAGAAACGAAATTGTGTTATTTGTAGTGAGGTGGATGGACCTAGAGTCTGTCATACAGAGTGAAGTAAGTCAGAAAGAGAAAAACAAATACCGTATGCTAACACATATATATGGAATATAAAAAAAATGGTCATGAAGAACCTACGGGCAAGACGGGAACAAAGACGCAGACCTACTAGAGAATGGACTTGAGGACACAGGGAGGGGGATGGGTAACCTGGGACAAAGTGAGAGAGTGGCATGGACATATATACACTACCAAATGTAAAATATGTAGATAGCTAGTGGGAAGCAGTCGCATAGCTTAGGGAGACCAGCTCTGTGCTTTGTGACCAAGTAGAGGGTGGGATAGGGAGGGTGGGAGGGAGGGAGATGCAAGAGGGAAGAGATATGGGGATATATGTATATGTGTAGCTGATTCACTTTGTTATAAAGCAGAAACTAACACACCATTGTAAAGCAATTATACTCCAGTAAACATGTTTTTAAAAAAATCCTGTGCTTCCCGAGTCTGCAGTCTAACAAGGAAGAAAATATGAATATAAATAACTATAATTCAATATAAAAATATTAAGTGGCATGAAAGGAAAATTCTATGGGTGAGATGACTTCTACTGATCATGTTGCCTTCCTAGGTTGCCACCTTCCCAAGCTGAGTCACCTCTGCTCTGTGGCTTCTCTTAAGATGTTACTATGATTATCTAAAAACAGAGAAGGACTCTAGATCAGTTCTTCTCCTTGGTCACACATTAGAATAACCTGAGGTGCTTTTAAAGCTCTCAGGCTGCACCACAGTCCAATTAAATCCAAATATGGAGGGAGAGACCCAAGCATCAGCATTTAAAAAAAATTCCCCAGATGATTCCACTGTGCAGCCGAGGTTGAGAATTGCCAAATGACTTCTGTTTCCAAAGTCCTATGCCAAATTCTATGCAGTGCTATAAAAAACCATAAAGTACATGTCTGTATATCGAGGCACTTCACTTTTTAATAACATGCTATTCTTACGTCACATCATTTTTCCTTGTGCATTTCTGTCCATTCAAGCAATTAAAGATAAACAGGTTAGCCATTTGAACTCATAACTATTTGTACCTTATTAATTGCCCAGTCTAACAGAACTAGTGAATTTAAGATGCAAATGGGAACTGCAAGTTCAAAGCCATGAAAAAGTTAATGATTTATCCTCCCCCCTGTTGTTGCAGAAAGATGACTATTTGATAACCCTCATGTTTATTTTGGAAGCAAAGGAGATGCCTGCTATAAAGAATGATCCCAATCTCCATTCTAGACTCCATCTAGAAGTCTAGAATTGTAGCTGCCTTTCTTAAAAATTGAAGTATAGCTGATTTACAACATTGTGTTAGTTTCAGGTATACAGCAAAGTGATTCAATTATACATAAATATTTTTTCAGATTATTTTCCATTATAGGTTATTACAGGATACTGAATGTAGTTCCCTGTGCTATACAGTAGTACCTTGTTTATCTATTTTATAGATAGTAGTATGTGTCTGCTAATCCCAAACTCCTAGTTTATCCCTCCCCTTCCCCCTTTCCTCTTTGATAACCATAAGTTTGTTTTTTATGTCTATGGGTCTGTTTTCTGTTTTGTATATAGATTCATTAGTATTTTTTTAGATTCCACATATAAGTTACTTCATATAATATTGTCTTTCTCATTTTGACTTACTTCACTCAGTATTATAATCTGTATGTACATTCATGTTGCTGCAAAGGGCAAATTTCATTCTTTCTATGGCTGTAGCTGCCTTTTTAAAAAAGTTTTTGGGATGTGCTCAGAGCAGGGGGCCTGAAGAAATGGCTCCTCTGTTTACAGCACACCCAACAGGAATCTGGGTTCATTGTGACAAGGGGCACAAAACTTGTGGCCTTCCTATGAACAAATACCCAACACGTCCCCCTGTACCAGTGGGACAGGGCTCAACTTTGGAAGAAAAGCTACAGTATTTAGTGGCGGAGTTTGCCACCTAGAGCCTGTCCGGTCCACGCATGTGTGGGCCATGAGTGGTCTTACAGACATAAAGGCTTTGAACCTCTCTCTTCAAGGAAAAAAAAGAAAAATAGATTCCAACTATATGCCATTCTGGAAAAGCAAAACTATGGAGACAATAAAAAGATCAATGGTTGCCAGGAGTTTGGGGGGACAGGGGAGATGAAAACACAGAGTACAGTTTTTATGAGTAGTGAAAATGCTTTGTATGACATTATAATGATGGATATATGTTATTATACTTTTGTCCAAACCCATAGAATGTGCAACACTATTCACTTCATTAAAGTGAACCCTAAGATGAAAAAAAAAAGCTTTTATTGTGAAATAATTTCCATCTTACCTAAAAGTTGCAAAAACAGTACAAAGACATGCCATATATCCCCTTCATGCCATTTCATCAACTGTTAACATTTTACCACATTTGCTTTATCATTTGATGAATAGATAGATAATAGATAGATATAGATGGATAGCTTTTACGCTTATAAGAGTAAATTTATCATGTTCCTTTACCCACTAAATACTTCAGAGTGTATTTCCAGAGAATGAAAACATTCTCTTACAAAACCACAGATCAATCACAAGAATCAGGGAATTTAATAATCACATTTTTCCCACTGTCTCAATAATGTCCTTTCTAGCACTCTTTTCCGGTCCAAGACCCAATCCAAGAGTATTACACATGGCCTTTAGTTGTCATGTCTCTCCTGTCTCCTTTCATCTGAAATAGTTCCATGGCCTTCTTTGCTTTTCTTGACATTGACAGCTGTGAAGAATACAGGCCACTTGTGTTATGGAAGATCCCTCAGTCTGGGTTTGTGTCCCGTTTTCTCATGATTAAATTGAGTTCCATGTTTTTGGTTTTGGCCACGCTGTGAGGCTTACAGGATCTCAGCTCCCCAACCAGGGGTTGAACCCAGGCCATGGTAGTGAAAGTCCAGGATACTAACCACTAGGCAACCAGGGAACTCTCTGAGTTTCGTGGTTTTAGGTGGGGACACCAAGTAAGAGATCCTGTGTCCCCCTCAGGGTACCACATAAGGAGGCTCACGAAGTCAGCTTGTTCCATCACTGGTGAGGTTAACTTTGATCACTTGGTGTCTGCCCGTTTCCTCCACTGTCTAGTTACTAATTTTCCCCTTGTAATGTCATTTTGGGGGATGTGCAGTGTTGGGACTAAGATGAGGTGAGCGAGGCACTTAGGGCACAAAATGTTAAGGAGACACTCACTCTCAGAGGGATGAAAGCACTGGTCCAGCCCCTGATAGGGAGAGCCAATTGTCCCTTTTCTGCAGTGAAAGCTCAGAGTCCTAACCACTGGACCACCAGGGAATTCCTCGACTGTAGCTTTTCAAAAACACCTTTGAGGGACTTCACTGGTGGCGCAGTGGTTAAGAATCCGCCTGACAATTCAGGGACACGGGTTCGAACGCTGGGCCGGGAAGATCTCCCAGGCCGCGGAGCAGCTAAGCCTGTGTGCCACAACTACTGAGCCTGTGCACTAGAGCCCCCGAGCCACAACTACTGAGCCTGCGTACCACAACTACTGAAGCCCATGTGCCTATAGCCTGTGCTCTGCAACAAGAGAAGCCACCGCAATGAGAAGCCTGCGCACTGCAACGAAGAGTAGCCCCTGCTTGCTGCAACTAGAGAAAGCCCGCGCACAGCAACGAAGACCCAATGTAGCCAAAAATAAATCAATCAATAAATTTATTTTTAAAAAACACCTTTGAATTGCATAAGCAATCCCTCTGTCATCTCTTGGGAGGTTCAGGAGGCAATCCTGCAAATTTAAAATTATGATATCAAATTTGAAAAATAAAACTGAAATCAAATTCTGACATCAAATTTCGTCTCAATGAGAAAAGGAATCCAGGTGGATAGGGATAAAAACAGCAAAAGCAAAGCAAGTGGGAAGGGACTTCCCTGGTGGTGCAGTGGTTAAGAATCCTCCTGCCAATGCAGGGAACACGGGTTGGAGCCCTGGTCCGGGAAGATCCCACATGCCGCGGAGCAACTAAGCCCGTGCACCACCGCTACTGAGCCTGTGCTCTAGAGCCCACGAGCCACAACTACTGAAGCCTGCGTGCCTAGAGCCCGTGCTCAGCAACGGGAGAAGCCACCGCAATGAGAAGGCCATGCATCGCAAGGAAGAGTAGCCCCCGCTCGCCGCAACTAGAGAAAGCCCACGCGCAGCAATGAGGACCCAACGCAGCCAAAAATAAATAAATAATTTAAAAAAAAAAAAAAAGCAAGTGGGAAAGGGGATGTTGAGAAAACGTCACCGGTGCTGGGAGCAGAGGGTGTGGGCCAGGATTACTGTGTGGGACCCCGTGTTGGGTCTGTCCTAACACAAACACCTGGCGTGCCTTCAAAACTCCAAGGGCCGTCATGTGGATCCTCCTCTCTAGGAGTGACAGGCTAATTGCTCACCAGGCGGACCAGTAGCCACCCCACTCATCTCTCAGACCTCATTTCCCAGCCTCTGCCACGGCTCAGCTGCTCTGCTACGACAAAGCCATCACCTCCACCTTTCTGGCCTCAGGGACTCCGTGGTAGTTCCCGGGCCTGGACATTGTGTCCCAGATCGCCATGTGGCTCCCTCCCTCCCCTCCTGCAGATTTTCTTTATTTCTTTTTCTTTTTTTTTAAAGACTAAGGATAGAGCTTACTTTATTTTTTTTAAATATTTATTTGTTACTTATTTATTTGTAGCTGCACTGGGTCTTAGTTGTGCCATGCAAACTCTTACTTACGGCACGCATGCAGGATCTAGTTCCCTGACCAGGGATGGAACCCAGGCCCCCTGCACTGGGAGCTTGGAGTCTTACCTGCTGAACCACCAGGGAAGTCCCCCCTCCTGCAGACTTCTGCTCAACCTGGTCAGCGAGACCTTCTCTGAGCAAACCCAAAGCTCCTGCCCACTCACTCCTACTCCCTACCTGCCTCCTCTGCTTCACTTTTCTCCAGAGCACTTAGGACCACGTACTTACAAACGTGTAACAGGATGGGTTTATTGTGAAGCTAATAAAGCTTAAGGAAAGATCCTAACAATGTTTTTACACGGCCATATGTTGATACTTGCAAAAGTAAAATGCTTAAGGTTCAGTTAGTTCAAAACAGCAGCTCTTTCCACTTCAGTACCCCCTCCCTCATACTTCCTGTAGTGGCTTTGTCCCACATCAACTTAGCTAAGCTGCAACCACATTCCCTTCCCCGCGTGGTTCCAGGTTAGCACTGGCCACTAGAGACATGTTGTGGGAGGCAGATGTGAACCAGCAGTCAGATTTTTGAAGCTCCGAAGGTTAGTTCAGGGTGCCCGGCAGTGTGGAAGCTTGCACTCGGGTCACTGATCTGATCCCCACTTAGATGGCACTAGGTAACACTCCACCGCTAGACTTTCTTCTTCCACACAGCTGGTCCTGCTGACCTACAGCGACTTCGGGCTCAACAGCAGACACAGGGGCAGCAGCCCACACAATAATCAGACCCGAGATGGCGGAAGAGTAAGACTCGGAGATCACCTTCCTCCCCACAGATACACCAGAAATACATCTACACGTGGAACAACTCCTACAGAACACCTACTGAACGCTGGCAGAAGACCTCAGACCTCCCCAAAGGCAAGAAACTCCCCACGTACCTGGGTAGGGCAAAAGAAAAAAAGAAAAAACAGAGACAAAAGAATAGGGATGGGACCTGCACCAGTGGGAGGGAGCTGTGAAGGAGGAAATGTTTCCACACACTAGGAAGCCCCTTCGTGGGTGGAGACTGCGGGTGGCGGAGGGAGAAAGCTTCGGAGCCGCGGAGGAGAGCACAGCAACAGGGGTGCAGGGGGCAAAGCGGAGAGATTCCCGCACAGAGGATCGGCGCCTACCGGCAGTCACCAGCCCGAGAGGCTTGTCTGCTCCCCCGCCAGGGCGGGCGCGGCTGGGAGCTGACGCTCGGGCTTCGGTCGGAGCGCAGGGAGAGGACTGGGGTTGGCGGCGTGACCACAGCCTGAAGGGGGCTAGTGCGCCACGGCTGGCCGGGAGAGAGTCCAGGAAAAAGTCTGGAGCTGCCGAAGACGCAGGAGACGTTTTCTTCCCTCTTTGTTTCCTGGTGCGCGAGGACAGGGGATTAAGAGCGCTGCTTAAAGGAACTCCAGAGACGGCCGCGAGCCGCAGCTAAAAGCGCGAACCCCAGAGACGGACATGAGACGCTAAGGCTGCTGCTGCCGCCACCAAGAAGCCTGTGTGCGAGCACAGGTCACTCTCCACACCTCCGCTCCTGGGAGCCTGTGCAGCCCGCCACGGCCAGGTTCCCGGGATCCAGGGACAACTTACCCGGGAGAACGCACGGCGCGCCTCAGGCTGGTGCAACGTCACGGCGGCCTCTGCCGCCGCAGGCTCGCCCGGCACGCCGTGCCCCTCCGTCCCCCACGGCCTGAGTGAGCCAGAGCCCCAAATCAGCGGCTCCTTTAACCCCGTCCTGTCTGAGCGAAGAACACACGCCCTCCTACGACCTACACGCAGAGGCGGGGCCAAATCCAAAGCTAAGCCCCTGGTAGCTGTGAGAACAAAGAAGAAAAAGGGAAATCTCTCCCAGCAGCCTCAGAAGCAGCGGATTAAAGCTCCACAATCAACTTGATATACCCTGCAGCTGTGGAATACATGAATAGACACGAATCATCCCAAATTGAGGACATGGACTTTGAGAGCAAGATTTATGATTTTTTCCCCTTTTCCTCTTTTTGTGTGTATATGTATGCTTCTGTGTGAGATTTTGTCTGTATAGCTTTGCTTCCACCATTTGTCCTAAGGTTCTATCCGTCTGTTTTTTTTTAATTTTTTTCTTAATAATTATTTTTTAATTTAATAACTTTATTATATTTTATTTTATTTTACTTTATCTTCTTTCTTTCTTTTTTCCTTCCTTCCCTCCTTCCTTCCTTCCTTCGTTCCTCCCACCGTCCCTCCCTCCCTCCCTCCTTCCCTCCTTTCTTTCCTTCTTTTCTTCTTTCTTTCCTCCTTCCTTCCTTCCTTCCTTTCTTTCTTTCTTCCTTCCTTTCTTTCTTTCTTTCTTCCTACTTCTACTAATTCTTTCTCTCTACATTTTCTCCCTTTTATTCTGAGCCATGTGGATGAAAGGCTCTTGGTGCTGCAGCCAGGAGTCACTGCTGTGCCTCTGAGGTGGGAGAGCCAACTTCAGGACACTGGTCACCAAGAGACTTCCCAGCTCCACATAATATCAAACGGCAAAAATCTCCCAGAGATCTCCATCTCAACACGAGCACCCAGCTTCACTCAACGACCAGCAAGCTACAGTGCTGGACACCCTATGCCAAACAACTAGCAAGACAGAAACACAACCCCACCCATTAGCAGAGAGTCTGCCTAAAATCATAATAAGTCCACAGACACCCCAAATCACACCACCAGACGTGGACCTGCCCACCAGAGAGACAAGATCCAGCCTCAACCACCAGAACACAGGCACTAGTCCCCTCCACCAGGAAGCCTACACAACCCACTGAACCAACCTTAGCCACTGGGGACAGACACCAAAAACAACGGGAACTACGAACCTGCAGCCTGCAAAAAGGAGAGCTCAAACACAGTAAGATAGGCAAAATGAGAAGACAGAAAAACACACAGCAGATGAAGAAGCAAGATAAAAACCCACCAGACCTAACAAATGAAGAGGAAATAGGCAGTATACCTGAAAAAGAATTCAGAATAATGATAGTAAAGATGATCCAAAATCTTGGAAATAGAATAGACAAAATGCAAGAAACATTTAACAAGGACCTAGAAGAACTAAAGATGAAACAAACAATGATGAACAACACAATAAATGAAATGAAAAATACTCTAGATGGGATCAATAGCAGAATAACTGAGGCAGAAGAACGGATAAGTGACCTGGAAGATAAAATAGTGGCAATAACTACTGCAGAGCAGAATAAAGAAAAAAGAATGAAAAGAACTGAGGACAGTCTCAGAGACCTCTGGGACAACATTAAACATGCCAACATTCGAATTATAGGGGTTCCAGAAGAAGAAGAGAAAAAGAAAGGGACTGAGGAAATATTTGAAGAGATTATAGTTGAAAACTTCCCTAATATGGGAAAGGAAATAGTTAATCAAGTCCAGGAAGCACAGAGAGTCCCATACAGGATAAATCCAAGGAGAAATACGCCAAGACACATATTAATCAAACTGTCAAAAATTAAATACAAAGAAAAAATATTAAAAGCAGCAAGGGAAAAACAACTAATAACACACAAGGGAATCCCCATAAGGTTAGGAGCTGATCTTTCAGCAGAAACTCTGCAAGCCAGAAGGGAGTGGCAGGACATATTAAAGTGATGAAAGAGAAAAACCTGCAACCAAGATTACTCTACCCAGCAAGGATCTCATTCAGATTCGATGGAGAAATTAAAACCTTTACAGACAAGCAAAAGCTGAGAGAGTTCAGCACCACCAAACCAGCTTTACAACAAATGCTAAAGGAACTTCTCTAGGCAAGAAACACAAGAGAAGGAAAAGACCTACAATAACATACCCAAAACAATTTAGAAAATGGGAATAGGAACATACATATCGATAATTACCTTAAATGTAAATGGACTAAATGCTTCCACCAAAAGACACAGATTGGCTGAATGGATACAAAAACAAGACCCATATATATGCTGTCTACAAGAGACCCACTTCAGACCTAGAGACACATACAAACTGAAAGTAAGGGGATGGAAAAAGATATTCCATGCAAATGGAAGCCAAAAGAAAGCTGGAGTAGCAATTCTCATATCAGACAAAATAGACTTTAAAATAAAGACTATTAGAAGAGACAAAGAAGGACACTACATAAGGATCAAGGGATCAATCCAAGAAGAAGATATAACAATTGTAAATATTTATGCACCCAACATAGGAGCACCTCAATACATAAGGCAAATACTAACAGCCATAAAAGAGGAAATCGACAGTAACACATTCATAGTAGGGGACAACACCCCAGTTTCACCAATGGACAGATCATCCAAAATGAAAATAAATAAGGAAACACAAGCTTTAAATGATACATTAAACAAGATGGATTTAATGGATATTATAGGACACTCCATCCAAAAACAACAGAATACACATTCTTCTCAAGTGCTCATGGAACATTCTCCAGGATACATCATATCTTGGGTCACAAATCAAGCCTTGGTAAATTTAAGAAAATTGAAATTGTATCAAGTATCTTTTCCGACCACAATGCTATGAGACTAGATATCAATTACAGGAAAAGATCTATAAAAAATACAAACACATGGAGGCTAAACAATACACTACTTAATAACGAAGTGATCACTGAAGAAATCAAAGAGGAAATTAAAAAATACCTAGAGGGCTTCCCTGGTGGCGCAGTGGTTGAGAGTCCGCCTGCCGATGCAGGGGACACGGGTTCGTGCCCCGGTCTGGGAAGATCCCACATGCCGCGGAGCGGCTGGGCCCGTGAGCCATGGCCGCTGAGCCTGCGCGTCCGGAGCCTGTGCTCCGCAACGGGAGAGGCCACAACAGTGAGAGGCCCGCGTAATGCAAAAAAAAAAAAAGAAAAAAAAATACCTAGAAACAAATGACAATGGAGACACGATGACCCAAAACCTATGGGATGCAGCAAAAGCAGTGCTAAGAGGGAAGTTTATAGCGATACAAGCCTACCTTAAGAAACAGGAAACATCTCGAATAAACAACCTAACCTTGCACCTAAAGCAATTAGAGAAAGAAGAACAAAAAAACCCCAAAGTTAGCAGAAGGAAAGAAATCATAAAAATCAGATCAGAAATAAATGAAAAAGAAATGAAGGAAACGATAGCAAAGATCAATAAAACTAAAAGCTGGTTCTTTAGGAAGATAAACAAAATAGATAAACCATTAGCCAGACACATCAAGAACAAAAGGGAGAAGACTCAAATCAATAGAGTTAGAAATGAAAAAGGAGAAGTAACAACTGACACTGCAGAAATACAAAGGATTATGAGAGATTACTACAAGCAACTATACGCCAATAAAATGGACAACCTGGAAGAAATGGACAAATTCTTAGAAAGGTATAACCTTCCGAGACTGAACCAGGAAGAAATAGAAAATATGAACAGACCAATCACAAGTAATGAAATTGAAAGTATGATTAAAAATCTTCCAATAAACAAAAGCCCAGGACTAGATGGCTTCACAGGCAAATTGTATCAAACATTTAGAGAAGAGGTAAAACCTATCCTTCTCAAACTCTTCCAAAATATAGCAGAGGGAGGAACACTTCCAAACTCATTCTATGAGGCCACCATCACCCTGATACCAAAACCAGACAAAGATGTCACAAAGAAAGAAAACTACAGGCCAATATCACTGATGAACATAGATGCAAAAATCCTCAACAAAATACTAGCAAACAGAATCCAACAGCACATTAAAAGGATCATACAGAAAAAAAAGAGGATCATACACCATGATCAAGTGGGGTTTATCCCAGGAATGCAAGGATTCTTCGATATACGCAAAACAATCAATGTGATACACCGTATTAACAAATTGAAGGAGAAAAACCATATGATCATCTCAATAGATGCAGAGAAAGCTTTTGACAAAATTCAACACCCATTTCTGATAAAAAACCCTGCAGAAAGTAGGCATAGAGGGAAATTTCCTCAACATAATAAAGGCCATATATGACAAACCCACAGCCAACATCATCCTCAATGGTGAAAAACTGAAAGCATTTCCACTAAGATCAGGAACAAGACAAGGTTGCCCACTCTAACCACTCTTATTCAACATAGTTTTGGAAGTTTTAGCCACAGCAATCAGAGAAGAAAAGGAAATAAAAGGAATCCAAATCGGAAAAGAAGAAATAAAGCTGTCACTGTTTGCAGATGACATGATACTATACATAGAGAATCCTAAAGATGCTACCAGAAAACTACTAGAGCTAATCAATGAATTTGGTAAAGTAGCAGGATACAAAATTAATGCACAGAAATCTCTGGGATTCCTATACACTAATGATGAAAACTCTGAAAGTGAAATCAAGAAAACACTCCCATTTACCATTGCAACAAAAAGAATAAAATACCTAGGAATAAACCTACCTAAGGAGACAAAAGACCTGTATGCAGAAAATTATAAGACACTGATGAAAGAAATTAAAGATGATACAAATCAATGGAGAGATATACCATGTTCTTGGATTGGAAGAATCAACACTGTGAAAATGACTCTACTACCCAAAGCAATCTACAGATTCAATGCAATCCCTATCAAGCTACCACTGGCATTTTTCACAGAACTAGAACAAAAAATTTCACAATTTGTATGGAAACACAAAAGACCCCGAATAGCCAAAGCAATCTTGAGAACAAAAAACGGAGCTGGAGGAATCAGGCTCCCTGACATCAGACTATACTACAAAGCTACAGTAATCAAGACAGTATGGTACTGGCACAAAAACAGAAAGATAGATCAATGGAACAGGATACAAAGCCCAGAGATAAACCCACGCACATATGGTCACCTTATCCTTGATAAAGGAGGCAGGAGTGTACAGCGGAGAAAGGACAGCCTCTTCAATTAGTGGTGCTGGGAAAACTGGACAGCTACATGTACAAGTATGAGATTAGATCACTCCCTAACACCATACACAAAAATAAGCTCAAAATGGATTAAAGACCTAAGTGTAAGGCCAGAAACTATCAAACTCTTAGAGGAAAACATAGGCAGAACACTCTATGACATAAATCACAGCAAGCTCCTTTTTGACCCACCTCCTACAGAAATGGAAATAAAAATAAAAATAAACAAATGGGACCTAATGAAACTTCAAAGCTTTTGCACAGCAAAGGAAACCGTAAACAAGAGCAAAAGACAACCCTCAGAATGGGAGAAAATATTTGCAAATGAAGCAACTGACAAAGGATTAATTTCCAAAATTTACAAGCAGCTCATGCCGCTCAATAACAAAAAAACAAACAACCCAATCCAAAAATGGGCAGAAGACCTAAATAGACATTTCTGCAAAGAAGATATACAGACTGCCAACAAACACATGAAAAAATGCTCAACGTCATTAATCATTAGAGAAATGCAGATCAAAACTACAATGAGATATCATCTCACACCAGTCAGAATGGCCATCATCAAAAAATCTACAAACAATAAATGCTGCAGAGGGTGTGGAGAAAAGGGAACACTCTTGCACTGCTGGTGGGAATGTGAATTGGTACAGCCACGATGGAGAACAGTATGGAGGTTCCTTAAAAAACTACAAATAGAACTACCATATGACCCAGCAATCCCACTACTGGGCATATACCCTGAGAAAACCATAATTCAAAAAGACTCATGTACCAAAATGTTCATTGCAGCTCTATTTACAATAGCCCAGAGATGGAAACAACCTAAGTGTCCATCATCGGATGAACGGATAAAGAAGATGTGGCACATATATACAATGGAATATTACTCAGCCATAAAAAGAAACGAAATTGAGCTATTTGTAATGAGGTGGATAGACCTAGAGTCTGTCATACAGAGTGAAGTAAGTCAGAAAGAGAGAGACAAATACCGTATGCTAACACATATATATGGAATTTAAGAAAAAAATGTCATGAAAAACCTAGGGGTGAAACAGGAATAAAGACACAGACTTACTAGAGAATGGACTTGAGGCTATGGGGAGGGGCAAGGGTACACTGTGACAAAGCGAGAGAGAGGCATGGACATATATACACTACCAAACGTAAGGTAGATAGCTAGTGGGTAGTAGCCGCATAGCACAGGGAGATCAACTCGGTGCTTTGTGACCGCCTGGAGGGGTGGGATAGGGAGGGTGGGAGGGAGGGAGACGCAAGCGGGAAGAGATATGGGAACATATGTATATATATAACTGATTCATTTTGTTGTGAAGCTGAAACTAACATACCATTGTAAAGCAATTATACTCCAATAAATATGTTAAAATGAAAAAAAAAATGCAGAGTAAGAAAGGTAGCAAATTTATAACTGCCACTTTCAGAAGCATAATGTAATGATGCAGTGCTTATTTTCTTTTTAAATTTTATTTTTTTGAATAGGTAATATTTTACATGTTTTAAAAATTAAAAAGTATGTATGTATTTGAAGCAAAAAAAAAAAATACAAATAGAACTACCATATGACCCAGCAATCCCACTACTGGGCATATACCCTGAGAAAAACACAATTCAAAAAGAGTCATGTACCAAAATGTTCATTGCAGCTCTATTTACAATAGCCCAGAGATGGAAACAACCTAAGTGTCCATCATCGGACAAATGGATAAAGAAGATATGGCACATATATACAATGGAATATTACTCAGCCATAAAAAGGAATGAAATTGAGCTATTTGTAATGAGGTGGATAGACCTAGAGTGTGTCATACAGAGTGAAGTAAGTCAGAAAGAGAAAGACAAATACTGTATGCTAACACATATATATGGAATTTAAGAAAAAAAAATGTCATGAAGAACCTGGGGTTAAGACAGGAATAAAGACACAGACCTACTAGAGAACGGACTTGAGAATATGGGGAGGGGGAAGGGTGAGCTGTGACAAAGCGAGAGAGAGGCATGGACATATATACACTACCAAACGTAAGGTAGATAGCTAGTGGGAAGCAGCCGCATAGCACAGGGAGATCAACTCGGTGCTTTGTGACCACCTGGAGGGGTGGGATAGGGAGGGTGGGAGGGAGGGAGACGCAAGAGGGAAGAGATATGGGAACATATGTATATGTATAGCTGATTCACTTTGTTATAAAGCAGAAACTAACACACCATTGTAAAGCAATTATAACCCAATAAAGATGTTAAAATAAATAAATAAATAAAATAAAATGGCATGATCAACCTCAAAAAAAAAAAGAATAAATCTGTCAAAACTTGGGTGTGATATATTTTCAGAAAACTATAAAACACTGATGAGAGCAATAATACAGGACTGTCTATAAATAGAAAAAATATATATATAGCACTTGTTTAAAAAAAAAAACTTAACTCGGAACTCTCACGTTGTGCATTTTTTTAAGTCAACACTACACAGAATGATAGCATTTACTAAAAAGGCCCCCATATCAAGCATTGTTTCCTATTATAGATTTCCAGTGTCTATAATAGTGCCTAGCTGATATATTTATTGGCACATTGCAGGTTCTCAAAAAATATTAAATGGGTATATCTGGCTTGATGACTAACCCGATGACTTTGGGCCAGTTACTTCTCTCTGGAGTCTGCTTCTTCATTCATAAAATGGGCACACTGATATCCATCTCTCAGGTGCCTAGTGAAGGTCAAGTGAGATGAGATGGGTATATAAGTGTGCCTGGCACAGTAGCTGGCCAATGGTGGGAACATCACTGTTACTGCCCTTTACCTCTTAAGTTATTGCTGTTAGAGTCAAAGTTGTTTAAATGCCAACATCATAAAGCCATTCAGAAAAACCATATTCCTATAAAGTCTAGTCCTCTAGATTTGTGTGGTCCAATATGGCAGCCACTAGCCACACATAGCTATTTAAATTTATAATTAAATTAACTACAATTAAAATTTCATTTCCTCAGTCACATTAGCCACATTTGAGTTCAGTATCCACATGTGGCTAGTGGTTGATCCACTGGAAAGCACAGATACAGAACACTAACATCACCGCAGAAAGTTCTATGGGACAGTGCTGGTCTACACTAATAACAAGAGTACTATACTGCTCATGTTGTGTTTTGTTTTCTTTTCTTTTCTTTCTCAACCCAAGCAAGGATCTTCCCAAAACGTTTTATACCAAACTTCACTTGATTGATGTATTTGTGCGCCCTCCTGTGGCTAGAGATGGAAACTAGTCTGTGTTTCACTGAGGTGAAGCAGCACATTTATAAAACGGATAGTTTAGAATTCTCTAGTAATCTCTAACAGAACACTGTAAATCAACTACACTTCAATTAAAAAAAAAATCTTAGGGACTTCCGTTGCGGTCCAGTGGTTAAGACTCCGCGCTTGCAATGCAGGACATGTGGGTTCGATCTCTGGTTGGGGAACTAAGATCCCACAGGCCGTGGGGCCATAAAATAAAATACACATTTTAAAAGAAATCTTTAGTAATCTGACCGTTAGCAAGAAATGTAACATAAAAGAGTATATGCATTTTGAATTCTCTTGACACTACTAAGGAAAATCTATTTGAGAAGGTATGAGCCTAGGCTTGTGAGATAGACACTCCCTGTTTAAACAAAGGATAGTACTATGTAACTGCTTAAAAGTGAGGAGAGCCAGCAGGGATTATTAGATGAATGAGCCCAGGAACTCTCTCAGTGGTAGCTGGCAACAACCAAGATGGAACCCATGACTCTCCCGCTGTGGATTGGGGGTGGAGAAGCTAACCTGAGACCCAGCTTTCCGCTGGATGAAGGGGATTCCTGTTTCCGGGTGCCAGGCATGTGGTACTTCTTGGCACTCCCCTACGCAGCTGGTACCTCAACTCAGCCTGCTTCGTGCCTGATCCCAAAAATGTATTCCCCATCTCTCCACTCACTATGCCGGGCTGTTCAATGCGCCTGCGCAGTCAAAACAGAGACCAGGGGTGAAGGGGTGAGGCCTCTCCTGGATCAGTTGGTGCCAGAATTCAGCAGCCCCTAACCGAGCACACGCTCCAGCCGATGCGCACAGAATGGGAGGGCCCTGGGCAGGTACTGACTCTTCTGCCCAGCATCCAGCCCTACCGCTGACACTCCTGGTATGGAAAAAACGAAAAAGCTAAACTCTTCGTAAAGGTTTATTTTTTCTTTAAGACAACATTACTATATCATTTCCAACAACAACAACAATAAATCAGAGAACTTCTGGGTGGAGGTGCTGGGACAGTGGTGCCTGGAGAGGGCGTGGAAGCTCCATTCCCTTCCCATACCTTGCCCTATGCATCTCTTCCATCTGGCTGTTCCTGAGTTATATCCTTTTATAATAAATCAGCAATCTATAACAGATTATTCCTATACTACTCAACTAACAAGCTCCAGATTATAGAACAGCATGCAAACTCTCTAATTCATTTTATGAGGACAGTATAACCCTGAAATTGAATCTTGAAGAGTTTACAGGCATATCTCGGAGATATTGCGGGTTTAGTTCCAAACCACTGCAATAAAGGGAATATCGCAGTAAAGAGAGTCATGCGACTTTTTTGGTTTCCCAGTGCATATAAAAGTTATGTTTACACTATACTGTAGTCTATTAAGTGTGCAACAGCATTATGTCTAAAAAAAAAAGTACGTACCTTAATTTAAAAATATGTTATTGCTAAAAAATGCTAACCATCATCCGAGCCTCTGGCAAGTCATAATCTTTTTGTAATACTAATATCAAAGATCACTGATCAGGGACTTCCCTGGTGGCGCAGTGATTAAGAATCCGCCTGCCAATGCAGGGGACACGGGTTTGAGTCGGGGAAGATCCCACATGCCGCGGAGCAACTAAGCCTGTGCGCCACAACTACTGAACCTGTGCACTAGAGCCTGCAAGCCACAACTACTGAGTGAGCTCACGTGCCACAACTACTGAAGCCCGCGCACCTAGAGCCCATGCTCTGCAACAAAGAGTAGCCCCAGCTCGCTGCAACTAGAGAAAGCCTGCACACAGCAACAAAGACCCAATGCAGCCAAAAATATAAATTTATTTTAAAAAAACACTGATCACAAATCACCATAACAAATATAACAATAGTAATTAAAAAGTTAAAATATTGCCAGAATTACCAAAATGTGACACACAAAGTAAGCAAATGTTGTTGGAAAAAATGGTGCCGATAGACTTACTCGAAGCAGGGTTGCCACAAACCTTCAATTTGTAGAAAATGCAACATCCGTGAAGCACAATAAAGTGAAGGGCAATAAAATGAGGTACGCTTGTAGTTTGAAAAAAAACAGAAGATCAAAGCACTAGATGAAAAACTATAAACAGTATAATAGCAAACAATTCAATAGTACGTCAACAGAATCATTCACCATGACCAAGTAGGACATAGTCCACGAATGCAAAGACTTCTGTTTTTCAGACCATTTAATTAAAAAAGAAAGAAAATCTTATTGATTTAAAAAATCAGAAAATACAGATAAGTATAAAGAAAATAAAGATCACCCAGAATTTGGTCACCCAAAGAGAATCACTAGCTAATGTAGCTAACTAGAAGAATGCACTACACATTGTGGTAACGCCCCCTCCCACGCTAGTTTACACAGCTTTAAGAGATATGCAATAAGCAATGCAATGCATGTAGCCAAAAAGCAGCTGCTTTCTGGGGTGGTCAGGCACGGCTTCCAGGTCCCTCCACCACACGGAGCATGCTCAGTTGCAAACATTGGGTTGAACCCGGTGCTGAGTACTTCAACTCAGGGCCGCCGCCCCTTCCATGCGGCACCTACCTGTACAATACGCTGGGTGCCTTGTCTCTGAGAGTAAGTGCCAAATCACCTCCCTCCTAGTGCAGCTGCAAATCAATCAGGGGTTTCACAATGAATGTTTTTGAAAACCAGGTGCAAGCTGACCCACTAACATTCCACATTTATCTTAGCAAACTACATTTGAGAGAGCAAATACACGTAGTGTTGCTTTTACTTTAAAAAAAATACCTTTATTGAGATATAATTCACATACTGTACAATTCACCCATTTAAAGTATACAAATGACTGGGTTTTAGTATATTTACAGGTTTGTGCAACTATTGCCACAATCTACTTTGAAAACATTTTCATTCTCCCTAAAAGAAATCTGGACCCATTAGCAGTCATTCCCCATTTCCCCCCAAACTTCCCAACCCTAGGCAATCACTAACCTACTTTGTGTCTCTAATGGATTTGCCTATTCTGTACGTTTCATTTAAACAGACTATTACAATATATGGCATTTTATGCCTGGTTTCTTTCACTTAGCATATTTTCAAGGTTTATCCATGGTGTAGGATATATCTGTACTTCATTTCTCTTTATTGCCAAATAATATCCCATTTTAATGGATATACCATATTTTATATAGCCATTCATCAGCTAATGGACATTTGGGTTGTTTCTACTTTTTTTAAAAATAAATTTATTTATTTTTGTCTGTGTTGGGTCTTCATTGCTGCGCTTGGGCTTTCTCTAGTTGTGGTGAGTGGGGGCTACTCTTCATTGCGGTGTGCAGGCTTCTCATTGCAGTGGCTTCTCTTGTGGAGCACAGGCTTCAGTAGTTGTGGCTCGCAGACTCTAGAGCGCACGCTCAGTAGTTGTGGTGCATGGGCTTAGTTGCTCCGCGGCATGTGGGATCTTCCCCACCCAGGGCTCAAACCCGTGTCCCCTGCATTGGCAGGCGGATTCTTAACCACTGCGCCACCAGGGAAGTCCTTCTTTTTGACTACTATGAATAATGCTGCAATGAACATTTGTGTACAACTTTTTGTGTTAATATATGTTTTCATTTCTCTTGGGTACATATCTAGTGGTAGAATTGCTGGGTCATATGGTGACTCTATGTTTAATTTTTTGAGGAACTGCAAACTGTTTTCCAAAGCGGCTGCCTTATTTTACATTCCCACCAGCCATGTGTGAGAGTTCCAGTTTCTCCACATCCTCACCAACACTTGTTATTGTCTGTCTTTTTCATTATAGCCATTCTTGTGTGTGTAAAGCAGCTTCTTACTGTGATTTTACTCTTCATGTGCTTATTGGTACAGGGTTCAGGACACGCAATACCCCGGTTTACTATTCTTAGCTCATATCCTTTTTGTCTTATTATATTTCTCTGCTCTTCATCAAACCTAGCATAAAAGCATTCATGTTTAACCTCTTCTTCAGGTCTTCATTTCCTTATGAAAGATCCTGTGTCACATAGAACTTATATTAAATAAATTTGTATGCTTTTCTCTTGTTAATCTATCTTTTGTTACAGGGGCCCAAGCTGAGAACTTAGAAGGGTAGAAGAAAAAATCCTTTTCCCTCCCCTGCATTGGCTATTTGTACATCTTCATTGGAAAAATGTCTATTCATATCCTTTGCCCATTTTAAAACTGGGTTATCTTTTATTATTGAGTTGTAAGGGTTCTTTATGCATTCTGGATACATTTTCTTATGAGATATATGAGTTCCAAAAATTTTCTCCCATTCTATGGGTTGTCCGTTCACTTTCTTGATGTATCATTAGCAGCACAGAAGTTTTAAATTATTCTTTAATAAATATTTACTTTTTAAAATAAATTTATTTATTTTTGGCTGCACTGGGTCTTCGTTGCTGCATGCAGGCTTTCTCTAGTTGCAGCGAGCAGGGGCTACTCTTCATTGCAGTGCACGGGCTTCTCATTGCGGTGGCTTCTCTTGTTGTGGAGCATGAGCTCTAGGCACGTGGGCTTCAGTAGTTGTGGCACACGGGCTCAGTAGTTGTGGCTCGAGGGCTCTAGAGCGCAGGCTCAGTAGTTGTGGCGCACAGGCTTAGTTGCTCTGCGGCATGTGGGATCTTCCCAGAACAGGGCTTGAACCCGTGTCGCCTGCATTGGCAGGTGGATTCTTAACCACTGCGCCACCAGGGAAGCCCCAGAAGTTTTAAATTTTGATGAAGTCCAGTTTATCGGGGGTTTTTTTGTGTGGTTTGTTTTTTTTCTTTTTTTTTTTTTTTTTGGTCACTTGTTCTTTTGGTGTCATATCTCAGAAATCACTGCCTAACCCACAGTCTCGAAGATTTACTCCTATCCTTTCTTCCAAGAGTTCTACAGTGTGAGTCCTCCACCTTTGTTCAAGACTGTTTTGGCTTTTCCAGGCCCCTTGATCTTCCATCTGCATTTGAGGGTCAGCTTATCAATTTCTGCAAAGAAGTTAGTTGGGATTGTAATAAGGACTACACTGAATCTATAGATCACTCACATTGTTTTCTAATCTGCTTTTTTTCCCAGTAAAGTATATTGTGGACATCATTCCATTTCAATACTTACAGTGCCATGATCTGTTATTCTTATGTAATAACTCAACAAACATTTATTAAACAGTTACGAGACACAAGGTGGTCTGGTTGTTGGTTATACCGAGATGAGTGAGGCACATATCCTATCTGTAAAAAGGAGCTTTCTACCTAGGAAGGTAAATAAGACATGAACATAGATAACTGTATTCCAAGTATGAGAGAGAGAGAGATAAAATGCTACTAAAAAAGATTATTTACAGATATGAGGGAGGTAAAGCTTCCATGACAATATAATTATTTAGCTAAACTAGGGTTTCTCACCCTTAGCACTATTGCTATTTGGGGATCATTCTTTCCTGTGGAGACTGTCCTGTGCACCGTAGGATGTTTAGCAGCATCCCTGGCCTCTACCCACTAGATGCAAGGAGCCCTCCCCTCCCCCAGTGTGACAACCCAAAATGTCTCTGGACATTGCCAAAGGTCCCCGGGGAGGCGAAATCGCCCCTGATTGAGAACCACTGAGCTAGACCTTAAAACATCATTGTTAATGGCTATGTAGTACACTACATGGATAATCTACAATTTATGGAACTAATACCCTGTAATTGCACGTTCCTGTTGTGTCCAATTTTCCACTTTTTTTTGTTAAGTAGTACTTTTATTTTATTTTATTTTATTTATTTGCTGTGCCGTGCTGCATGCAGGATCTTAGTTCCCCGACCAGGAATCGAACCTGTGCCCCCTGCATTGGGAGCGTGGAGTCTTAAACAGTGGACCGCCAGGGAAGTCCCTCCACTATGTTTTATAAAACATAACTTTTGGAAGTATGACATGACATCGGCTCCTTAGGATAAATAGCTAACATCACGCTAGAGTTCTTTTTTACTATAAAAGTTATACATGTTAAAATGAGCCTTTCAAACAATTTGAAAAGTAAAATTAAAAGGCTTGATCTAGGGACTTCCCTGGTGGTCCAGTGGTTAAGAGGCCATGCTCCCAACACAGGGAGCCCGGGTTCGATTCCTGTCAGGGAACTAGATCCCACATGCATGCTGCAACTAGGAGTCCACATGGCGCAGCTAAGAGTGCATGCCGCTGCAACGAAGATCCTGCAATGAAGATCCCACGTGCCGCAACTAAGACGCAGTGCAGCCAAATAAATCAATAAATATATATTTTAAAAAGGCTTGATCTATCAATCTCAATCCCCAGAAATACAGTCTGTGGTATGTCAATTTAAAATTTTTATATGTATTCAGAAGTAAAGTGGCAAAAGCCCTCTTTTAATGCATTTTGATAATCACATGTGACACTTTGGTCTATTCACTGGAAATTTCATCTGGAGCTTTCCAAGCCACATTTTTAAAACTATAGGTCTTGGCCCATTAGTGAAACGAACTAGAGGATCAGGATGAGAATTTTTTAAAAATGAAAGAGAACAGAATAGAATAGATCACATCAGAGTGTATTACACACAGTGAGGATAGGTACTACTTTGTGAGAAATTTGTTTCAGTATCATAGAAACATGGAAAGATGATAGACTGAAAGATGACAGATTGATGGATAATGTAAAGTGTATACGTTGCTGTGGATTGCAGCCAAGAAAAGGTTTAAAGCCACCACTTTAAGCAATCTAAATATATATATATTTTTTTAAGTCGGCGATTTTGAAAAATAAATTTGTTTATTTATTCATTTATTTATTTATTTTTGGCTGCTTTGGGTCTTCGTTGCGCACGGGCTTTATCTAGTTGCGGCGAGCGGGGACTACTCTTGGTGTGGTGCACGGGCTTCTCATTGCGGTGGCTTCTCTTGTTGCGGAGCATGGGGTCTAGGCACGTGGGCTTCAGTAGTTGCGGGACGCAGGCTCTAGAGCGCAGGCTCAGTAGTTGTGGCGCGCGGGTTTAGTTGCTCTGCAGCATGTGGGATCTTCCCGGACCAGGGCTCGAACTCGTGTCCCCTGCAATGGCAGGCGGATTCTCAACCACTGTGCCACCAGGGAAGTCCCTAGGGATTTTATAGTTTCACATTTAGGTCTACTCTCCATTTTGAGTTAAGTTTTGTAAAAGATGTATGGTCTGTGTCTCCATTCAGTCTTTTGCACGTGGCTGTCCTGTTCTTCCCACAGCATTTGTTGAACAGACTATCCTTTGTCCATTGAATTGTCTTTGCTCCTTTGTCAAAGAAAGGGTAAGACTTTTTCACAACACACCCAGGTGTTCTCGTGTCAGTTCTTTTTGCTGATAAACTGATGACAGCTGTGTTTAAGGGAATTGCACTGGAGTCAAGGACCTAGTATTTATAATCTAAGCTCCTTCAATCACAAGCTGTGAGACCATGGGTAAGTTACCTCTCTGAGCCTCAGTCTTCTCAGTTGTATAATGGGTTTGATAATAATAGGATTGATAATAATCAGAGGGTTATCATGAGACAAATTAGATAATAGATGTAAAATAACTGGCACATGCTAACTGCTCAATAAATGTTAGCGGTTATTATTCAGTATTCTAAGTTTAACTTGCTTCCTGTCTCAGGGACTCACCATCAAAATATATCAGACAGGAATACACACATATTTTTCTTCATTCTCTAGAATTCTTTCTAATTTTTATAAAATCATGTACCATTTAGGTTTGTTGGGTTTTTTCAAAACCACATTCTCTGTAAACTCATCTATAGTGACAGAAAGCAGATCAATGATTTTTCTGTGGCCAGAGACAGAGGAAGGGGCACAGGGAAACTTTGGGAGATAATTAAAATGTTCTGTTTTTTTTAATTGTGGTAGTGCTTTTATGGGTGTTAACATCTGTAAAAACTTGATGAATTGTATACTTTAAATCGGTGCAGTTTATGGTACATAAACTATACCTCATTATGAGACAAGTCAGGAAATGTAAATGCTATCTGGATACTGATATCAAGGAATTGTTAACTAATTTTTTTGCGTGTGAGAATCTATTGCAGTTATTTTGAATTTTTAGAAAAAGATGCCCTTAGAATCTTCATACACTGTTGATAAGAATGTAAACTGGGCTTCCCTGGTGACGCGGTGGTTAAGAATCCACCTGCCAATGCAGGGGACACGGGTTCGAGCCCTGGTCCAAGAAGATCCCACATGCCAGATCCCACATGCTGCGGAGCAACTAAGCCCATGCGCCCCAACTACTGAGCCTGCGTGCCACAACTACTGAAGCCCACATGCCTAGAGCCCATGCTCCGCAACAAGAGAAGCCACCACAATGAGAAGCCCGCGCACTGCAACGAAGAGTAGCCCCCGCTCACCGCAACTAGAGAAAGCCCACACACAGCAACGAAGACCCAACACAACCAAAAATTTTTAAAAATTAAAAATTTTTTAAAAACTCAAAAAAAAAAAGAATGTAAACTGGTGTAGCCACTATGGACAACAGCATGGAGGTTACCCCCAAAATTAAGAATAGAACTATGATACGATACAGCTAATCCCCCCCTTTTTTTTTTTTTCCTTTGGCCGTGTGGTTTGTGTTGTGGGATCTCAATTCCCCGACCAGGGATTGAACTAGAGCCCCAGTAGTGAAAGCCTGAAATCCTAACCAGTAGGCCACCAGGGAATTCCCCCAGCTATTCCACTTCAGGCTATTTATCCAAAGAATACGAAAACACTAATTCAAAAAGATACACGCACCCCTATGTTCATCTCAGTATTATTTATAATAGCTAAGTGTCCATCAATGGATGAATGAAAAAAGATATACACACGCGTGCGCACACACACACTGAAATACTAATCAGCCATAAAAAAAGGTGAAATCTTGCCATTTGCGACAACATGGATGGACCTTGAAGGTATCATGCTGAGTGAAATAAGTCAGACTGAGAAAGAAAAATACCAAGATTTTCACACATATGTGGAATATAAAAAACAAACAAACACACAAATAAATGGACAAACCAAACCAAAACAAATACGTAGATACAGAGAACAGAGTAGTGGTTACCAGAGGGGAAGGGAGGAAGGACAAAATAGGTAAAGGGGGTCAACTGTATGGTGACGGATGGAAACTAAGTTTTTGGTGGTGGGCACGCTGTAGGGTGTAGAGAAGTAGAAATATAATGCTGTACACATGAAATATGTTATAAACCAATGTTAACTTCAATGTAAAAAAATTATAAAAAGGAGCCCTTGTATTTTAGAGATGCATATAGAAATATTTACAGATGAAATCATAAGAGATGTGATATATCCATCAAAATAAATGAGGGATGGTAGGAGTGGGGGGGGGGATAGATGAAGCACATTTGACCATGAGCTGATCACTATTGAAGCTAGGTGCTGTATACATGGGCGTTCGCTCCACTATTCTCTTTTCTTTTGTGTATGTTTGAGATTGTCTATAATTTAAAATTTGAAACCCACGCGTGCAGGAACTATTATTTCAGTGAGTGGAACGAGACTGAAAGCACCACTAAGGTTTCTTGATTGTTGCTGCACACGATTTTTAATTTTAATTTGTAAATAAAAATTTTGAGATAATTGTGAATTCACATGGAGTCGTAAGAAATATTATAGAGACAGCCTTCATACACTGTGCCCAGTTTCCTCCAAAGGTAACATCTTACAAAACTATAGTATATTATCACAATCAGAATATTGTTACTGATACAATCCACTCATCGTCAGATTTCCCCAGTTTCACCTGTACTCATTTGTATGTGTGTGTCTTTGTGTATTCTGCTACACAATTTTATCCCTGTATAGGTTTATGTATCCACCACCACAGTTCAAGATACTGAACCATTCCAATACCACAAGCACAAGGATTCCTCATTTTGCTGTTTTATTACCACACTCACATTCCTTAAACCTCACCCCTAATCCCTAACCTCTGGCCACTACTAAGCTCTCCTCGATTTCTAAAGTTTTGTCATTTCAAAAATGCTATATGAGTGGAATCATAAGGTATGTAACCTTTTGGGACTGGCTTTTCTCGCTCAACATAATTCCCTGTAGATTCATCCAAGTTGTGCGTATCAATAGTTCCTTTCTTTTTATTGCTGAGTACGATTCCGTGGTATGAATTGTAGAACAGCTTGTTTAACTATTCACCAGTGGAAGGACATCTGGGCTGATTTCAGTTCTTGGCTATTGCAAATAAAGCTGCTATGAACATTCATAGATGCATTTTTCATCTAACATTTTGTTTTCTAGCAGTATAATAATTTCTCCTATTCATTAATCTTAGAAGACTGGTAATTTTGCAAACTTTCCAAGTAAAATCTGTTAGGTTAATTGATTTATACATTTTAAGCATAAGTAATTTCCCTTAAGTGAGATTATGAAGTATTTTCTTAATGATATAATGAATTTCTCTGGCTTTTCTTCTAACATATTTTGAAAAGCAAGTCTCAAAAGGAATTTGTAAATTACCTTACAATTACAGAACCTCTTGATGACTAAGAAAGCTTTACATCAATGCTGGTTTCCTCTTTGTAATAATCAAATGAAGCAATCTTGCTGTAACTTCTCCACCTCATAAATATGTATTAGGAGACAAAGTTTCCAACTGATGCATCCATATGCCATCACTAAGGGCCAGAGAACATGTTACAGGTTTTAAATTTGTGCCTTTACGTCTTTCGGCATAAAGTACAATAATGATGTAATTTACATTCAGCCACAGATATACTGAAAATTTCCAATTTACCAGGGGATTCTATTTTCAAAAACCACTACAGATCCTTTTAAAGGTAAAGCATGCTTTTGTCATGGTTATTCACCTGCCTCAGCTCTAAGCTGACCGTTTTTTTCTTTTTTAATATTTATTTATTTATTTGGCTGTACCGGGTCTGTGGTGCGGCACACAGGATCTTCGTTGTGGCATGTGGGATCTAGTTCCCTGACCAGGGATCCAACCCGGGCCCCCTGCACTGGGAGCACAGTCTTAACCGCTGGACCACCATAAGCTGACCCTTTTTAACTCTGCTCTGTGATACCAGGGCTGGGACTCTACTGTTTTTCCCAAACACCCAAGCCGGTTGCCTTCCCGTGAGGTTCTGTTAATGGGAGGTTCTGATGGGAGATTGGAAGGAGGGACAAGGGACCTCTGGTTGCCAACTTCCATCAACAGCCCCCACTCACCCCCCACCACCGGCCTCCACCTTCTTTCAGCCTTCCCAGCATCACCATACCAGGCCTCCACAGAGGCACCAGCGCCCACCAGCCACGCCTTCTTGGGGGTCTGAGCAGGGGCTGTGTGGAGTGCCCCCACCAGAGGCCCATGCACCAGCCAGCGCAGGACCTCTCCTCCAAGCTCCCAATTCTGGTAACCCCACTGCTTTCCTTTCATTCCCCAAGCCCTAAGTGTGGTAGCTGCTTCTTGCAGTTACTAATATCAGCTCTAGGGGTACAGGAAGCAGTGACAAATATCCAGGTTATCTTGTCCTTTCTTTCAGCTGTGTACCCAATTCGCTGTATTGAATCCGCCGCTGGAAACACTTTGCACAACTTTCTGTTTTCCTGTAGCTTTCATACAATTGTAAATACACATTTGCAAAGTTTTTAGTACCTTATCTATTTCCTCTCCAACTACAGGGCCATAGTCCTTATTCAGGAGAATCTATGGTTGAATTCAGGACTTGGAGGCGGAAGGGGTTAGGTGAACATCAGACATTCTTTGGTTGTAAGCAACAAATGGACTCGGGCTAACTTCAGCAAAAAGGGAATATATGGTAGGGCATGTGGAGCTCACGGAATAAAAGCAGCCGTTCTAGAGATCTTGGAAGCAGGAACCAGTGGCCAGCACCTTGGGGTGCTTCACCAGCAAGAGTTTAGGGAATCCACATTCCAGAAAGGGCATGGCTGACGGGCCCAATGGGGGTTAAGTACCTACACTTTGGCTGGTGGAGAGCAGAGTATCCTGATGGACAGTCCTACCAAACTACAAGAAGGCTGAAGAAGGAAGAGGGGCTCACTCTGGAGAAGGAAGAACGGACAATGGCCAGCAATTACAAATTTTCACTCCAGTGAACTTCAGAAGAGGTCTTCAGTTGTAAATTAAAATGCACAGTACACTAAAATTCTGAATAAAAGAAAAACGTGCTTGGGGTAGAATGCTTAGAGCAAGGTTTCTAAAGCGAGGTTCTATGTGTGAAGCCTTCTCATCTCTGCTTATGGACTGGGCCAAGGCCAGGAGGAATTTCCTATTCAATATTTTTCATTTGACAAATATTTATTTACTTCGCCCCATTGATTCTAAGTCTAAGCCCCAGGGATTCTGCTCTAGGTCATTTCCTTTATTCACTGTCACCAATGCAGAGCTCGTGTAGCTTAACGTTAACGGCTAGCACAGCGGGGAAAGGTGGCCTTTCAGAAATCCAGAGGGATGCTCCACAAGGGTTAAATATTAACGCATTTATAAGTATAAAACAATTACTTCGCTCTACCTAATATCACAATAGTAAATGAAAACAAAGTACAAGTTCAAACAAGTACAGTGTGCTTTCAATTTTATAATTTTCCTCCAACTCCCTCACACAACTGCATTAAATATTTTAAGAGAAATTACTTAGAATTCTATCACACTAAGACAACTTTTCATTTGCATCACTCATCTACCATTGCTTTTTATATTTTTTCTAAAATGTGTGGGTTTCTTTTTCTGTTTATAAGACTAGTGTCTGTCCGTTGGAGAAAAATTTTAAATAGAGCAATATATAAAGAGTAAAGTAACCGTCATCCATAATATCAGTAACCAAGAGCCAATGACTATTAATGTTTTCGTGGATTTTCTTCCACTCCTAGTGATTTGAATAAAAACAATTTGGCCAGAAACAAAATTGGTATTCTTTATGTTCTTCTTTTGTTTGTGTAATTTTCAGGTTTTTCTGTAACGAGCTCTGATTTTGTAATAAGAAAAACAAACAATAAAGGGATTTATAAAAGGGCAGGAGAGCTGTATATGTCTTGTTCATTCCAGGTATCTCCAGTTCCCAGAACAACGCTTGGCACACAGTGAGTACTGCAACATTTTTTTGAATGGCTAAGATTTTTTGCCAAAAACTAGTGAGACAGAGTTGCTAATGAACACAGAATCACCCGCAGCTATGTCCGGGTATTATTTCCCTCTCTCATTCCTTTCGGTAAACAGTTCATTTTATCAGATACGATCACTTTTGCTGTCTTTTTTTTTTATCATGAGATAATTTATTATAATTAATAGTATATGGTATCATATATTTTTGTCAATAATTCCACCGGTCAGCCAGCTGGAAACTTTAAAATGACCAATATATAATAAGTAGTCAATAAGTATTTGATGCCACTTTCCTCCCAGTCACCCTTCATCAAGTCTTTTTGACTTTTCTTTGCAGCATAGCTCCTCTTTTATTTTCCTTAGAGCCCCAGTGCCATTAGCCTTACAACATAATTATTTTACCTAGTTTATCACAAGTAACTCTTAACTAGTCTCTCTCCTCTATTCATTCTTGTCCAAAGTGATTCATTCTCCGAAACACTTTTGCTGTCTTAATAGAAGATCGATTAAATTCAAATTCCAACTCCAACACTCACTATGTGACCTTGGCACTGTCTGCCTGAGCTTCCTCATCTGGTAAGCTCTGGTTCAGTTGCTGGGGGTACACTGAAACAAAGATCCCGCCATCGATTTATATTCTAGTGTAGGAGAAAAAGCCTATGAACAACCATTTGTCAGGTGGTGATAAGTGCTATGAAAAAAAAAAGAAAGAGGATAGAAAGTGATTACCTGTGGAGGAGGTGTGTTGCTATTTTATAAGGGGTGGTCAGATAGAGAACAGACTTGTGGGTGCCAAGGTGGAGGCCAAGACGGGGGCTGGGGAGGGAAGTATTGGGAGGTTGGGACTAGCAGATGCAAACTATCGTACACAGGATGGATAAACAAGGTCCTACTATAGCACAGGGAACTATATTCAATATCCTCCTGTGATAAACCATAATGGAAAAGAATATATATATATATATGTATAACTGAGTCACTTTGGTGTACAACAGAAATTAACACAGCATTGTAAATCAACTATACGTCACTAAAATTTAAAAAAAAAACGTAAAAGGTGGTCAGGACCTGGCTAGAGGTTTCAAAAAATATACTAGTGTCCAGTCTCAAACCACAAGTTGTGACTCAGTGCGAAAGCAATGTGGGGGATCGTCTGCATACTTTTAAAAATGAAATAAGGGCTTCCCTGGTGGCGCATTGGTTGAGAGTCCGCCTGCCGATGCAGGGGACATGGGTTCGTGCCCCGGTCCGGGAGGATCCCACGTGCCGCCAAGCGGCTGGGCCCGTGAGCCATGGCCGCTGGGCCTGCGCGTCCGGAGCCTGTGCTCCGCAACGGGAGGGGCCACAACGGTGACAGGCCCGCGTACCACAAAAAAAAAAAAGAAATAAAATACGAGAGTGCATCACACATATTAAAGGCCAGCACTGTGTGGTCTAACTTGTTTTGGTTTATATACAAGTGTACTAGTCTGTAAAACACGGTCGGCATGAAGAAAGTGGTGGTTAACACTACAGCAACTCTGAGGTAAGCAGTCTTAAGAGAACGGTAACTAAACAGGGCATCTCTCGGTTAAGAGAGCCCACACCCTGTGCGCACACCTGTTGGTGCCTTATCCAATTAGTGGACTCAGCTGACTGCAAGAGAGACAAAAAGACAACCACAGAGAAACTGGAAGATTAGGACCAGAGCTCATAAGGTGGAGTGAAAGGCAAAACCAAAACTGAACAGTTCACAATTCAAGAGAGAAAAACTGATACTACATTTTTGACGCAAGAAAGTACCTGACCAAAAAAACTTAGAGAAACAGAAATGACAGATTCAATTTAACAACAACAAAATCCCAAACTAACAAAATATGCTGTACCAGTTACTTTGGGATTGTGTATGATAGTGCCTGAGTATTTTCACAAACTCCCAAAATATCTGCTCCGTATTTCCTACTCAGACCCTCAGTGAGGTGGACAGCATAAAGATTTTAAAGTCAAATCGTCTGGGAAGATTTCTTTTCTTTCAACCATTTAAACATTTAATAGGTTTTGGAAATCATGCCTACCCACCAGAAAATAAGTTAAATATATTAATGGGAGACTGGAAATCGTCTGCCAAGCCTTCTCTTACTGTGCACATGAGGAAGTTCCCATTGAAGCAGAGCTATACGACACAATTATTCTCGAACACGGTGGGCAAACTACAGTCCTCCCATCTAAATCTAATCCGCCACTTAATTTTGCATGGCCCACGAGCTCAAAATGACTTTTCAATTTTCAAGTGGTTGAAAATAATCAAAAGAACATTTTGTGACACGTGAAAATTATATGAAGTTCACATTTCGGTGTCTATAAAGTTTTATTGGAATACAGCCAGGTTCATCCATATTGTCTAGGGCTGCTTTCTCGCTATAACGCTGCCGAGTAGTTGCCCCCAAAGCCTAAAATATTTACTATCTGGCTCCTTTTAGAAAAACGTTTACCAACCAGTGTTTTAGAACAAGAGGGCTGTATTGTTTAAACACCCTTCCAACCCTCTTCCCTCTCCAGCCGCTCCCCCCTTCCCCAGCTTCAGTCACATTCCTGAGGCTGACATGAAAGGGAGAGCGTTATAATAATGAATTGTACCATATCGGAAACCAGAGACACCAGACAGTAAATTTCTATATAAGGTAATACGAGTGGTTCTGCCACGGACTAGAGTAATGCCTGGGTTCGTTTCCCGATCATAAAAGTGGACATCAGAGCAGCAACCGCACGATTTCGTTTCAGAATCACCATCGTCATTTGCAAGAAGGTGCTTGGAAAGCATCACGGCAGCAAGTGTCCCGGCGCGGGGGTGCTTTTGCAGCGGGAGCCTCTCGGAGTCTGGATGTAGACTGAGGCTCCCTTTGCACTAGGCACCTCGGCCACCTCCCCCCAGCCCGTCCCCTCTGCTCCTGGCTCTCATTTTCATTCCCTTTTGGCCTTGCAGCCTGCTTTCTCCTCACCCCCGAGCACTCCTTAGGGGCTACCAAGTTCCAGGGCAGAGCAAGCCTCCGGCAAGCCGGCGCAGGTCAGCTGTGCCCAGCTCTTTCCAGCTTCGCCAGCTTGGGGTGGGGCCACACTGGGACCCCCGCAGGTGACAAGTATGACTCAGCAGGGCCCGGGGCTAGGACAGAGACCAGAACGCCAGTGCAGGGACAAAATCGCCCGCAGTACGAGAGGCCTCAAACATAATTTGAAGGACTCAAATTTGTGAACAAACAAAAATGTAATTCAAATCAGCTTCGGAGCGTTTGCGGCCTGTGCCTGAACAGGCCGCAGGTTTAGCCTACTAGGGAGGCCCGGCGGCTTCTGCAGTCACAAAACACCCGCGGCCTCTGCAAAAGGCCCCCTTTGCCTCCGACAAACCCTACCTCGGCTCGACCAGGCCCCAGAAAAGGCCAGTCGGCTGGAGGAAGAACTTTCGGGTGCAGAGAATTGCATGCCCGCGACTGTCAGGGAGACTTTGAGGGCACAGTAGTCTCTCGAGACTAGAAACCATTTTCCTTTCTCGCTCTGAGATTTTGCTTGGCTAAGCGGCGACAGCCTCCCTGCCCCATACCCCCACCGCCACGGCCACGGCCGCTGCAAGCAGCCACGCCCCGCGGCCTCAGGGCTCGCCGCCCCGGGGCTCGCAGCCCCCACGCAGCTTGCAAGCCGCGCCTCCTTTCGCCCCACCCCCGCGCGCCCCCATCCGCCCCCGCGGCCGGCCCTGGGAGCGCCGGGCGAGTCCTTGCGCCTGCGCCTCGCCGACTTCCTGCCGCGGAACGCCCCGCCCACCCCTAGAAGCCCGCCTCCGAACGCCGCGTGAAACCTGCCTGCCGCACGTCATTGGTCGAGGCGACGAAGCCGTCGGCTCCCAGGCCCGCCTCGCCACCGCCTCTCACTTTTCCCAGGGCGGATGCGCCTGCGCTCAGCTGCCTGGGCGGGCTGGGAGGCGCGGGTTGAAAAGTCTCGTTCCAAGTTTGGAGAGAGAGAGAAGAGCGCCTCAGACCTCGGTACCCGTAAGCGGGGAGGAGGTGAGAGAGAAGGACGCAGCGTCTGGGGAGCACCCAGGCTGTAAGACGGAGCTCAGGCTTCGAGAGCTAGAAGTGTGTGACGTGCCTGGGAAAGGCAGGAGCGCCTGCGGTTGGGCTGCTCTTGGCTAGCAAGGGGAGTCCGAGGAGGCGGCGAGGGGCGAACACCCGACGCAAGATGGCGAGTAAAGAGAGTAAGAGGCCCTGCGGGGTGGCGCGCGGCGGGGGGCGGCGGGCGTGCGAGGCCGCGGCACGCGCCGGCGAAAGGCGCGAATTGGCGTGAGGAGCAGGGGGCGGGGCCGGGCGCGAGGCTCGGCGCGCGGCTCGAGGGGCCTACGCGGGACGGGGCCGCAGCGCGGAGGGCTCCGAGCACTTCCGGAGCCGGGCGTGGGGCCGCGGGTTGGGCCCCCTTCCCGCCACCCTCCCCTCCCGCCACCCCCCTCCAGCGGCGGCGCTCCCTAGGCCCCCGGGCGGAGGCGGCCTCTGCCGCCGGAAAGCGGGCACGGCGCCTCCTAACACGCGCGCGCGTCGACCGCCTCGGGGTCGCGGCCCTTGTCCGGGGGATTCTGGAACCCGCTGGCTTATGGCTGCCGACGCGGGCTTCGTGGGATCAGAGGCCTCTCCTGGTGGGGGATGGAGGGAGCGGGCTGATGGGTTTCTGCTACACGTGGATTCGTCTCGCCGGGTGGGTCGGGGAGGTCCTCTACATACGGGTCGTCATCTTGGAACAGGTGCGAACAGCTGTAACCTGCAAAGCAATTGCGTTGTCTGTGTAATTACCCAATTTTGTATACGCAGGCGGTATTGATTTTAAAGTGCAAAAAAATAAGCTCCCTGGTGTTAATATTCTCTCCACGTTCTGGAAGAGCGGTTGGTTGTTCGTGTCCAAATTAGAGGTAAAGGGAAAGAGGAGATTAGGTGTGGTCGTCTTGAGGTGACCTCCAGTGGAGATTGTGACTCCGATTCCTCTCAGCCACTTAATCGTGTGGGCTTTCTCCAAATTTCAGTGTTTGAAGATACTGTGGAGGAGCGTGTCATCAATGAAGAATATAAAATCTGGAAGAAGAATACACCGTTTCTGTATGACCTGGTTATGACCCATGCTCTTCAGTGGCCGAGCCTTACCGTTCAGTGGCTTCCTGAAGTGACTAAGTAAGGGTTTCTGGCAACTTTTATTTCGCATAAATTTAACTATTGACTTGAATTTCCTAGGATTTTTTTTTGGCGTTTTATACATAGAACATACGCAAGTCATCAATTTAGACCTTGCGTGATGTGGCAGGTGATTTTTATTTTCAGGACTTAAGCGATTTATGGGGTGGTTTCTGACGTATAAATGTGGCGTTAAAAGGGGACAAAGAATCTGTTGTGAGATTAAGGATATATGTAGGATACACTGGATATATTTGACATTTCTTGGACTTAAATATAGATCAGCATTTCTTTGGGCCCCAGACTAATGGATTTCTTAATAACTTTATGGGAAAATAGCATGTGTACAGAAAAGTGCACAAATCATAAGCGTGTGGCTTGATGAATTTTTACAAAGTGAATACACCCTTGTAACCAGCCCCCAAGATGAATACGTCTTAATTGGCAAAGGTGAAGAGAATTTAGCAGCAGTTCACCAACGAAAAGGTGGTGGTGTTGGCTTATAGTATGGGATACACTTTGAGGTTGCTGTTGGTTTTTATAAGAGTGTTCTTTGCACCTCTTTGTAAAATTTCTCTGGTAATAATTGCTGACATTTATTGAGCACTTAGAACAGGGCCTGGCGCATCTGAAGAGCTTTATGTCCTATTATTTGGTTTAATACAACAGTACAATAATTACTTTTTAATCATTCTTTTTTTTAAATCATGTGGAAACTGGGGCTGAGATATGACATAACATGCCCCAGGTCACACAGTTGGTAAGTGGTGGAGCAGGCTTTCAAACCCAAACCAGGTGGCCCCAGAGTTGAGGCAACCTCTGCACTAGGTTATCTTTCTAATACAGTTGCACTTTTCCTAGTAGGAACTTGGCCTTGTACTTTATTTTTTTTTAATATAAATTTATTTATTTATTTATTTTTGGCTGCGTTGGGTCTTCATTGCTGCGCGCGGGCTTTTCTCTATTTGTGGCAAGCGGGGGCTACTCTTTGTTGCGGTGCGCGTGCCTTTGTACTTTAAAAGTGTATTAATTTTTGAGTATTGTGAGCATATAACTTAATGAGGATTAATCAAACTCTAGAGAGGGGATTTTGCAAGAACTTTTAAAAATAAGAGTAAATTACCTTCATATAAAACTCTTCATATGATGGCCAGATTTTCCATATGTGAACATTGACTTCCATACAGTTAGGGACTTCCACTGGGCCTCCCAAAAATCTCAATGTAAATGTGCAGATGTGGGAAGAAGAGCCAAGAACTAAATAGTGGAGGTTTCTAATCCTTGACATTTATAACTTTGACCGTCAAATGCTTAAGGGTATTGAGGTTCTGGTTTAGGGCATCATGTGCATTTGACTCTTTGTGTCTTCCTGTTAAGCAGATGATTTACATTGGCTTGGATCTTTTTGACCTACTCTAACTGTAGAAAAGAGCCGAGGCTTTAAAGTTAGAGACGTGAGTTTGAATTCTGCCCCTTGCTTCTTAGCTTTGTGAATTAGGGCAAGTTGATCAGTCTCTATCCTGGAGTAGTCTGGTCCGTAAATGGAGGTGCTCATGGTTCTGACAGCCTACACTTGAGGAAGTAAATAAGATCGTGCATGTTTAAGTGCTGGCACAGAGTGAGTACACAGTAAATGGTGACTGATGGTAATTCTCCCACCCTTTCCTATTCAGAAATCATTTGTTAGGGTGGAATATCTCTCTTTTTCCATTTGTATTTCAATGAATGCTGTTTACTGAAGTCTTTTTATTTTTATTTATTTATTTTAACATCTTCATTGGAGTATAATTGCTTTACAATGGTGTGTTAGTTTCTGCTGTATAACAAAGTGAATCAGCTGTACATATACATATATCCCCATATCTCCTCCCTCTTGCGTCTCCCTCCTCCCACCCTCCCTATCCCACCCCTCTAGGTGGTCACAAAGCACCGAGCTGATCTCCCTGTGCTATGTGGTTGCTTCTCACTAGCTATCGGTTTTACGTTTGGTAGTGTATATATGTCCATGCCACTCTCACTTTGTCCCAGCTTACCCTTCCCCCTCCCCGTGTCCTTAAGTCCATTGTCTAGTAGGTCTGCGTCTTTATTCCCGTCTTACCCCTAGACTTTTTTTTTCTTTAGATTCCATATGTATGTGTTAGCATACAGTATTTGTTTTTCTCTTTCTGACTTACTTCACTCGGTATGACAGACTCTAGGTCCATCCACCTCACTACAAATAATTCAATTTCATTTCTTTTTATGGCTGAGTAATATACTGAAGTCTTTTTAAAATGTTACCGATAACATGTTTTGCGTAAAGATTTTAAAATTATAGATCTGTGTATATCAGCCTTATAGATCTGTGTATATCAGCCCAGATATTACTTTTTTTTTAATTTATTTTTTTTTAACTTTTTAATTTTTATTTTTGGCTGCTTTGGGTCTTTGTTGCTGTGCGCAGGCTTTCTCTAGTTGCGGTGAGCAGGGGCTACTCTTCTTTGCAGTGTGTGGGCTTCTCATTGCAGTGGCTTCTCTTATTGTGGAGCACGGGCTCTAGGCACATGGGCTTCAGTAGTTGCAGCACACAGGCTCAGTAGTTGTAGCTTACAGGCTCTAGGGCGCAGGCTCAGTAGTTGTGGTGCACGGGCTTAGTTGCTCCATGGCATGTGGGATCTTCCCAGATCAGGGCTCGAACCCATGTCCCCTGCATTGGCAGGCGGATTCTTAACCACTGTGCCACCAGGGAAGCCCCCCAGATATTACTTTTATATTAACACTTAGGAACTTAACAGAAAATACTTTAACTAAATTATATATTCCATGGTGTTCTTTGCATGCCAAGAAGTGGGATCTGGTTGTGGTACGTGCAGTGGCTCTGGGAATGCAAGAAAATGCCAGCCAGCCTGCATTCTTGGGTGTTGAGGACGGCTGTCTGGTGCTTTGCAGGGTTCTGTTTAGGGTATGAAGGGACTGTGATTGTGTTTCGTCACTATGTAGGACAGTAAAAATGTTGGCTACTCTTATAGCCTGGCTCTTTGAGAGATAGGCTCTACTCAACCTCATCAGGCTGGCCTTCTGCCTACATACAGCATGCTTCCGAATGATTACTTGCACTTTCTGAGCTGTTGTCCTTAAGTTCACTTAGGTGATCATCCATATAATTGATTTGGCTCTTTAAACTTTTTATTTAGGTATTTCTAAGAAATTATTTTCCAAAACTGCTAGATCATTATTTCATATCTCTTAATTGGATAATTTCTTAAACATGTTAAGACTTACTCTCTACCTAAAAACCTGTGTATACATTCAAACTCAGATGATACAAAACTGCATAAGTCCCCCTTCCACATCCTCTATTCTCCCAGTTCCCTTACCCAGAGTGGAGGCAGTCCTTGTTTGGTGATTTCTTATCCATCCTGCCGGCATGAAGAAGTACATGCTGTGTCCCTCCATCTTTTTTTCTGGTAGCAAGTTGTTGACTTGACTTTGCATCTTAGTTCCCTGACCATGCCCCCTGCAGTGGAAGCATGGAGTCCTAACCACTGGACTACCAGGGAATTCCCAATTCACTTGACTTTTTAATTAGAAGTTTATATTGGAGACTTTTTTCCTATCAGCATGCTTATATATATGTTCTTTTGTTTTAAAGGCTCCATAAAATTCCGTTTATGGATATACTATAATTTATGTCACCAGTTCCTTATTGATGGATATTTGTTTTCAGTCTTTTGCTGCTTCAGGCAATGCTACTGAGAATAACCTTGTGATAATCTGTGGTTGTTGGGTGAATGTCTTAGCAGTAGAGTTAAAGTGGTCAAAGGATTCTGGCACTGAAAATGCACAAGGTCTTTTATAATGAGTGCTTCTGCAGCCTTAGGTGCATCCAGTATTGGAGGAAAATAGATATTGATTGGCTCAGGAAAATAGGCTTGTATTTTAATGATGGAGATGAAAGAATTTGTAATAAAAAGAAAAATCCTTATGTGATGATCGGGTCAGGGGAAACCAGAATAATTGAATTTTAGAGTCAAAAGGAGTTTTTCAGACCCTCTAGTCCATCTGTGGTCCTGCTCCTTAGAAAGGTCATGTGATGGATTGACGTGTTTAACCTGTAACTTTACCTGCTGGTCTTAGTTTTTTCTGCTTAATGACATTAAAAAGAAGTCACTTTCTTCCTTTTATGTCAGTCCTAACATTGCTCTGTGCTGCCTCCTTTCTCTCAAGTATTCCTATTTCTTTTCAAACGGTTCTCATGAGATATGTTTAGGTTCCCTTTCATTTTAAGCCACTATTCCTTGTAAAGGTTTCATTTTGTCCAAATCCTCCTAAAGTACATTGCTAGAGCCTAATTTTCTAAGTGTAGTTTTTCCAGTTAAAAATGAGTGAATGCTCATGTGTTTTGCCTTCTTCCCTATATAAGTTCATCTCAGATGAAATTAATTATCTTTTTTGATAGCCACGTCGTATTCTTGGTCACTGAATGCACGTCGACTCAGACCCATGTCTTTTTTCAAATAAACTGCTGTTGCTTAGCCATGGCTGCCTTATTCTTTTCTTGGAGTTTTTGTGTATTTATTGCTGTTTTTTACCCTAAGCCAAATATTGGTAAAATTTCGTCTTGTATTTTTTAGTTATTAATAGATTTTTAAAAATAAATTTATTTACTTTTATCTGTGTTGTGTCCTTGTTGCTGCACGTGGGCTTTCTCTAGTTGTGGTGAACGGGGGCTGCTCTTTGTTGCGGTGCGCGGGCTTCTCTTTGCTGTGGCTTCTCGTTGCGGAGCACCGGCTCCAGGCGCGCGGGCTTCAGTAGTTGTGGCTTTCGGGCTCTAGAGCACAGAGTCAGTAGTTGTGGTGCCCGGGCTTAGATGCTCCGTGGCATGTGGGATCTTCCCGGGCCAGGGCTCGAACCTGTGTCCTCTGCATTGGCAGTCAGATTCTTAACCACTGCGCCACCAGGGAAGCCCAGTTATTAATAAATTACATGCCTAGAAGTAACCCACAAACCTTTTTTTCTAAACCACTGAATCCTTTGTGCAACTGGAATTTAGAAACAGATAGTCTAGGCTGTCTGATGCTGGGGCCCAGAGCCTTACTTCTCAGCCTTCCTTACTGAGATGGGACCATGGAACACAGGTGAAAATTGCTCTTCTAGATAGTACAAATGGGAAAGCATTGTTAATAGATCCAGATGCAGAATCATTGCTTAAGCATTGTTAATAGATGCAGATGCAAAATCATTTCTTGGACCAGGGTGCCAAGAGGTATCAGTGATTTCTTCAGCCACAAAGTGAGTTTCCACAGAATAGGGTAACAAAGACCCACCTCCCCTCTCCCGTAAAAATGAGAATGCCTATTTTATAAGCTTTAAGCACCGTAAATATAAACAAGGGGTTTTCACGTAGTGCCATTTTCACTCATAACCTGTTGTTTAGGTGAAGAAACTGAGGCCCACAGGGAAGTTGTGATTTAAGGAATTGCGTATAACTAATTTTAGTTTGAGCCAGGATTTAAACCCAGTTTTTCTGACTCAGCACTTTTTTTTTCCATTGTACTTTGTTGCTTCTTACTCGGAAACCAGAAACAACTAGTGTATTTAAAATTGAAGATTTTTTTTTAGGCAATAAGTCATGATTTATGAACATGGGGATGGGTGATGGACTGGATTTGTTAGCAACTGATTTCTTAAAGGATTAGTATGACTTTCTTTCTTTCCTAAACAGACCAGAAGGAAAGGATTATGCCCTTCATTGGCTAGTGCTGGGGACTCACACATCTGATGAGCAGAATCATCTTGTGGTTGCTCGAGTCCATATTCCGAATGATGATGCACAGTTTGATGCTTCCCACTGTGACAGTGAGAAGGGTGGTAGGTATACCATATATTCCAGCATTGGTGTCAAGGAATAGGCCTCTAATTATATGCTATTAAAACGTTGTACTAATATCTTTTGGCCCAGCAGTTTAACTTCTAGGACTTTATCCTACAGAACTACTCACCCACATGTGCACAAGGATTTTACAGTAGCAGTATTTGCAAGATTGAAAAATTAGGCTCAACCTAGCAACCCAGATGTTAGTTCATAAGAAGTTGGTCAAACACATTATGGTATGTTTGAAATACTGTGCAGCAGTTACTAAGAATGACCTAACTTTGAATTTTACACACAGACAGGGAGATAAATCTGTATGCACTGGTATGGAAAGGTTTCCAAAATAAAGTGAGTAACTGGTATGTGTGATTATAGTAACTGTTTTGGTAACAGTAAGAATATGTGTTGGTGTAGGCATAGGAAAAAGTCAGGAGGCATTTACACCAAACAGTTAATAGTGGGTTTTTTATGGAAGCTGTTGACTCCCATCCCCCAATCCAATCATACATCCCCCTGTTTTGGTATTCCCACAACCACCCAAGTTTGGTGATTTTGCTAGGAGGACTCACAAGACTCAGCAGATTATGCTCATGGCTAAAGTTTGTTACAATGAAAAATACAAAAGCAGCAGGAAAAAGATGAGCATCAGGGAGTCTCAGGGAGTCTACAGAGGTCCAGCACAAGTCTCATCCAGGGCCACACAGGATGTGCTTTCCCTCTGGCAGCAAACGACAGGGACAAGTGTGGACTATCTCTGCTCAGGGACACCCATTCGAGGGTCAGGGTCTCAATCTTTCATGGCGGTTGGTTTTGTAGGCACATCATATTGGCAGCCAGCCATGACAGCTGAACTTGGGACCCCCGTAATGAAATCAGGTGCGTATCATCAGTCTTGATATTTGTGCAAAGCAACCCTGACAGACTGGTATAGCATGGTCCCTTGCTTCAGATGTACCCCACAAAATCAACCCATCAGTGACATCGAGAACATTCTGAGGTCATGGTCCCAGGAGTTGGTCAAGGGTCAGTCATGGGCCCAGTGTCCGTCAGAACTGTGAGGGCTAAGCAACCAGACCTGCTGGGTTAGTGCTTTCCCCACAGCCCCAAATGGTTGAATAGAGCTTTCTTATTGAAAATAAAATTCTACTTTTTAGCTAAAGTCTTGCCACCCCTACTCCATTCCTCCTTGCTTGCTTCTCCAGAATTCATCACGGTCCTGAAATTAGTGTGCCGTTTTCAACTATTTGTATTTTTTATTATTCATACAGTAATAAACATACATAATGTTGTTTTGCAGTTTGCTTTTTTCATTCAGTTTTGTCTGTGTATACTATGTAAATGCCTAGGTCATTCTTTTAACAACCGTATAGTATTCCATTATGCTTAAACCTTAATTTATTCTTCTATCAAGGGGCAGTTGGATTGTATCTGTGTGGGTGTTTTGCTGTTAAGAGCAATGCTTCAGTGAACATCCTTGTTCCATCTCCTCGTACACGTGAGAGAACTTATGTAGTGGAGTGGAATTGCTGAGTTGTGTGGTATATTCATTGTCAACCTAAAATAATATAAACCTTTTCCAAAATGATTTACTCAGTTTACCACTTCCACAATTCATAGTCCATTACCCTACAACCTTATGCATTATTTCTGTAAATATTGTTGTAATCAGAAAAATTTTAATGGCTGTTAGTCCTAAACTATGTACTTAATTGGACTTTCAGCTTAAGAATTAGTCTCTGTGCATGATACATGGAGATATTGTTATTAGTAACTTGTCCAGTGAATTACATTCTAACAAGTGACTACAGTAATTCACAGTTAACGCCTTTTAAAATTTTCAGTTATGATATTTTTAATGGATACTATTGTCATTAAGATAGTGATTTTTCAAGCTTTTCCTTTTGAGTTTGAGAAAACAAAGCCCTGTGTACACAGTAAATCTTACCTGGAAGCCCAGCTTTTATTAAAGGAGAGCTGTTCAGTTTGTTTTCACTAAAGGAATTTGGAAACTTGAGTATCTTTGTAGCAGAAGGGTGAGAAAGAATCCTTGGGGTCCACGGTGGTGGGAGATTGAAAATATAAAAGCGGCAGCTTTGGAGCAGGGTCTCTGGTGGTGGCAGGTGATAGGATCAGGAGGGGTGTCTTGGAAAGGCTGAGGCATTTTCTTCCATTGACTCGATGGGAAGGGGAAGTGCTAAGAGGGAAATGGGTGATTGCGTATGGTTGTGTGAGAGTTGTTGTGTGAAATGGGCTATGACTTTGAGCCTCAGAAATAGTAAGCAGTGTTTGCCATAGAGAAGAATGGCTAAATTCTTCCCCCCATCCCCCCACCCCCGGCCCCGTGGCTTGCGGGATCTTAGTTCCCCAACCAAGGATCAAACCCGGGCCCCGAAGTGAAAGCACTGAGTCCTAACAACTGGACCGCCAGGGAATTCCCAAGAATGGCTAAATTCTGATAGTAAGGCATGGGAGCTAGTGTTGCTTGAGCATTCCCACATAGCAGGGCCTGGCTGAAACTGAGAAAAGGCTTACTGCTTTCGGTGTGTTTTCGCCAGGCCCCAGCCAGTCTGTTTTAGTTGTTACCTGCCTGGTTTCATTAGGCATTTGAGTTAGTGTTACTTAACCTGAGACACAGGGTGAGCTGAAAAGGAATGTGCAAAGGAGAAGAGATATAGGTCAGGAAGAAGTAACAGTTATAATGTGAAGCCTCCGAATTTTTTCAAGTCAGCAACTAATTCAGATTTGTATCTACGAGCACAAAAGAGAACATGTTCTTGTTTGCTCTTATCTGCTTAGATGTTCTCTACTTGTATTCTTTCTGCTATCACCTTGCTTCTGCTCCGAAGTTACACTTTTTATGTGGCTTTCTCACTTTTCCAAGGCCTTTTTTTTCCCCCAAGGCCTTTTTAGTAACTATTTAACATTGTAGTCATATTCCTACACCAGATAGGGAGGTTAGCCCACTCATTTTAGCTTTGGCACTCCACTAGCAGTTGAACCGACATGTTCAACTGGATTGAATGTGTTCAGGGATTCTGGTGGAACTGACGTACGTGTGTGTGTGTGTGTGTGTGTGTGTGTCTGTCTGTCTGTCTGTCTGTCTGTCTGCCTGTCTGTCTTGGGATTGAGTGGGTGTTAGTTGGATTTCCGATATGAGGATGTTTTTGACTTTAGACTCAAGGAGTGTTCATACTCCTGAGGATGAACCTGTCTTAATGAAACCTAAAATACAATTCTAATTTCAGCACTTCCAAATGAGTTGTATTTGAACTAAAAGGCTGAGGTGTGTTAATTGTGTGGTTGTTTGAATTTTCGTGAATAATTACATCATCTTCACAACTGAAAGAAGCTTATTTTTAAATGGTTTAAGTCCAAGGTGGAACTGAACTGCATAAAATAGGTATCAACATTTTCCAATTCACATGGGCTTCGAGAATAAATTAATTCCAAGTGACAAGCAAGCCTGTATTTTTGTGTTCTTGCGTGCCCTCTCTCCCTCTCTCTTGGCAATTTGTGTTGTATTCTGTCAGATTAAAATCTCAGGTTGATTAAACTGAGTGACTTGTGAATTTTAATCGTAAGTGTATGTGTTTATTTCTTTCTTCTCACATTAGAATTTGGTGGCTTTGGTTCTGTAACAGGAAAAATTGAATGTGAAATTAAAATTAACCACGAAGGAGAAGTAAACCGTGCTCGTTACATGCCGCAGAATCCTCACATCATTGCTACAAAAACGCCGTCTTCTGACGTGCTGGTTTTTGACTATACAAAGCACCCTGCTAAACCAGGTATGTAGTAATAAAGTCAGACCATTGCTTGACCCTTCTTCTTGATTCAAAATGATAATAGCTTTGACGTCATTCAAACTAGTATACTCTAATTTTTAAAGGTTTAGAAATTGTTTCAGGGGTCCCAAAACCATGCCAAGTTCAGTGATTTAACAGAAGAACCTCACAGCAGGTTATTATATTCCTGGCTAAAGTTTATTAGAGCAAAGGATATAGAGCAGAAAAACGGGAATAAAAACTGGCTAAGGTTTATTACAGCAAAGGTTACAGAGCAAAGGCAGGAGGAGAAAGATACACATCAGGCAGAGTCCAGAGAGGTCAGGCATAGTCTTGTGAATCCTTCTCCTCTGGGGCCACATACCACAGGGGCATAAATATCTCTGCCCAGGGAAGCCCATTTGAGTCTCAGTGTCTGGGGATTTTATGGAGGTCTGGTCACACAGGTACATTCTGCTCTGTGACCAGCCATGGTAAGGGAAACTCAGGACCCCAGCAGTGAAGCCAGATGCATCATGAATCTTGCTCAACAATCCTACAGGTCTCGACAAGCTGCCACAGCATGCCCCACTGCTCTGGGCATACACAGCTTCATCAGACGGCGACATGAAGAATTTTGTGAGAGTCACATTCCCAGGGGCTGGCTAGGTCAGTCATGGTTGCAGGCTACCTTGGAGACATGCAAGGACTGAACAGCCAGACCTGCTGTGTTAACTGTTTCCTCACAAAAATGTTCTTAAAACTGGACTTGGAGCTGGGGTGGGTTGTCACCATGTAAATTTGTGGGCTGGTATAGTTTTCAGTATTTTGTGTTAGAGCTTAGTACTAGGTTTTGCAAAGGAACAAGTCATTTTATGGTCACGAAACCTGGTTTGCACTGAGTATTTGAAATGAAGCACAGAGAACAGCTTTTCAGGGAAGCAGAGAGAACAGCTTTTCAGGGTGGTCGTGGGTGAAACCAAGTCCTTGCTTGTGTGTGGTGCTTTTCCAGGCATTATGATAAATGTTACGGCTCACTCAGGAGTGGGAATTTGCTCTTACCAGTTCTGATAAACAGATAATCACTTAGTAGTTAATGTATTTCTTTTTCTTTTTTTTTCTTTTCTTTTCTTTCCTCCTCTTTTTTTTTTGTTTTTTGTTTTTTTTAGACCCAAGTGGAGAATGTAATCCTGATCTTAGGTTAAGAGGCCACCAAAAGGAAGGCTATGGTCTTTCTTGGAATTCTAATTTGAGTGGACATCTCTTAAGTGCATCTGACGACCATGTGAGAAACCTATTCTTCCTAATCTACTCATGCACTGAGAGTTAAAGACTGTGTCACGGACAGCTCTGCACTGATGGAGACTAATAGATGAAAGGTTTTCTAAGATAATACTGATTGTTGTGATAACATTTCCACAGGATTTAGAGAAATGGTTATCACACTGCCCTTTTGGAGCCTTAGAATTCCACAAAGCTCTTCTGAAGCAGCCTTAGAGTGGAAGGAAAGTGGGCAAAAGGTGTCCCATTATTTAACAGTGGACCTCTGTAATGGAGACTCTTTTTAAAGTGTTTGTGAGGCCTGATTAATATAAATTACATTTTAGTTTAGTTGTTTTTTGGTTTTTTTGGGTTTTTTATACTGTTTTTTAAGTGTACAATCTGTAGGTTTTAGTATATTTACAAAGTTGTGAAACCATCACTAGTATCTAATTCTAAAACATTTTCATCAAATGTCACAAAAAGTAACTCCATACCCATTAACAGTCACTCCTTCCTTCCCTGAGCTCCTGGCAACCACTAGTTTACTTTCAATCAATAGATTTGTCTTTTCTTGATATTACATATAAATGGAATCATATAGTATGCAGCTCTTTCTGTCTGGCTGCTTTTATTTAGCATTAATGTTTTCAGGGTTCATCCATGTGAAAGCAGTGTCGGTACTTCATCCCTTTTTATGGCTGAACAATACTCCATTATATAGATATACCACAATTTAGTCATTTATCAGTTGGTAGACATTTGGGTTGTTTCCCCTGGGGCTACTTTTGAGTATTGCTACTCTGAACATTTTTGTACAGGTTTTTGTGTAGGTATGTTTTCATTTCTCTTGGGTAGTCACCTAGGAGTTGAATTACTGAGTCATGTGGTAACTTTATGTTTAGCTGTTTGAAGAACTGCCAAACTTTTCCAAAGCAGCTGCACCACTTCACATTCCTACCAACAATGTATGAGGCTACCAGTTTCTCCATGTCCTCACCAACACTTGTTATGGTCTGTCTTTATTATAGCCATTCTAGTGGGTGTGAAGTAGTATTTCATTGTGGTTTTTACTTATATGTACTAATGGTGTTGAGCATCTTTTCATGTGCTTACTGGCCATTTCTGTACCATCTTTGGAAAAATTTGTATTGAAATCCTTTGTCCATTTTCATTTTGTATTTCCTTGAGAGTGCTTTATATATTCTAGATTCAAGTCCTTTATCAGATATATGATTTTTTAAAAATTTCTCCCATTCTTTGGGTTGTCTCTTCACTTTTTTTTTCCCCCCCGGTATGCGGGCCTCTTACTGTTGTGGCCTCTCCCGTTGCGGAGCACAGGCTCCAGACACGCAGGCTCAGCGGCCGTGGCTCACGGGCCCAGCCGCTCCGCGGCACATGGGATCTTCCCGGACCGGGGCACGAACCCGTGTCCCCTGCATCGGCAGGCGGACTGTCAACCACTGCGCCACCACGGAAGCCCTCTTTTCACTTTTTTGATGATTTCCTCTGAAGCCCAGAAGTTTTAAATTTTGAGTTCAGTTTATATATTTTATGTCACTTTTGCTTTTGATACCATATCTAAGAAACCATTACATAATCCAACATCACAAAAATTTACACCTATGTTTTTTCTAAGAATTTTACAGTTTTAGCTCTTATATTTAGGTCTTTGATCCATTTTGATATGGTGTGAGGTGTAGAGGTCCAACTTCATCCTCTGTGTGTGGCTATCTAGCTTTCCCAGCCAATCTTTCCCTGTTGAGTTGCCTTGGCATCTTTTAATATAAAGTGTTTTAATTAATGAAAAGTACCACACAAATGCAAAGTGATCTTGTTAATTTATTATAGATCAACGTTTGTAGCATTCTTGCCACTAACAGCCCCATATTTTCTTTCATGGTTCCCATGCTGTAAGCCTGAAGTGTCTGGTATGACTCCAAGTACAAGCCGAGAGTAGACTTCTGGAGCTTTTGAAAGCTCATGTAACTTGGCCACAGTTAGCGTTTTATGTCAGCTTTGTGAGAGAAGGTTACTTGCCTTCTTCCTTAGTATATCCCCATACCTAGAACAGGGCCTGTCACATCACAGACCTTCTTTGTCTGTTAATTGCAGTTTCTGTTCAGCTTTTTGAAATATTGAAAGTAGGCAATTGGCCCAATCAAGATTGTTTAGTTACAAACAACCAAAACCAACTCTGGCTGATGGTTTTGTTTTGTTTTGTTTTCTATAATTTTTCTCTACATTTTTGTAAATTTTAAATTTTTACTATTTTTATTTTTTGTTTTTAAGGATATTCTTCAGGGGCATTTTCTGAGTGCTTTTAAAAAATATCTCTTTTAATTTGTTTTTAAAAAATAAATGTATACCCCCTTCACCTATTTCTCCCACCCTCCACCCCTGGCAACCACCAATCTGTTCTTTGTGTCTATGAGCTTGTTTTTTGTTGTTGTTTTTAAGTTTCCATATATAAGAGAGATCATGTGGTATTTGTCTTTCTCTAACTTACTTCGCTTAGCATACTGCCCTCAAAGTTCATTTTGTCACAGATGACAAGATTTCCTCTTTTTATGGCTGAGTAGTATTCCATTGCGTATATACAGCACATCTTTATCCGTTCATGCATTGATGGATACTTAGGTTGTTTCCTTGTCTTGGCTATTGTAAATAATGCCACAGTGAACATGGGGGTGCAGATATCTTTACGAGTTAGTGTTTTCGTTTTCTTTGCATAAATACCCAAGTGGGATTGCTGGATCATGTGGTAGTGCCATTTTTACTTTTTTGAGAACTTCCATAACTATTTTCCTTGGTGGCTGCAAAGATGGTGCTGGCTGATTTAAACAGAAAAGTAATTGATTGGAAGGGCCTTGGGTAGGGTAGCTCACAGAAGTGCTGTGGCGGCTAGAAAATGGTCTGGAAAAGAGGGGAGGCCGGGTCGTTGACCCAAATTAGGCCAGTGAGGATGTCATTCTTGCCACCCTTGGAAAGTGGATGTAACACCCCCGCCCCCCAATCATCAGAACAGATTCTCCTTTTGTTGCTGTTCACAATTCAAAGACCTGGTCAGATGATTGAGCCCATGTCATGTTCTTGCAACCATGCTCCAAGGGAGGCCGGGAAGCAAGGGTCTACCTCAGTTCTCTGGAAGGAAGCTTTCCTTTGTTTCCCTCAAAGTGAACATCCTCCCAACAGGGAGGATGGGTTATACTCAGGAACTTAACTGCTAGTACTTTTTGAAGACACCAGGCTGGGAGTTGCTAGTCATAATTAATAGCTGACGTTTCCCAAGGGCTCCACATATGCCAGGGATCTTGCTAATGTTCCCAGGATCCTTCTGAGGTGAGGAACAGGTGATGGCAAGAGTTCCACACGTTCCGTCTCTTCCGTGCATGTACATTGTGCAAGTACCAACAGAGACTAAGGGCCATGTGTATTATGTAACAGAAACCCTTTCAGGTAAAAAAAGTGATTTATAAAGAGATGAAGCTGATACTAGTGTCAGTGGAATTAGGTCGAATATAGCTTAATGGAATTACCTCTTGTTTTAAACCATTGAGATGAGAATCATTGCGCTATAGCTTGCAGTATTTTTTCATAGAAACTTAAGACTTTTCTCAACTATTTTTATGATGAGATGTTAAGAAGAGACTCAACTCCCAGAGCCTGCTGATCTGTGATCTTTGAGGTGTGGGCAGGCCCTGTGGCGTCTTCCAGTAGCCTCATAGGGGTTCCTAGGTCATTCACCTTTTGCACTTCCCGATGTGTGTAGTGGTTTCTGCCATGAAGTGAGACTTGGCCAAAGGCTTTTGCTTTTTAAGAGGCATATTTTAGTTTTAATTCCCAGTCTCCCAACCCAGCGTTAAGTTTTAAGATGTGCATTTCTGTTCAGTAGATACCGAACACCAGGCTGTCAGTGTTGTGTTGTGTAATCTGGGTGAATTTTAGATACTTGACTGAATGTATGTAGGTGGAAACTCTATCTTGAATTTCTTGCCTGCCACCATGCTGTCTTCCTGTCCCCATTACACTGTATCTTCCTTGCCCTCTGCATCTCAGATTGTGGAAGCTGTACCAATACACTCTTCTGTTTATGAAGCTTTACTTTTGTTTATATTTCCTCCTCGTGTTTATTTGTAACTTTTATATAGTTAAGTAGTTTTGTTTTTAATAAAGGTGTTTTAAATAAGGTGTTAGCATTTAAATTCAGTATCTTATAACTTGTTTTGTTCCTTCTTCAGACTGTCTGTCTGTGGGATATTAATGCAGGACCAAAGGAAGGCAAAATTGTGGATGCTAAAGCGATTTTTACTGGCCACTCGGCTGTTGTAGAGGATGTGGCCTGGCACCTGCTGCATGAATCATTGTTTGGATCTGTTGCTGATGATCAGAAACTTATGATGTAAGGTGGAAAATTCAGTGGGGTCTCATTATATGGGTGTCCTGAATGGCCATCAGTGATTGTGGTGGCCTGTGGTTTGATTTCTTTTTTTTGTAATTATGTCTTGGCCTTCAAAAAAAAGAAAAAAAATAGCTTTAGTGAGGTATAATTGACATAATAAACTGCAAGTAGGTATGGCCTTTTTACATAAAAGTTACTGTGCAGTATGGTTGAACACAACTTTTTATTTAGAAAAAGAAAGGAAAACAGGTATGTACACACAAAGAAACATGCTTAGGGCAGTGGTATGTATCAAAATTGGGATCAGGGTGGTTTGCATTGAAGTTGAGGGAGAGAGTGATTGCATCAAGGCATGGCCACGGGGCTGCATTCAACTGCCTGGAATGCTTTTTATCTCATAAGCTAATATCTGAGGCAAACAAAGCAAAACACGGAAATTTGACAAGGCTAGGTTGTAGGTATCAAATTGTTATTTTCTTTATGTAGTATTTTGTGTACGCTTGAAATAGCTGGTAATCCAGACGGGAACGTAAGGAACAAGAAAGCAGAAATAGCCCTAGTTTGTTTTGCGCAGGTTTAGCACATATCAGTTAGTGGTTGGAAGTCCAACTCTGCGTGGTTGGAAGTCCAACTCTGCGTGGTTGGTGTCCCTGAAGGGGCGAGTCAGCGAGAGAACAGTGGCGTGGGGTGGTGCTGGTGTGGGCGCCGAGCGTTGGGGAGAGAGGCTGGGTCGGGTTGAGCAGCCTGCTCGTGTGCTATGTGCCTTGCTTGTACCTTTGTGTTTTAGATGGGACACCAGGTCCAACACCACCTCCAAGCCGAGCCACCTGGTTGATGCGCACACCGCTGAGGTCAATTGCCTGTCGTTCAATCCCTACAGCGAGTTCATTCTCGCAACTGGCTCTGCGGATAAGGTTTCTTAAGTTTTTGCATACTTGGTGTTTACAAACCCAGTGGTCTTGTTACTGCAATATTTTAAAATTCTTATGTAAAGTGCATAAATGAATTCCTTTTCATTTATTTTTCTTCAGACTGTAGCTTTATGGGATCTGCGTAATTTAAAATTGAAACTCCATACCTTCGAATCTCATAAAGATGAAATTTTCCAGGTATGTGACAGTTTTCTGATATCTGTCAGATTTTAGTAACGTTTTGGTAGAGGGAAATCAAAAAATTTTTTTCTTTTATATCATGGTCAGTGGGCATTGTTTTTTTGTTGTTGTTTTGTTTTTTTTTGGCCAAACCTCGTGACTGCAGGATCTTAGTTCCCCGACCAGGGATTGAACCCACGCCCTCGGCAGTGAAAGCGCAGAGTCCGAACCACTGGACTGCCAGGGGAATCCCTGTTTTTTATTTTTGAAAGCTCCTCTTCTCCTATGTAAGTTAACTAGTGAGAAATAACTTGGATCTTTTTAGAAACTCTTAGTTCAGAAGTAGAAGGAAAAAACCTTGCAAAATAGGATCAGTTTAAAAAGTGAAGGGAGTTCCCTGGTGGTCTAGTGGTTAGGATTCGGCACTGTCACTACTATGGCCTGGGTTCAGTCCCTGGTCGGGGAACTGAGATCAGCGGTGTGGCACGGCAATCAATCAATAAAATAAGTAAATAAAATTTTAAAAAGTGAAATCCAGAGATTCTTCCCTTAAGGTATATCAGCATGGTGGGTCCTCTAGTGAAAAATATCTTGTATGTGGTTTAAAACAGAGATTTGCATAGGCTAAAATATACTTCATTGAAAATGTTAAAAGCTTCTGGGATGGTTTTGGGGCTGAATAAGTTTATTTGGACCCCTAGCTGAGTTCCCTTGTGTTGGGGAGTATGACCTTCCTGGGGGAAAGCTGAGGAGATGGTCCAACAAAATTGAGTTATTTGCAGTGAGGTGGATGGACCTAGAGTCTGTCATACAGAGTGAAGTAAGTCAGAAAGAGAAAAATACCGTATGCTAACACATATATATGGAATCTAAGAAAGAAAAAAGGTCATGAAGAACCTAGGGGTAAGACGGGAATAAAGACAGACCTACTAGAGCATGGACTTGAGGATACGGGGAGGGGGAAGGGTAAGCTGGGACGAAGTGAGAGTGGCATGGACATAAATACACTACCAAACGTAAAACAGATAGCTAGTGGGAAGCAGCCGCATAGCACAGGGAGATCGGCTCGGTGCTTTGTGAGCACCTGGGAGGGTGGGAGGGAGGGAGACACAAGAGGGAAGAGAGATGGGGATATATGTATAACTGATTCACTTCGTTATAAAGCAGAAACTAACACACCATTGTAAAGCAATTATACTCCAATAAAGGTGTTTAAAAAAAAAAAAAGAGTACCTGAAGGGACAGAACAAAGAGGGTGAGGGCTTGTAGGCCAAGGAGAGGGTATAGAACACGAAATGGGAAAATGTCAAGGATTAGAACAATATCCACAAACTTAGGAACGGATGATTCTTTACATTTTCAAATATGTATTGCTAGGTCCACTGGTCTCCACATAACGAAACTATTCTGGCTTCAAGTGGTACTGATCGCCGCCTGAACGTGTGGGATTTAAGGTAACTCGGTATCTGGTGACAAGAAATTGCATAAATATGCTAATCTGGCAGATTATGTAGTAATTCATAAACTAGAAGAGCAATTTGCTAACCCCAGTTTAATAAGTCTAATATTAATTTTAAGTACCTTCCTGAAGAGTCTGTTCCATAAAATAGAAGTGAATCAGCAAATGGACTATAAAGTAAATTTATGCATATGTGAGTTTTGTTTTTCTATTGATAATTAGGACTGAAGTCAGGGGGCGGGGGTGCATGTGTGTTTCAACATCAAAATGATGGCATTGAAAACACTTCTGCTGTAGAAGGGGGTAAAGACATTAGCTGTTCATGTCTCCTTGGGTCACACTTAACCTGCAGGACTAGTCTTTCTCAGGTTTTTTACCATTTGCTCTTCTGTGCTTTCATTGGTTCTCTTCGCAGGTATGAGCTCCCGCTGTGGGTTGTGTAGCTGCTGGGGTAAACTTGGGAACAGGATAAGCACAGCCCGTGCTGTCAGAGATCTTAAGTTCTTCTGGGCGCTCATTGTGTAAAGAGTTGCTCCCAATTCTTAAAGTTCCTTGACTGCAGAGTTGCTGTTGCAAGAATTTCAGACTCCTTTGCTTTTTTTGAGCCTTTAGAGCCATTAATAATGTTCCGTTACATACATCTCTGTAAGATGTCCTTATCTCAAATTTAAATCATTAAATTCCTGAAAATAACTTCTTTCCTACCTGTATTGCTTTGAAGTGGACTAAGTTTTTAGTCAAGGCTGCCTTACTTACAGAGACAGTATAGACCCACTTTTCAGTGTATGGAATAGAGACACTGCAGAATAAAATGCTTGTGTTGTAAAACTGCTAAACATCTAATGTTCTGTGTTCTTATGGAACAAACTCTGGCTGTGATAGATGCTTGAAAATGTAGAGAATCTTTAAAACAGACACTTGAGTGATTTTTTTTTTTAACTTGAAAACAATTTTAGTAGTAAAATTAGAAACCTTAAACAAAAACTACAGTGTTGTATGAACTGGTGCAGCAAGGTTTGAAAGTCTGATGTCCTGGCAACTGGATTGTCTTTAGGGGTGCCGTAAATAAATTTGCAGGCATTGTATAATTTCTTCTTAAAGTTTATTCATGTCTTGCTTGCTGTTAAAAGCATACATTAGATAAAATTATGGATTAAAATGGTCGATGTTAGCGATTGTTCTCCTGACAGTGGGAGGAGAAACATAATTGTCTAGCAGTCCCATGTGTTTGGCTTGTTCGATTAGCTTTATTGGAAAGAAGAAGTCTAGCACATGGAAAGTTGTGTATTTTGGCTGTATTTTTTTTTTTTTTAAGCAGCTATTACTAGCAAAGTCCACCTGTGTACCTAGGTATCAGGGCTGATGATTGGTGTGTAACGAGTGATTTCACTGTTGGAACTGCTGGCAGCAAATTCTACAAATTGACGTTTTTAAGATAAGAAAAAATTAAAACTTAACCTTTCCTTGGCTTATATATTCCATAGTTAAAGTTGTTTTGTTGTCGTATCTTTAGACACATCTACAGTACTGATGTGTAATTGTATTTCACTCCTGGGATGAAAAAGGCTTTAAGAGTGAAGTGTAGGGACTGGGCATCAGTTCTTCTGTAGATATTTTATATTCTTTTCACCTTTTAATCCTAATGCAGGAAACACCTCAGTTAAAATAGTGAATGAATTTTAAGTTAATATTTATTAACAATAATTACTATTCTTCAGCTTCAGTTATGAACGGCTCTTATTACCATTTCCAGGAAGTAAGCACCACACCCTCCCACCAAATAATTAATACAAAAACTCTAACCGATAACACTAGAGAAGTAAGTTGCTTTTAGAATGTGTGTTTTAGGATGGGATTTGTGGGCTGATGCTGGCTTTGCAAACATAGATGCTAGAAGAATTTCAGTAATGAAGGCATTGTGTTCTTTCTCAATAGCAAAATTGGAGAAGAACAATCAGCAGAAGATGCAGAAGACGGGCCTCCAGAACTCCTGGTATATATTGGCTTTTCTTAATGCAAGATGAAATGTCATATGCAGACTGGACTATTTGTCATTGTTTCATGTATCTGGAAAATGAGTCAAGAACTTCAAATTCTAGCTCTTGAAGATGATTTCAAATTGGAGGCCTTGGAGGTTATTGTGATAGAGTTTTGACATTTATTGAAAATAGTAAATAGAGCCCAGTAGGTTTTACCAATGTTTCACTAAGAATAATTTAGGCTCCTGGAAAAATAGTGTATAATAATTTCTCACTGATTCTCTCAATTATGATGTTTCTGAGGGTTTGGGGGTGAGGGGCATTGATATTCAATTAGCAATACTTAACACTTTCTAACAGTATGGAAAAACTTAATGACCTGATTAAGTTCCCTGCTCAGAAAAATGAATGCTTCCTCGATCTTGTTGATGCCAACAGTGCCCACCATCTTCCTCCCATTCCTAATTAAATTATCTTGGCATCTCCTTGGCCCTTTGAAGGTTTGCATGGTGGTATCTGTCCTCATCCTTCCTGACTCTGAGTCCTTCATTGTACACTTCAGGTCACTTTTCTATGATTCATTGCCAGACTTGGTAATGGTTCTTTGTCCTCACTCTGAATTCAACATTTATCTCCACCAGTCATTTGGCAGATAACCACTCGTTCCTCTGTAACGTATATTTAGCTCTTAGGCCAGTACTAATTTTTGGAATGCTTGGGCTTTGCCCACCACTTTTAAAAGGTAAAGAAGGCCATTGAGGATGAGCCCTGCACACAGAAGATGTTCACTAGATGCCACATAGTATGGCCATCCGAGACCCCCTTACTCCTTGCCCTGTGTGTTACCGTGCCTGACGTACTAGCACGTTCAGTGTTAATACTTCTGCTGCTTATAGTATTTCTCAATAAAGTGCTACCATAGACAGATGACAGCATCTAAATGCTGTATTCTGTATTGGGTGTCTTAATTTGAGAAGTCTGTTTTGTGATGCAGGGCCTCGTAAATTTTTTAAGTCTTTTTTTAGCTAAGGTGTTGCTACCAACCATTTTTACTTTTTTCTTTTTTTTTTACTTTGTTAACGCTTACTGAGATATAATTTACAGGTCATACAGTTCACTGAAGTATACACTTCAGTGATTTTTACTATGTTCATAGAGTTGGACAACTGTCACCACAAGTCAATTTCAGAATATTTTTTTTACCTCAAAAAGAAATTGTACCCTTAACCATCACTTCCCAGTCTTCTTTTGTGAGCCCCCGGCTACCACTAATCTACTTTCTATCTCTCTAGATTTGCCTGTTCTGGATGTTTCATATGACAGGAATCATGCAGTATGTGGTCTTTTGTGACTGATCCTTGCACTTAGTGTATAATGTTTTTAAGGTTTCCTGCTAGTTTTTGATATTGCAGGGAGAGGACAATGTATTTGTACAATGTCTCTGTAACAGTTTCATGGGCCTTGACAAAATCCACTAGTATTTTGCTTCTTTTTTCATGAGAGTCTGAAATCAAGAGACATTTAAGTGTAGTAAACTGGATACTAACAAGAATTTAAATATAACAATGTCTTGATTTAATGACTCCTGTATATATTCCAAGCCTGTGGTCTGAAAGGATTTTCACTTATGTCCCCTTTATGACTATATTTAAAAGCTGTTTATCCCATTTTATACTAGGTAAAATAGTTACATTGCATATAACCTAATTGGTGGAGATAGATCTCACTGTCAAACTAAAGTCAAATCTGACTTTCTGTCAGGAAGGGTGACTTACCAGTTCATAACAAAGTATTCATATTCTCCATGTGAAAATTGTTTCTTTTTTTTAATTTTAATTTTTTTTTTGGCTACACTGGGTCTTGGTTGCTGTGCGCAGGCTTTTTCTCTAGTTGCAGTGAGCACGGGCTACTCTTTGTTGTGGTGTGCGGGCTTCTCGTTGCAGAGCATGGGCTCTAGACCACAGGCTCAGTAGTTGTGGTGCACGGGTTTAGTTGCTCCGCGGCACATGGGATCTTCCCAGACCAGGGCTCGAACCTGTGTCCCCTGCATTGGCAAGCGGATTCGTAACCACTGTGCCACCAGGGAAGTCCTCTTTTTTTTTTTGGCCGCGCTGCGTGGCACGTGGGATCTTAGTTCCCTGACTAGGGCTCGAACCTGCGCCCCCTGCAGTGGAAGCACGGAGTCTTAACCACTGGACCACCAAGGAAGTCCCAAGAACTGTTTCTTCTGAATCTTAATTCTAAGATAAATAAAGCCCAGTGCAGGAAGTAAGACTGCCCGCTTCAGCATTTCTTAGCAAATACCTCGGTTTAGGTCTTATGGGGGACCTTCTGGAGTCCCAAGAATTCTTTTTTTCCCCCAGCCTTGGGGCAGTGTGCCTTGGAAAGATTGAAGGATGGCTGAGAAGTATGCCTTTCCATTAGTAAGGGGGAGAAGGGGATCTTTCAGGGGGCCACAGAAGAACCAGGAGACTCCAGGTTGGCCAGTTTTAGGAGAGTATGTATAACATAAGACATCCTGGAAATGTATGACCTTGAATATTTGTATCTATATATTTGCTAATGAGGCAGAATTTTAGTGTTAATTATATTAGCTATGGAAATGGCACTGTGGTCGTGAAGGAAAATGTCCTTTGTTTTTGGTGATGCAGGCTGAAGTATTTAGGGGTTAGGTGTGCTGTCTGCAACTTTGTGGTGGCTCAGCAGGTGGTGTGTTAACGAAATAGTATTTGGGGAACCTAGGTGATGGTTATCCAGGCGTTCGTTGTACTATCCTATCACCTTTTTTGGAGGGTTTGGAAGTTGCCAAAATCAAGAGTGGTGGAGGGCTGGCTTACTAAGCCTGTACCACCCTCACTCCAAACTGCAGTTCAGCGACCCGTTACAAGACTGATGCTCTAAAAACTAACTTCTAACATGAGATATGAAACCAAGGCTTTTTTTCTTCTTATTAACAGTTTATTCATGGAGGACACACCGCCAAGATATCAGATTTTAGTTGGAACCCCAATGAGCCTTGGGTCATTTGCTCGGTGTCCGAGGATAACATCATGCAGATATGGCAAATGGTGAGCCTAAAGTATTTATTTTTCCTCAATGACTATCTTGGAGAGATTTTACTAATGATGTAATGTAATAGACATATATCAAACATTTAGGTACATATTATATCAAATATTTATAGAAAGTCTGAAAAGACCTTTTTCCATTTTAACAGCAGTCTTTAAGTTCAATATGCACCTGTTGGGTTGGGAGAAATCTGTGCGCGTTGAGGTAGACATAGCACCTGCTCCGATTTTCATGATCGTTACGCCCTTTATCAGCTGGGCTCTTGGCATCACTGCTCCATGTCCAGTGTCTGATATGTCGTAGGCATGAAGGATACGGGAGGAAACATCAGTGCGTTCACACTGAGATACTGAGTTCTGTGGTGATGTGCACTAAGCACTTCAGGACTATCACTCCGTCGAAGTGTCTGAAATGCTTTTGGAAAACACCTTTTATGGATAACTGAAATAAGTAGTAGTGCATGGGCAGCTAGGTGTGTGTGTGGAGTTACATGCTGGCAAATAATTTTTGAGAACACTGGCGTGCCTTTTCCTCATGAAATTTATTGGTCTTTGGGGGTAAAACAAAAAGGAAACTAAGTTTTACTCCAAAATGTGTCCACATTTAATTTCCAGCACTAAATCACGCTGGCCAGTGACAGCTAAAATCTGGATAGAACTAGTGAATGCTATTTTTAGATAGTCTTGTAAAATCTTTGGGGAGTTTTACCTCTGATTTTATTTGGTTGTCTCCAGGCTGAAAATATTTACAATGATGAAGAGTCAGATGTCACAACATCGGAACTGGAGGGGCAAGGATCTTAAACCCAAAGTATGAGAAATGTTTCTATTGAATGTAATGCTACACAAATGCTTGATTTATCAAGCGCCAAAATGGCATTGTATAGTAGAAAGTCTAAGTGGGGTGGCATATGGCGTTCTTTACCTTCTGATCCTAGCACTTTTCAAGTGAGCTATTGCGTACTGTATCATATTGTAGCTTTTAGGGAAGAAAGGAATGTTGCTTAAGAAAGATCATCAGCCATTGTTTTAAAATACAGTAGCAGGGTACTGCCTTTGATTCAACTATTTTAAGTCCTTGTTTTCTCAAACTAAGTGCTTGCTCTTCCTAAATATGCAAGAATAATTAACTTTTACACTTTTTCCCTCCAACACTTCTTGATTGGCTTTGCAGAAATAAAGTTTTAAAATAAACTTTGTTTTATTCTTTTAGAACCTGGGTTGGGTGTGTGTGTGTGTGTATGGATGGATCTATGTATGTCCCTTCATGAGGAGGCTGTCAGGGTATACATGCTGAGAACTACCTGAATTTCTTTCCAAGGTACGCGATGGTATCCTATGCAGACGTGGGGAGAAGTTAGGTGTCTGTATTTTGTGCTTGATTGGTGAATCTAGAACTACCTAAAACTTAATGTCATTTGACCCATATGCTATTTCTGCCTTAACTTGGGCAGCTTTAAACAAACACGAGATTTCTCCCCAAGAAAGAAAAGCTTGTGTGGCAGGTGAGCAAAGGGGACAGACTGGCCTGCAGCTTGGCCCTCAACCTCTTCTGTGAGGCCTGCCAGCTAGGGATGGTTTTCGCATTGATTTTTTTTAAAGAAGTATTTTCTAAGCATTTTAGTGAGTCAGTCAGTCAGTCGCACTGCACATTCCCTGACCAGTGATTGAACCTGGGCCCCAGGCAGTGAAAGCGTAGAGTCCTAACCACTGGCCAGCCAGGGAATTCTCTACATTGATTTTTAAAGGTTGTTTGTTGTTTAGGAAGAAACAACCACAGTAATCCTAAAATACTTGCTGACTTACCTGACTTACAGGAAAAGTTTGCCAACTCCTTCGTATATTTGACTATATGTGCTTAAATACTTTTTGTTCACCATCAAATAAGGTCTTTTCCTATGTGCCCCTGTGTACATACCTACTCTCCTGCTGTTGAGATAGGTACACCCTGGAATGTGCTAAGAGCACCCAAACTGAAGAAATCCAGTCCTTGTAGATTTCTGAAGCTCTGACAGAAACTACACTGTAGAGTTTTCCTAGTTCTCTATTTTAGAGGTTAAAAAAAGGGTCTGGCTACATAAAACTCGTCTTCTGTCACCCAATCTGAGTGGCTGGTGCCCCATCTTCTTTCTTGAATCATACAATAATGAAACTATTTTTTAAGGCACAAGGAACAGTATCTACAACTGTCTTTGCACTTGATCGGCATTAAGGTCACATGGGCAACAAAAGAATACACAGAAGCTGTTAAGTTTATCATACATATTTACTTAATCTATACAGAATTGAGTAGATAAAATCAGATTCACATTAGTGAAAAATCTCTACAAAATGTCTTTGAAAAGCAAAACAAGACTGCCTCTTAACAATTCGTATCCTCATGAAAGACGTGGGCTGTAAAAATAAAGCAGTGTGTTTAGCACAAACTAGAAGATATCTGCATCATTTTTTCACAGTTATTTCCATCTACAGTCTGAAAGAGGTAGATTTTTCTGCAACACCTGAGAATTGAATTGACAACCAGGTGTAGTAAAGGCAGTTGCATACATAACTAAAAAATACTGGTCTCAAGACCAAGAAATGTACTCCTACAAGTCTGAGGATGAAATGGTCCATTAGCCAAGACCCAAGTTTTCTCTACTCCTTGGAGTCTCCTGCCACTATAAATAATATACATCAAGATTCCATGATGGTGCAGCAAATGCAGTTGAAGCAAATTTGACATTTCAATCTTCCCTGGGCCAGCCTTAGTAGCATTACAGTGTTCTAGAATGTGGTAGAAACAGGGTGTGCTACAAAGCCACAACACTGGGCTGGCGAGGTGATTGCTTTAGGAGCGTGTCCTTCTCAGAGGGTCCCGTTTGTATTTATTCACAGGGTAATGGAAGGAGAGATTCTGAAAGGATACCAAATGCACCCCAGAGAGAATCCATGTCCTTTAAACACCATGAGAGCATCTAGCTAAAAATACACAGTAAGCCAAAAGCAGCAGGCCAAGTACTGTAAATCATGTCGCTTTACAAAGCCCTTGAAAACACACAACAGGTCCGTTACAATCTTCCACACAGGACAAGCACCACAAAGAAACGTGGCGGGCTACACAAATGGCTTAAGATGGTAAGAGCTGTACATCCAGCAGAGCGCTTGTGAAATGGGATCATTAGTACCAATTTTACAGTAGAGTGTATTTCTGATGTATACCTGCATTTCCTCTCAGGGAAATGAGTCCAATATTTCATTTAGTAACCGAAGGGGGGTATCTATAAAAGGCTGCTGGAGGAGGATGTGTTTGTTTTTGCTTCCGACTCATTTGCACAGTAATTAGATAACCAACTTTGTGGGTTTCTTTTCCTTCACTGTCTGGCCCTTTGATTAACATGACTGATGGCGGAAGCTTAGATATAATCCGCCACTCCAGGCGCTGTTGCCTATCTATTGGACAGTTTTCAATTCTTCAACCCAGTTTAGACCATGAACGTGACAGGACAAATAAAACTTTAACAAAGAGAAAAACCCTTTTAACTGGACAGAAGGGAGTTTATTCGGTCCAGTAAGCAATATAAGAAGTGTCAGTTTGATAGTTTTGCTCAGTGGAATGTGCTAACATCAGTTCTAATAGAGCCTTTTTATTTCATAAAGTATTTCAATGCAAATTATACCAGGGACAAAGTCAAAACTCTCATCAGTGCAGCCTGGCTAATGATGTGTATAAACTCGACCACATGTGACACTGTGAAGAACAAAGGAAGTTAGAGAGCAAATCCAAAAGTGATGTGCTGCATTTCCGAAGTCCCCCATTCCAAGTGTAGACACCTTGATAATACTGGTTTTTACTAAAAAAAAAAAAAAAAAAAAAAAACCCAAAAAAACACTAAGAAAAGGGGCAGAAACAGACTGAAAGCATAAGTAATAAATAGATCCTGGCTACTCTCTGCCAAGTTTCCTCAAAGTTAATGCTGGTTCCAGTCTTTGTTTTAGAAATGGAATCAGTTTCATTCAGTTAGCATGATCATAATTAAAATTCCCTTTAAAAAACCCTGGAGAACGGTGCTGTTTGGACTGTCGGAACAGTTGGACACCAACTTTCAAGCAGCCAGAAGGTAGTGGAGGGACTTCCGCTTAAGGAAAGCTACACATGATTTTATCCTCATCGCCTTACACTGACTGACAAAGGACTGTCAGTGGCAGCCCTCCGTGGGAAGTGGAGGATGCGCACGCAAACCAACCACCAGGCTCCCCACACAGCGGGCATCCAGGTGGTCCAAATTCAGATACTGCTTCTATCCTGAAAACAGTGGTGGGACTGTTTTTAATCACATAAACGTTAGCCCTGTCTCTCCAAGGATTTGCCTGTATATACTACTTTGTTTAAAAGTTACACCTTTATGTACATATTCTGCCAAAACCAAGTCTAGGCTTGCAGCCACCTCAATTTGTCAAGTAATAAAAATATCAAAAAGCTAATTTGAATCAAATATGCTATGCTTGTTTCTGACCCAAGCCTAGAGTTTTATTTTTACTTGGCATTTAAAATGGGCTATTAGACAAATATCTAATCACCTTGATATTTTTCTTTGAGTAATATTAATTGCGGGAGGGGCAGGATGTTTAAACGAGTATTGTTTTCACATCAGGAACCATTATCAGGGACTTCCCTGGCGGTCCAGTGGTTAGGACTGGTTCAATCCCTCGTCAGGGAACGAAGATCCCACAAGCCGCGGGGCGGGGGTGGGGGTGGGGGTGGGGAACCGTTATCAGAACAAAGTTCCCTTGTAATGGTCAGCCCTGGTGAGTGACATTTTAATTCGGACAATTCTGTGCAAGCAGCAGGGGAGAGGGAGAAAGGCAATGAGCACATGCATTCCGATGAAGGGGAAAGAGGCAGATGTGCAACACAGCTGAGGAAAATGTAGAGAGTAAAACTATTCAAACCTGCCAAGCAGCCTCCTGTACCACATAAGTCCAGTAGTTCTAAGAAAATACAGATATGGTAGAAAAAGTAAGAAAATTTTCACCACAAAACCAAGTTACTACTAACAGAGAAAGTTATACACAAAATAGAGCTCTCGATACAGTGATCATACTTGATCTCAGTCAACTGACTCGATGCTGGGCCCGGCACCCAGGGACTCGGCCTCCGGGCTGACACGGGCAGTGCTTTGCCAGGCGGTGCTGGGCTCCTCGGCAGAAGCCGGGGCAGCGCAGGGCTGGGCCCTGGGCGGCGCTGGGCCCCCGCCCGCCGCCCTCCCCGAGACCTGTTCCTTCAGCACCTCGACCTTCTCACTGAGCTCGTTCCTCTCCGTCTGCAGGGCCCGGCACAGCTTCTCCAGCCGTTCCAGTTTTATGTGAAAGGCCTTGTACTCTTTATCTCGCACAGTTTTCTGCAAAGAGGAAAAAGCAGGATTTATGTAACCCAACTGAATACAAGTTAGGTTACCGGATACAACAAATTTAAGTCTTTTGAGCCACTTGTTGGGTCACCTCTTGAACATGTTCAGTTTCTTCAACACCTCCCAACGTCCCGCCACCTGCCTTCTGCACACATAGCTACAGACACCAATTAACGTGGTTCTGGGGTGACAAAATGAAATTCCCCGTCATGTTTCTTAAAAAGAACCAAAGCTGGGCTTCCCTGGTGGCGCAGTGGTTGAGAGTCCGCCTGCCGATGCAGGGAACACGGGTTCGTGCCCCGGTCCGGGAAGATCCCACATGCCGCGGAGCGGCTGGGCCCGTGAGCCATGGCCGCTGACCCTGCGCGCCCGGAGCCTGTGCTCCAGAGCGGGAGAGGCCACAACAGTGAGAGGCCCGCGTACCGCAAAAAAAAAAAAAAAAAAAAAAGACCAAAGCCCACTTTTAAAAGCATTTTGTATTGATGAATTACTAAGGAAATTGAAGATACTCACCACCAAAGACTAGCGGATAAAAAATGAAGGGCTTGCTTAAAAAAGAGGAGGACTCATCTTATTTCCACCTAGATTTCTCTTGTTTTTACCAATCCTCAGATGAGAACAGGATTTTAAGGTGTGATATTTAGTGTTTGCAAACAGTACATCTCAGCTTCGTAAGACTGGCAAAAAGTACTATGCTACCTTTTCAGAAAGAGTAAGTCGAGGTGGAGAGAGAGGCACCCGAGTCAGTGGCCTGTGCTGGCCAGGTGGGCACCTGGTCGGAAGGCAGATTCCCCGACCCTCAGCCCCAGACCCAGTCAATCAAACGCCGGCTGAGCGGTGGGAAAGCCCACGTCACCTGGGACTCTAGCTGCGACTCCTGCCGGGACAGATCCCACTCAGCAGCTCTGGCCAGAGCCCTCGGCTAGGACGGCAGTGTCACAAGGCACGTCCCCCTGCCCTGTCAGCTACCTGAACATCATGAGCCCGCGGGAAACCACCTCACCTCTTCAGCCATTTGCAGAAGTGCTTTGTTATTGTTTTCCCATTTGGTCCGCCATATTATCGTTTCTTTTTCCAGTTTTTTAATTTTCTTTGTCATCTGCGAATCAACACAATTGCAAATTTAAATTCAAGGTTCCCTTATCTCTACAGCCCGCCCCACCCCCTGACCGTGCGCATACTAGTTCTCAGTTTAATATCGAGGATACCGCCTTCCTTATCACAGGCAGGAAAAAGAACCAGACGCCAAAAAATTGGTTTGCTTGAGGGAGAAAGAATTCAGTGGGAGTATAAACGAAGAAGAAGAAGAAGAAAAAAGCTAAAAAGGTAGAAACACTGATCTGTATCGACCAACCAAAATACGTAGTTACTGTTCTGGGCGTGGTTGTCTTTAAATAATTTGATCTCCAAGGACATCGAGCTTTGTGAAAAGGGTGTGGGGTGGGGCTGGGAGGTATCACCTGAAGCAAGTAAAGACACCGCTTTACGGCTAGCAACAAATTGTATTTAATAGAGGAGTTAACTTTAATAAAGGCAACTGTGAGGGCCTAGAGATCACTAGCTACATGGGGTACTACTGAGGGCAAAGTGACTAAACATGATGCCACTGGAGGATCAGAAGAGATGAAATGAAGACAGTACAGTAAAAACATGAACTCATCCAAGTAGCAATCATGCTTAAAATAGCTTCTTATATAAATTCCCCTTTAGGCAATACTCCACTAAAAATAGGCAAATACCTTTTCCATTTCCTGCCGGAAGGTTGTAAACAGTTCATTACTTTTTGCCATGGTAGTCTGGAATTCTTCAAACTTATCCATATAAAGAGAAAGCTACAGAAAACAAGTATAAAAAATTCAGAGTTCTAGGTAAATGATTTAAAATCCCAAACACTTTCAAAAAGAACATAATATGGTTAAACGTTACCTGTTATAAGCGACAGAAATAAGAACAAATGCACACCCAATCCTCGACCCCAGACATCAATGGCTGCAGTTCTAAGAACCCACTGGAATGCAATGAAACTTAGGAAGTTATGTTAACCTCACCATCTTTAGATGAAACTGTTTAAAATGTACAAATATTAGCTCCATTCCGCCAATTATAATAAAAACTGAAGTATGTGGAATAGCTATAAATTTCATACAATTAATCCTTTATGAACTACCTCCTCTCCTTATATTTGAAAAATTGTCCTTGGAAAAAGATCATTCTCTTAGAATACCACCTGCACAGTTCCTAGCTTGAAATCAGGGATATCTCTTTTCTTAATGTAGGCAGGAAAATGAAACAGAAGCCAAAGGATTGGTGTGGTTAGGGGAGAAAGAATTCAGTGGGAGTATAGTTAAGAGAAAAAAGCTGAAAGAAGTAGAAACAGCAATTTTTCTTTTAACTCCCACCCTTAAGGAATTTTTATTCTAGCTGGGAAAATAAGGCACTAACCGATAAGGCAAGCAGAATTTAGAACACAGAGTCACCTTCTCCCCCAGGACAGGAATTAACAGAAGCCAGGGGTGGGGGGAGGCGCCGTAGGGGTCAGAATAGAATAGTTAGGGAAGCTCCTTGTGGCTGAGGCCCAAGCTAGGTCTCAAGGGCAGGCTGAATTATTTCATTTCAGACAAGGTGGGAACCCTGAGAGCCCACCTAATGTAACTGCATTATTTCAGGATGAGGAAACAGGCCTGGAGGAATAAAGTGCTTTGCTCAAGATCACACAGCACATATAAAGAAAGCGGAGAAGAAAAGATCACCAGCGGCCAAGAAACAGCGTCAGCGATGCCTGTCCACCTTCAGCAGTGCTGTGTGCGGAGCATAAAGAGAAACCAAGACCAGGGCGGGAGGGGAGATGCCCTGGGAGGGAGCGGAGCAGCCGGTGGAAAGACGGGAGGCCAGCTCCGCTGTGTGGGAAGGAGACGCGGACCAAAAGCGACGCTACCAATGGCAACAGGCCAGGCGAAGCCACCATAAGACAGCCAAAGCACGCCCCCAGGAGGGGGAGGCTGAAGGCCGGGACCAACAGAAATTTCAGGGTGAAGAGAATAGCGCAGAGCATTTCCAAGCAGAGCAGTCCATAGAGGGGCACATGGTGACAGAGCCGCCAGGGCCGCTGGCCTGGGGTCGGAACAGCGGTAAGGCTCGGGCAGACTGGTGGAGCAGTTCCAGCACCTGAGGGAGATTAGAAGTTATGGCAGTCTTAGCATGGTCTGTTTTTATCAAAGACAGAACATCCAGGTGGACTGTCCCGTCAGAGTTCAACGCTGGCCCCCTCTGGGCAATGAGTAAGTGGCAACTACCATCTTGGACTTAAGGGCCTAGATTACAAAATTGGTCAAAACACACCAATAAGACTAAGGTCATCAACAAAGCCTGGAAACGGACATGGTGGGCAAGAGCAGAGAATGAGATGGACTCTTGGGAAGAACAGCACATTTGGGGAGCAGGAAAAGGAAGAGGCGGCAGCAAAGGAAACAAATTAACGATCAGGTAACATGACTCAGGGCGACACAGATCACAGACAAGAGAAGCTGCACTGCTAACAGTACAACAGAACTGGAGCTGCCTGTGAACTCGGTAGAAGGGCCCTCTGGGGCCCTGCATTAAAGTCCATCTTCCAAAGCTATCTATAGACTTTTTATACGTTTTCCACATTGATTCTCTTCTCCATTTATGTGGACAACTGAATTTATAGGGCTAGTAAGGGGTTCAAAGTTTCCTAGAAGCATTCTAGCACAATAACTTATGGTGGGAAGTTCAAAAGACTTCTTCAGTTTTCACTCTAAGTTAGGCTAGCTTTATAGGAAACGAGTGTCACCATGCTGTAAAACGCACCCAAAGACAAACAGCACTCAAGAAATGTGTTCATACAGATTCAGGCCAGTCTGCATTTTAGAACTAATCTAGAGTCCTTACATTTAAAAAACGTGTTACATAATAAACTTTCAAAATGAGTAATACATTTTTTCATCAAAATGTAATCTACTTTTCTGAGAAAGGGTGAATTGTAGGTACAAATGCCTAATTTCACCTGTCTGTGAAGACATGGGAAGTCCTTCCTGTACCTCTTCTTTGAGTGGGGAGGCATCTGCTACCCTTACTCCATACAAGGCACCACAGAGAAAGACTGCATTAGAACAAACCTAAGGGGTCTGGACTGAAAAGCAGGGAGGCAACGAAGAAAAGCCTAGGCCTAGACAGCTTCATGGGTGAATTCTACCAAACACTGAAAGAAGAACAAACACCAATTCTTATCAAACTCTTCCCAAAAAGTGAAGAGAAGGGAATACTCCTGAACTCATTCTACAAGGCCAGCATTGCCCTGATACCAAAGCCAGATAAGACAGTACAGGCCAGATAAGAAAACTACAAGGATGGTTCAACACAGGCAAATCAATAAATGTGACACACCACGTTAATACAATAGCATGAAAGACAAAAATCGTATGATCTAATAGATGCAGAAAATGCATGTGGTAAAATACAACATAAATTCATGATAAAAATGCTTAACAGGGAATCCCTGGTGGTCCAGTGGTTAGGAATCTGCGCTTTCACTGCCAAGGGCACGGATTCAATCCCTGGTCAGGGAACTAAGATCCCACAAGCCGCGTAGTGCAGCCAAGACGAAACAAAACAAAACAAACAAAAAAACGCTCAACAAACTGGGTACAAGGAAGGAACATACTTAATATAATAAAGGCCATATATGACAGAGCCACAGCTAACATCACACTCAAGTCAGATGAAGGCTGAAAGCTTTCCCTCTAAGATCAGGAACAAGACAGGATGCCCACTCTCACCACTTCTATTCAACACAATAGTGAAATTCCTAGCCTGAGCAATTAAACAAGAAATAAACAGCATCCAAAGCAGAAAGGAATAAGCAAAACTGTCTGTTTGCTGATGACATGATCTTATATATAGAAAATCCTGAAGACCCCACAAAAAAACTGGTAGAATAAATTCAGTAAGGTTTCGGGATACAAAATCAACATACAGAAATCAGTTATGTTTCTATACACTAACAACAAAATATCTGAAAAAGGAATAAACAGAAATAAATAAAATAATCCTATTTTCTATAGCATTAAAAAAATACTTAGGAATACATTTAACCAACGAAATGAAAAATCTATACACTGAAAACTGTAAGACATTGATGAAAGAAATTGAAGACAAAAATAAGTGGAAAGGTACCCTGTGTTCATGGATCAGAAGAGTAAATATTGTTAACAATGTCCACACTAGCCAAAGCCCTATCAAAACTCCAATGGCATTTGCCATAGAAATAGAACAAATAACCCTAGAATGTGTATGGAACCACAGAAACAAACAGAACAAAATAGCCAAAGCAATCTTGAGAAAACAAAGCTAGAGGTATTACACTCCCTGATTTCAAGCTTCATTACAAAGCTATAGTAACCAAAACAATATACTATGGGCATTAAAAGCAGAGACACAGACCAACGGGGTCAGAACTGAGAGCCCCCCAAAAAAACCCACACAGGGACTTCCCTGGTGGTGCAGTGCTTAAGAATCTGCCTGCCAAGGCAGGGGACATGGGTTTAAGCCCTGGTCCGGGAAGATCCCACATACTGCGGAGCAACTAAGCCCGTGTGCCACAACTACTGAGCCCATGTGCCACAACTACTGAAGCCCGCACGCCTAGAGCCCATGCTCTGCAACAAGAGAAGCCACCGCGATGAGAGGCCTGCACAACACAATCAAGAGTAGCCCCTGCTCACCCCAACTAGAGAAAGCCTGTGCACAGCAACGAAGACCCAACACAGCCAAAAAATAAATAAATAAATTTGAAACAAAACAAAACAAAAATAAACCCACACAAATATGGTCAATAATATTTGACAAATATGGTCAATAATATTTGACAATATTTGACAATAATATTCTTGGCTCAAGTATTTGAGCCAAGAATACTCAATGGGGAAAGGAAAGTATCTTCAATAAAAGGTGTTGGGAAAACTGGATAACCACATGCAGAGGAATGAAACTGGACTGCTATCTTGTACCAGTCACAAAAATTAACTTGAAATAGGTTAAGGACTTAAACAGGAGATATGAAACTGTAAAACTCCTAGAAGAAAACATAGGTTAAAAAGATCCTTAACAGTGGTCTTGGCAATTAATTTTTGGATATGACAACAAAAGCACAAGCAACAAAAGCAAAAATCAACACGTGGGACTACATCAAACTAAAAAGCTTCTGCACAAAAAACAATCAACAGAATGAAAAGGCAGTCTACGGAATGGGAGAAAATATCTACAAACCATATATATCTGATAAAGGGTTAATATCCAAAATATATAAAGAACTCATACAACTCAATAGCAAAAAATAAATTAAAAAAATTTTTAAAATCTTAATTTAAAAACCAGCTTGAATAGACATTTTTCCAAAGACATACAAATGGCCAACAAGTACATGAAAAGGTGCTCAGCATCACTAGTCATCAAGGAAATACAAATCAAAACCACAGTAAGATATCACCTCACACCTGTTAACAAATGCTGGAGAGGGTGTGGAGAAAAGGGAACCTTGTGCACTGTCAGTGGAATTGTAAACTGCTGCAGCCACTATGGAAAACAGTATAAAGACTCCTCAAAAAATTAAAAATAGAACCACCATATGATTCAGAAATTCCACTTCTGGGTATATATCCAAAAGAAATGAAAACAGGATCTCAAAGAGATATCAGCACTCCCATGTTCACTGCAGCATTATTCACAATAGCCAAGGTATGGAAGAAACCTAAGTGTCCATCAACATATAACTGGATAAAGAAAATGTGGTGTATATACACAATGGAATATTATTCAGCCATAAGAAAGAAGAAAATCTTACAATTTGTGACACAGTGGATGGGCTTTGAGGGCATTATGCTAAGTGAAATAAGTGAGACACAGAAAGACAAATACTAAATACCGTATGATAATCACTTACCTGTAGAATCTAAAAAAGCCAAACTCAAAGAAACAGAGTAGAATGGTGGTTGCCAGAGGTGGAGGGCGGGGAGAAAGGGGAAGATGTTGGTCAAAGGGTACAAACTTTCAATCAGAAGATGAATAAGTTCCAGGGATCTCATGTACAGCATGATGGCTATAGTGAACAATATTGTACAGGGGAAGAAGGGAGGGAGGGAGGAAGGAAAGTTGGGGGCCCGCATTAAGGTGGCCACCACCTCCATACTCTACCTGGGAGTGGAAATGCATGATCAATAGGTAGTTTTTAAAATAGGTTACAGGCTCATAGCACAAAATTTTAAAGATTTTACGTTACACTATATGAAAACGCCATTTTGTAGGTCAAATAAGTATCAGCAATTTCATATGGTTCAACCTCACAAAAAAGAACTAAAATCTGAAGATTTATCAGTTTTTCTTTAGTAGGAAATTAGCTGACACACATGGGAACAGACAGAGAAAGGGAGGAAATACGTGTGATACTGGAAGGAGGACCTGCACATAGCGGGACAAACTGTCCCTTCTGCCTGATTCCTGGGACCGAGTGCTAAAACCAGGAAAGTCCTAGGCAAATCAGGATGAGGTGGTCACCCTAAATGAAGATGAAAACTCCAAGAGGGACGTGTGATCTACTCTCAGGTCTGCTGGGAACAAGCAAAATCATCTTAGAGGAGATTCAAGGTATGTATCAAATGAACCATAGATTTTTTTCTTACAAATTCTACTACCCCTGCCGTCAAGTTACCTGCTGTTTTAGTTGTACTTCTTGTTGTTTCATTTGTTCATATTTGTGTCTTGATTCCGTTGCTTCTTTTAATAACTAGAAGACAGAAACATTCTGGCAAAATACTAATAGTCATTACAAATATGACTACAACGTCCAACGACCAGACAGTTAGGCTTAACCCTTCCACTCATTATTTTAGCAAGAACCACGACTCTACGAATGAAACATTCTGTCACATCAATTGCTAATTACCTGTATCTTTGATCTGTTCCATTGTTAACACTTAGGAATGTAGGAATACTCTTTTATTGCTTAGAAGAAGTACCCAGGAGGTTTACAAAACTCAGGGTTAAACTGTTGTCTTTTAGATGAAAATAATGAGAAGTCTAGTATTGAGCAGAAAACATGGCTGAGAATCTCGACATTATCTGGGTCATTTAGAAAGCCCCTCTGGGACGTCCCTGGCGGTCCAGTGGTTAAGACTGCGCTTCCACTGCAGGGGGCACAGGTTCGATCCCTGGTCAGGGAACTAAGATCCCGCATGCTATGTGGTGTGGCCAAAAAAGAAAAAAAAATTAGAAAGCCCCTCTGCTCCATGAGAGGCAAGATGAGGCACTGTATGGAGCAAAACAATGAAATCAGGAACCTGGTTTCTGATCACATTTTTTTTAAAGCTGGGGGTGGGGGTAGGGGTGGTGATGGGATGGGAGCTTTAATTTATATACTTGAGTTTAAGAAAATTATGTAGTGAAATTGCATAGTAGGCAGCTGTGAAATTCAGTCCCTGAAGTAAAATGTCACACTTAGTCCAGTAGGTTTTGAAAAGTCCTTAAAACCAACCAGAAATAGATGTATCGTATGTATTTATTTAAATATGTGTATCATATTTCTATTCTAACTTGGGAAATGACAACTGTCTCTTCAGTTATGCATGGGATGGCGCTGTCAGTTCACATGGAACGACCACGGTGTATGAAAAATGTCTCTCTCTTAACCCTAGACTCACACTCAGAGTGACATGTTCACATCATGAGGGCCACTCAGGACCCGAGTCTTCAGACCTGGCTCGCCTCAGGGCCTAGGTTACTTAAGTGAAATCTGCATGGGACCGTCCTCATTATCATAACCACTTCTGACTTTTTTTTTTTTTTTTTGGTTAAGCAGGTAAAGTTAAATTTGCATGTGTTAAATATACAAACCCAATGACATTCCACTGTATTCACAATTACTGACAGGCCATATAATCTGAGCACACATTCTGAGAATAATGCTGAGTGATTAGGATGTAGAGAATTCTGTTAAAGTTTTTCAGAAAATTATACCAGAGTAAACAAATAAGTTTCCCTAGTTTCAAGTTACTTGTTTGAAATAAACTGTAACAGTATGAAGGACACCCATGTTTGGTAAGCTTGCTATTAAATCGAATCCCCAAATTTAATGTGTTAAATACTGCTATAATTCTTAAACTTGGTGGCCATTATCTAAAAAGTGAAATAAATATTCTAAGCACAGAAAAGTCCTATCAGTGCAGGTCTTTGCAGTAACTTGGTCTAATCTCTCCAGTGTATCTTCTGTATATAAAGTTAAATAGAAAGAAAAAGCTAATGTTTTCTAACACACACATGCCCTTCACAATCTAGAGAAAAAAACAATTAGCACAACCCAGTGCTAATTTAAATGTAGAATAAGTTTAACTGTTTTAAATGGCTTTGGTTACAATTTTGGCAATCATTTCTTTTTTTAAGAAATTGCAAACTTACAAACTCTCTCTCTCTTTGATGCTTCTCATCAGCTTCTTTTATCAGCTGTGTCGTCTGCTGCAGTTTGGCGTCCACAAGCTGCTGCTGCAGTTCCTTGTGTTTGAATACTTTATCAATGTGCTGCGGGGAACGTAAAATTTCTTCCGTCACTTAATGAAATAAGGGACAGGATGACGAGGAAACACGACACAAGTTACAAGACCTCACTCATGAGGCTGCTTTTCCTGCTAATACCACCGGGGCTAATACCAGCAAGGTGCCTGTCTGCATGCTGTGCTGGCAGAAGCCTGTGTCGGCATCCCTCCCTCCGGAGATGGCCCAGCAGCACCTCAGCAGCCGGCCTCATACTATTTCTGCCGTAAGGTGAAAATGAAGCTCAAATTGTATCAAGAAAAAGACGGCTACGGAGATCAAACTGTTAAACCCATAATACATCATACACATAATTACTGGATATTTTTTTCTCCCCATTAAATTTTCCCAAATCTCTCAATTGGAGGCAGCATGCTGTGATGGGAGGAATGGCCCCAGTCGAATTCTCCCCCTTGCTGAACGTCAGTCCCCTCACCTGTGGGGGGCAGCCACACCCACACGGCAGCACTGTAAAGGCCAACGCAATGGCTATACTATGTAAGGTGCTCGGTGCCTGGCACTTATCAGATAAATTTGATAAAAGGTCATTATGATTTCCAAGTGAAATTATTAAGTGGTTGTTTATGTACAATAAAGTCATCAGAACATCCCTCCCTGACCAAGGAAGGAACATTCAATAGTACTCAAACTGAATAAGGCTCACAGGTAATGTGATTTCAACATACATAGCTTTCAAATTTTCTACATCTATAATGTGGCAGACTGTCATATTAAACTACAAAACTAAAACAATAATTTTAAGAAAAGTGAGGGCTTTATAATCTAATAGAAAATTTATTCTCTAGGACAAAAAAAGTTTCTTCAACAAACACACTGTAAGAATAAAAAAGAGAGAAAAGGAAATGTTTATGTTAGAGACTTGACACACGTCAGCCAGTGAAGCAGACGGGCTTTATCTGGATGATTCAAATAGGTTTTTTCTTTTTTTAAAAAAAACGGGGAGACAATCGGAAAAATGTAAACGATGACTAGATTTTAATATTAAATAATTACTGCTAATTTTTCAGGTATGAAAATGGTATTGTGGTCACATCTAAAAATGAATCCTTAGTCTTTGTGAGGTACACCCTCAAATATATATGAATGGACTGATACCTTGGATTTGCTTCAAAATAACCCAGGGGAAAGTGATGGGAATATAGTTGAAACTGTGGTTTCATTTGCTAAAACCACGTGATACAGTCTCTACTTTCTTCGTTTATAATTTTCCATAATAATAAGGGGGAAAAAGGTAAGCAAAAAGCATCGAGAGTGATAAAAAGAAAATCTTTAAAAAAACTAACAGTTTTTAAAGGGCTATATGGAAAACTAAATTAATATAAAGTTTGCCTTGAAAACTGGATAAAATAACCCACAGAGATGCCACAATCTTTTTTTTTTTTAAATCAGCTATTTTAATCTACCTCTATAAGGGATAGAACACACATAAGAGAACATTTTACTAACTTAAAAGGCAGGGAATGTGTCATTTAAAGAACCTAACCCTTTGTTCCTGCCCATCTGACCTCTAAAAGGGAGGAACTTTAAAAAAGCACATGATCGCCTACTTGCATTTAATCTAGACACCACGCCCAGACTTCCCAACTGGCTTGTAGAACTAAGTCTTAGTTGGAGGCCAGGGACCAAGATGAGGTGCCACAGACCCTTCCAGTAAACTTTTTACTTCAATTGGGTGTATAAGGGTTTAGAAATAGGTTCGTTTTTTCTCCCAAATACTATAAAACCTCCACTAAAAAAAAATATCTGAAACACAGGCATAATGGAATGATAGTGTAGACCATACAGATTATCATAGACGTCTAAAATACAGTGTGGTTTGGGGCCAGGTATTTACTCACTTTTAGTCTAGACAAGGGGAAAATCTATGCTAAAATTACAATCTTCCAGAATCACATGGAAGACGAGTAGTGCTTAACACTGTCTCCAAGAAATCGCCTCACGCACCCAAATCCACTGACTTCAGGGCCATCGAGTATGGTCCCCACGAGTCCTGCGAGGGAAGGCCAGACTTCCACCATGCATACACAACGGTTCTAAAACACCCTGGAGGAAGAAGGTTCTAAAACACCCTGAAGGAAGAGCTTTAGTGAATGCTTTTGGTTCGTAGTGAGGGGACACACCAGCTGCCCTACCTCCTCCCTCAGTGCGTACTGCTCGATGAGCTTCTTCAGCTTTTCGCCCAGCTCGACGTTCTCCTGGCGGAGCTTGGCGTTGTGTATGTCATGTTGCTCCAGCTGTGCCTGGATTTCATTCAAAGTGATTTGGAAGTGTGCAGTGGCCTCTTTCCGTCTTTCTTCCTCCTCTCGTGCCTGCTGCATATTTTCTTCCTTATTATCCAAAACAATTTCTGTTAATCGTACAGACCTATAAGATGGCACAGACGCCCACAAAAGACACTACTGCCATGTGGGTTCACTGCTTGCTGCCCTGAAGTGGTGCTTCTGAACTAGAATTCCTTCCCTTTATTTAGGACCGGAAGGCTCTCGTTTGAAAGCAAGCAGCTTCTCCTAGGTAGATAATCAGAGAGGCGCCGCCTGCCCTGCTCTACAGTAAGCGCTCTGTGATCAGACTGAGAGACGAGGAAAGAGTCTCGCCAGGCAGCTAGCCCCCTCCACGCGGGCTTCCCAAATACCCTCCCCCCTGGCTAGTCCTGCAGGGCAGCATCTGAAATCAGCCGGAAGAGGGTGATCCCTTCCTGCCCTTCACTTTCTGAGTCGCACCTTCTACTCCCTAGATGGCAAGGGACAAAAGGAATCTGCATCTTAAAAGCTTAGTCCCAACTCTTGCTCAGATCCAAGTGCTAAGAGACCTTTAGGTGTCTAGTGTCTAAAGCATTACCAGTCCAATCAAAGTGTGGACTTGCTATGGGGAAAAAATACCACTCAGTTTCGTGAACACCGAAATCCAAGGATTCAAAAGCAAAGAAAACCTATCGGCTCCCACATCAGGTCAAGATCCATTTCCTGAGGGCTCCTATGTTCTAGGGCCTTGGGTGCCTGCCATGGTGGGGGAGTCTCACGAGCAATGCGGCTCAGTCAAAATCACACCACAACTGCACATGAGGACAGGCCCACCCCTGTGTCTCTGCCTTCTTCCCTTCTTCCTCTGTTGGTACCAACTAACTTTTGGATACCCGCTGCTTTGTCTTTTAATCAGCCGAGGAATAAGCGCTCTTCTAAAAGTACTTGGCAATGGGGAACTGGGATGGACAAGCGTGGCCGGTGATATAACCAACGAACAGCCCTTGAGGAGCTCAGTGGGGCCTTTCCCTTCCCTCAAGTCTGCTCCTACTCGGCTTCTCATTTCATGTCCACTTTTCACACGTGCTAATGAACGACCTCAGTGCTCAGCAGGAAACTGCAAATTTGAGCTTCCTAAGCCATGGCTCCTAGTGGGAAAGCTGTGGTCTAAACATCAATCTCATCTAGATTCCCCACGAGCAAGTATGAGCAAGTATGAGGTGCGTTAAGAAGCACAAGGCCAAGCAAAACAGAACGGTGGCATCCCTGTCTCCAAGGAGAGACACGGATTTAGTTCAAATAGGTACACAGCGACTATAAATCAAGCTAAGCCAGACCCTCCTGAAAAACAGAAAACGGAACCAGACTTCCCTGGTGCTGCAGTGATTAAGAATCCACCTGCCAATGCAGGGGAGAGTGTTTGAGCCCTGGTCCAGGAAGATCCCACATGCCGCGGAGCAATTAAGCCCGTGCGCCACAACTACTGAGCCTGAGCTCTAGAGTCCTTGAGCCACAACCACTGAGGCCATAAGCCACAACTACTGAAGCCCGCACGCCTAGAGCCCGTGCTCCACAACGAGAAGCCCATGCACTGCAACAAAGAGTAGCCCCTGCTCGCCGCAACTAGAGAAAGCCCGCGCACAGCAATGAAGATCCAGCACAGCTAAAAATAAATTTTAAAAAATTAAAAAAGAAAAACAAAAGGAACCAACTCACCTTTAACGTCTTATTGTGACGCTGAAGTTCCCTGCAAAGAGACTCGAGTTTGCTTCTTGCCAAGATAGCCTTGCTGTGTTCACTCTGCAAATGAACTTTCTCTTTCACGATCTGGGCTTGCTTCTTCTGCAGAATCTTCATTTGCTTCTGAACGTTCCTGCTCTCCTCCAGCTAAAAGTAATAAGCACTTTACATTTAGGAAATACAGCGAAAACCTTTGAGTTATGGCTGGAAGAATTACAATAAGAACTAAGGAATACATTTCCAAAAACCCACAGTATTGTAGTGTAATATTTTATTTTAACTGTTTCATGCCATGCTGCCCTGCCAACCTTCTCTTTTCCCATTATGATAGGAAAGTAAGCAAATGATTTAGGGTAGGAAAAAAACAATCTTAATCTCTTTATTTATTTATTAAAAACAAAAAAAAATGACGTTTTGGACTTTTTAGGAATCGACACCAGAAAGTTTTACTTTCTTGAAAAACACACTCAAGCTACTTTATTGAAACAATCCTCCAAATCAGAACTCAATAAGCAGCACTCAGTTCTTTGCAAGTGAGGGGGGCGCACTGCAACTGTAGGTCTGGAGCAAATGCGTCTGTTTCAAGGTTACACCAACACTAACAGATAAGATGGCAGCCTTACTGACCTGTTAACTGGAGAAGAAAAGGATGCTGAGTCACTATTTCAAGAGCAAGAGCGACACCTTGTGGCCTCTCAAAACACACCACACATCCTTACAGGCGAGATGCTTATAGCTATTAAAAACACCTTTACGGAAATCCCTCCCCCCCCCAGAAAATAATTCTGTTTTTGTAAAATACTCTCGTAAAATAACCTTACTCAGGACCGTGGGCTGCAGGATCTGCACACCCTATCAGTAACTCCACCGAGGGCTGGAACTCCCCCCGCCCTCCCCAGATTCAAGGTAACCACAACCCTGAATCCTGGGGTCACTACTCCTTTGCTCTCCTCTGTATTTTATGTCATCCGTGTGTGGTCCTAAAAGAAATCGTTTTTTTGTTTTTGTATTTTTGCGGTACGCAGGCCTCTCACTGCTGTGGCCTCTCCCGCTGCGGAGCACAGGCTCTGGACACGCAGGCTCAGCGGCCATGGCTCACGGGCCCAGCTGCTCCGCGGCGTGTGGGATCTTCCCGGACCGGGACACGAACCGTGTCCCCTGCATCGGCAGGCGGACTCTCAACCACTGCACCACCACGGAAGCCCAAGAAATCGTTTTGATTTTAGTTGTTCTGACTTTATTGTGGCTACTGCAACTGAGAAACCAAAATTTAAATTTTCTTTAATTTAAATGAACTCAAGGGACTTCCCTGGTGGTCCAGTGGTAAGGAATCCGCCTTACAGTGCAGGGGACTCGGGTTCGATACCTGGCCAGGGAACTAAGATCCCACATGCCACGGGGCAACTAAGCCCGCACGACACAACTACTGAGCTCGCATGCCTCAGCTAGAGCCCACGTACTGCAAACTGCACAGCCCACGCGCCACAACTACAGAGCCCTCGTGCCCTGGAACCTGCGCACCACAACTAAAGAAGAGAAAACCCGTACGCCACAACTAGAGAGAAGCCTGCACACTACAACGAAGAGCCCAGGTGCCGCAACAAAAGAGCCCGCATGCCGCAACAAAGATCCCACATGCTAAGACCCAACGCAGCCATAAATAAATAAATAAATAAATCTTTAAAAATTAAAATAAATGAATTCAAGATTAAATGGCCACAAATGACTAGTGGCTACCATTCTGGACAGCACAGCTGAAGATTACACTGCTAGGATTCATTGAGATTGTTTGCATGTAGCTACAGAACAGGGACCAGCAAACTTACTCTGTAAATGGCCAGAAAGGAAATATTTTAGGCTTTGCAGGCCATAACATGTCGGTTGTGTCGTCACTGTCTTTTAAACAACACTTTTAAACAACAATTAAGTAAAACCATTCTTAGCTTCTGGTCAGTACAAAAACAGGCCTTGCTGGCTTTGGCCCTCAGGTTGTATGCTATTTCACTTTTTAAAAACTATGCAAGGGGCTTCCCTGGTGGCACAGTAGTTGAGAGTCCACCTGTTGATGCAGGGGACACGGGTTCGTGCCCCGGTCCGGGAAGATCCCACATGCCGCGGAGCGGCTACGCCCGTGAGCCATGGCCGCTGAGCCTGCGCGTCCGGAGCCTGTGCTCCACAACGGGAGAGGCCACAACAGTGAGAGGCCCGCGTACTGCAAAAAAAAAAAAAAAAACTACGCAGGGCACTTCCCTGGTGGCGCAGTGGTTGAGAGTCCGCCTGCTGATGCAGGGGACATGGGCTCGTGCCCCGGTCCGGGAAGATCCCACGTGCCGCGGAGCAGCTGGGCCCGTGTGCCATGGCCGCTGGGCCTGCACGTCCGGAGCCTGTGCTCCGCAACGGGAGAGGCCACAACAGTGAGAAGCCCGCGTACCGCAAAAAAAATAAAAAAATTAATAAATAAATAAATAAATAAAAACTATGCAGGGACTTCCCTGGTGGTCCAGTGGTTAAGAATCTGCCTTCCAATGCAGGCGACGTGGGTTCGATCCCTGGCCGGGGAACTAAGATCCCACATGCCGCGGGGCAACTAAGCCTGCACACCACAACTAAAATGAGCCCATGTGCCGCAACTAGAGAGCCCACGTGCTGCAAGGAAAGATCCCACAGGCCACAACTAAGACTTGACGCAGCCAATAAATAAATAAATATTTTATAAAATAAAATAAAAATACGCAGCACACAACACACTTTGTTGACCCAGTCTCTTGTCAATAGGCAATTGAGTTGTTTCCAGGTACTCAGAACAATTCGCATATTCTCACACATGGGCTTCCTGGTATACACCATGCAAGAATTTATCCTGAGTGCAAACCTAGAACTAGGGTTGTGGGGAAGTGATTTCTAAATGTTCTGTTGCAGGCTTCCCTGGTGGCGCAGTGGTTGAGAGTCCGCCTGCCGGTGCAGGGGACACGGGTTCGTGCCCCGGTCCGGGAAGATCCCACGTGCCGCGGAGCGGCTGGGCCCGTGAGCCATGGCCACTGGGCCTGCGCGTCCAGAGCCTGTGCTCCGCAACGGGAGAGGCCACAACAGTGAGAGGCCCGCGTACCGCAATCAATCAATCAATCAATAAATGTTCTGTTGCACATGACAATGGAACACTGTTTTCCAGAGTGGCCGGCACATTTACTCTCACACCAGCAATTTATAAGAAATCATGTAGATGCACTTCTCCAAAAACTTCATACGATAACAATTCTTCCTTTATGCCACTTACACTGGACATAAAACAGCATGTTGCTATGGTCTTGATTTGCATTTCCCTGTATTCATAAGATCGAACATCCCTTGTATGTTTACCTTTCTGTTAAGATATCTTCGAATCTTGATGTTTCTCCACTTCTATGAAATGCCTCCTACACATCTCTTGCCCAGCTTTCCATTGGGCTAATTGTCCTTTTTGTATTCGTTTGTAGGTGTTCCTTGGATATTCCTCACATTGAATCTTCTACTGGTTATTATTTGTTGGAAATATGTTCTCCCCAGTTTGTAATGTGTCTTCTCACTTTCTTTGAAAATGTCGTTTGATGAATAGAAAGTCTTAATTTCAATACAGCCAATTTCTGAAATCTTTTCTCTGGTAGTGCTTTTTGTGTCATAAGAAATCCTTCTTTTAATTCAAGTTTGGAAAAATATTCACCTATTAATATATTTAAATAAAGCTAAATGATACCTAAAATTTTCATTTAAGTCCTTAATCACTGTATATGGTGTTCAAGGATCTAAATTCATTTTTTCCCCCATAAGGATATCCACTTTTTAAGCTCCGTTAATTTCTTAAGGATTGTATAATTCTCCCCTGAATGCAACTATAGATTCCATAAAATGCTCCTCAAAATCCCCAAGGGGTGTTTCCTTCCCATGGAACTAATAAGTTGAATCTAAAATTTTATAGAGTAAAGAGTCAAGAACAGCCAAGATACTTCTGATGAAGAGAAGATACACCTACCCAACCAGAAAATCAAGATTTATTATTACACTATAATAATCTACACAAACTAAGGAATGGGAAAGAACAGCACCACTACGTACTTAAGGACCATGTTACAGGCCTAATGGGATCCACACTTAGCAAGTGAAATGTGACAATTTCATAAACCCATGTTATCTGGTGAACGTGGCAGCCACAAGATCTCCCCAGAGGACAATCCCCATCACAGCGCAGGCACCCCTCCAGCTGCTCTACAGGACTTTCCTACCTGTCTGAGCCACAAGCACCAGTGATGTCAGACGATGCTGTCACCAAAAGGACAGAGGACAGTGATGGCAAAAGGGAAGTTTACGGAATAATCCTCGGGAAAAGCCTACTGCCTTGATAGTCTCACTGCTATATAACCTATATGCTCTACCTTTTAAAAGAAATGAGTGTTGTTTCAAGAAACAAAGCTTTATAACATTTTCTGAAAACAGTACACGTTTCGTCCTTCATATGCTCAGCACAAATCTAAATCAAAGAGAGGTTGCTCACTAAGCAAGTCTTCAACGTGTCACATCCTAAAATGAATGTAGCGATGATTACTGGTGCTTTAAAAGAATCAACCATACCCTCCCCCCACCACACACACAAAACAAAGGCCACAAACAAAACGCCCTAGACCCTTGCTGCTTAAAAAGTGTGATGCAAGGGGTAAGAGTATCATCATCAACCTCACCTGGCAACTTGTTAAAATGCAGACTCTCAGGCCCCAGACACAGTGAATCACAACGTGCCTTTGAACAACAGAAGTCCCAGCATCTGTGTGAGTCTAAGGACTGCTCTAGGCCACTATCTGCCCTTTCTTCTCCTAATCCACGTGTGACTGTCTGCGGTTGTCCCAACAACACTGGGTCAAGTAGCTAACCTGCTACACTACTTTTTTCTCTCTTACTCTTTTCTCCATTTTTTTTCTTTTCCCTTTTTTGTTTTTGTCTTCTTTTTCTACCACTTCTCACGTGATTCTCTTCATGTGGATGGAACCAAGAGGGACTGTCTTCCACAGCCAATGGAAGTGTTCCTTTCCTGAAGCCAACAATCTGACCTTGTGTTTTCTGCCATCTTTGTATCTGTGACTGTTCTAGGCTATTTTCATTGATGCACGGGGTGTCCTGCTGCTCTGAACAGAAGGTGCCAGACTGCTGAATGCCAGCTAAGTGGGGGTATTCACGGACCCCTTTGTAAACTGAAGGAAAATATAACTGTAATTGAGTAATAATTCATTTCCAAAGCTGGTCACTGACAAAAAGTAGCATTTACGACACGGAATAACTGCTTTAACAACAGACGAAAACGCATAAACATTGTCCATGATAACTCACCTAAGTATTTCACAAAAGACATTAACTTAGCATATTAGAACCATTCGTTCTAAAAGCTTCCCACAACCCTTATTTCAAACGGTTCAATGGCTTCCCCATTCTTCAACTTAAAGAGGACAGCAGTGTTTCCATATTGAGACTGCTTTCATAATTTGACAAAGAGAATTAATGCTACTTGAAATAACTCAGGCACAGAACAAATGAGGTTAATTTCTTTGGAAGATGGAAAGAGTAATGCCTGGCACATATTAGATACTAAATAAATACTTCCTGAGACACAGTATTGTTTTAGTAGACTATTTCACCTAACTCACAATTTCAGTCACAACGGTTAGAGCCTTTAGCTCTAGAATTCCCTTGGGAAAAGTTAACTACAGGAACCACTACACTCCAACTGACTGGCATTTAAAGCAACACAACACAAGACTGAGTTTTAGAAAACCTATGCTGTATCTTCAGCATTATAACGCTCTATATATGTAACACCTTACAAAATGAAGTCATACAAGCAACAAAAAGCCCCAAGAAATCAGATTCTCCTCTTCAATTCTGGAGTAAAGTATAATTTTACATGTAAAGCCACATCAAAAGCTACATCATATTTTAAAAAGCTTATCAAGCACATACACATTTTGCTATACTTTATATGGACCTCACTCCCTTGATTTAATACTCACAAGATCGGCATATTTCTTACAGAGAGCTGCCAGCTTTTCTTCTGGAGTTGAAAGGGTGTTTAGGGCTTGCATCAATAATAAGACTTCTTTTCCTGATGATTAACAAGATAAGAAATAAGTCCCAGAAGAAGAATGAGATCAACCTGTAAATTCTAAATAACACTTCCTATGTTCTGACATCCAGAGTAAAATAATTTATGCCTATAACTAGAAATAAGAGATTTACTAGCTAAATTAAGAAAGCTATTTTTAAAATCTGGGTCAGCAGGCACCCCTTCCTCCCCATCTCCACCCCAAATTTCTTCACTCACTAACACTGCGAGCTATTTGTGAACAGAACTCTTGCTGAAGGCTTAAAAATTCCCTTGCTTAACCACTGATATTCAGGTTAAGACAAAGGGCAAGTTACAAAGGGCAGAATATTTTTATATGCTTCCTCCTAACCAAGTACGAATATAGAAGGAAGTTCAAAGGCAATTTCGGGTGGTACTCTCTGCCTATCTAAGACGCTCATTATCACTGGTGACACAGATCTTTGCCTTTGAGCAATTTAAATAACTTCTGATGACTTAGTAAGCAGATTCTGTGTGTTAACCAAATTTAGTGTAAAAAAAAGAAGAAGAAGGATGTCAAGATGGCACTTCCCTTGGGAAAAAGAGCTGAACAGTATTTTAAGGACTCTGGCAGTGAGAAGCAGGTGACTGAGACAGGATGGAACAAATGGTGTTTTAAAATAAGTGATAAGTTTTATTTCTTCAGCTGGGTGGTAGGTACCATTTTTATTTTTTTAAACGTTCACTCTTCATGAAGAGTATTTCATTAAAAATACATATGTGATGGCAATTCCCTGGTGGTCCAGTGGTTAAGACTCCGTGCTTCCACTGCAGGGGGCACGGGTTCAATCCCTGGTTGGGGAACTAAGATCCCGCACGCTGTGCAGCATGGCGAGAAAGAAAAATAAAAGTGAAAATGACTCTGACTTTGGTGTATGGTGTTCAGATTGCTATGAGGAAAACAAGTAGGCTAACTTCAAAACAGAATCCTTTTCCAACCACAGAAAATTTTAGCAACAAATCCTCTCTCGTTTGGCCCAAGGCCAATAAGAATTTTAAGAGAGATGACAAAATATGATTATTGAATATGATTAGAAATAACAGTAAGGTAACTTGCAATTTTTATGAAGATTTTTAAACTCACACTCTACCTGGTTTTTTCTGAGATACAACTCACATACCATAAAATTCACCCTTTTAAAGTGTACAGTTAAGTATAATCACTAAGTCGTACAACTATCACCACTGTCTAATTTCAGAAACCCCATGCCCATGAGCAGTCACTCCCGAGGCTCCCTCCTCCAGGTCCCTGGCAGCCACTACTCTACTTCCTGTTTCCATGGATTTGCCAATTCTAGACATTTCATATTAAGTGGAATCATATAATTTGCGGTCTTTTGTGTCTGGTTTCTTTCACTTAGCATAATAGTTTAAAGCTTCACCCACAATGTATGAAGACTTCATTCCTTTCTACCACTGAATAATATTCCATGTACAGACAGACCACATTTTGTTTATCCACTCATCAGCTGATGGGTAACTGTGTTGTTTGGACTTTACAGCTATCATGAATAATGCCGCCTTGAGCACTCCTGGACACGTTTTTGTGTGGACACGTTTTCAACCCTCTTGGGAATATAACTAGATGTAGAACTGCAGGGTCGCATGGTAACATTATGTGTAACTTTTTAAGACTCCTTCTGCTTTTACACATTTAACTGGGGCTGCTAATATTGAAGAAATTTGTCTTGTTCGTAAGGAATTAAAAATTTATAGAAATATGAAAAATAATTTTAAGTTTGCCAAGTTAACAGAAAATGGGTATAATACGAAGGATCACTCCAACTCAGCATATAGAAAACCAAACAAATTTAAACACTGTTAATCTCAGGTAGAATAAGTATAAAAAACGTAGGGGCAACCAGTAAGCTTAAAATAAAAGGAGAATTCAGATTTCCTAATGAGATTTACTGTACCGCATTCTTCATCCTGAATCTCAAACACAGCAGAAGAAAACATACCCTTGAAAACCAGTGTTAACCCACTTCTTGAACTTCACCCAACGTTATATCGTCTCTAAAGTTTTGTGACTAGGTTTAAAATAAAATGATCAAATAAATACACAGTTTTCACAGTAAATTTTGGTCAGACTACATTAAAGATGCAAAGAAGGCAAATCAAATACTACTTCCGTCTGGGACTTCCCTGGTGATCCAGTAGTTAGGACTCCGCGCTTTCACTGCCAAGGGCGCGGGTTCAACCCCTGGTCAGGGAACTAAGATCCTGCAAGCCTCATGGTGAAGCTGGGGGTGGGGACTACTCCTGTCAAATTGGCCCCAGATTTTTTTCACGAAAGCCCATTCTTGACTACTGAGAGAGAAGTAACCTCCTCCTCTGCTGTCTCGGGCCCCCCGGCACGTCACTGCAGCAGACAGGCTGCCTGCCCCACTGAAAACAACAGATGTGTCAGCTGAGCAACATTGCCCCCGACGCTGGCCATGTTCATCATCACCTGTGCTGCGGACAATACAACTCAAAGGAGCAACGTGTGAAACATGCAACCCCCAAGCTGAGGTTGTTACCTAAGGTTTTGTCTTTGTTCCTGTCGCACTCTGAATCTTGCTGACCATCAGGAGGATCTGTTCGAGCCTCTCGCCCAGGAATTTCCTCCCTTGACTCTCGTGTGCAGTACTCTGGGCTCACCAAACTCCTGCCCTTCGTGATAAAGTCACTGTGTGCATCCTCTTCCAAGGAATGCTTGTTACTTGTGCCACCACAGTGTGAGCCTTGATGCTGAAGAATATCATTGGACTGAGAGTTATGCAACATATCCGTTTTCACCCCTAGCCCGCACATTCCAGCTTCTTCCATTGTGCCAATCACAAACTAGAGGGAAGGGGAGAGGAGAAAAAAAGATGGGAAGGGGGGTTAAATTAAATGTAATCAATGTTTACAATCCATCACACACCACAGGTTGACAGCTTTTTCCTTTCTTAGTTGTTTGTAAAACCGATGTAAACATGGTAATTTCTAAGTTTCGCTGAAAGGTGACCTCACTGTAAATAAGAAAATTAAAGTTAAGATGGCCAAAAAACACACGGAAAGATGCTTAATATCACTAATTATCAGAGAAATGCAAATCAAAACTACAATGAGGTATTACCTCACACCAGTCAGAATGGCCATCATCAAAAAATCTACAAACAATAAATGCTGGAGAGGGTGTGGAGAAAAGGGAACCCTCTTGCACTGTTGGTGGGAATGTAAATTGATACAGCCAATATGGAGAACAGTACGGAGGTCCCTTAAAAAACTAAAAATAGAATTACCATATGATCCAGCAATCCCACTACTGGGCATATACCCTGAGAATACCATAATTCAAAAAGATACATGCACTGCAGCACTACTGACAATAGCCAGGACATGGAAGCAACCTAAATGTCCATCAACAGAGGAATGGATAAAAGCAGATATGCTACATATATACAATGGAATACTACTCAGCCATAAAAAAGCATGAAATGCCATTTGCAGCAACATAGATGGACCAAGAGATTATCATACTGAGTAAAGTAAGTCAGAAAGAGAAAGACAAATATCATATGATATCGTTTATATGCAGAATCTAAAAAAATGGTACAGAGCTTCCCTGGTGGCGCAGTGGTTGAGAGTCCGCCTGCCGATGCAGGGGACACGGGTTCGTGCCCCGGTTTGGGAGGATCCCACATGCCGCGGAGCGGCTGGGCCCGCGAGCCATGGCCGCTGAGCCTGTGCGTCCGGAGCCTGTGCTCTGCAACGGGAGAGGCCACAACAGTGAGAGGCCCGCATACCACAAAAAAATAAATAAATAAATAAATTTTTTAAATGGTATAAATGAACTTATTTACAAAACAGAAATAGACTCACAGATGTAGAAAACTTACAGTTACCATGGGGGAAAGGGGGGGAAGGATAAACTGGGAGGTTGGGATTGACAGATACACACTACTATATATCAAAATAGATAACTAATAAGGACCTACTGTATAGCACAGGGAACTCTACTCAATACTCTGTAATGGCCTATACGGGAAAAGAACCTAAAAAACAGTGGATATATGTGTATGTGTAACTGATTCACTTTGCTGTACACCTGAAACTAACACAACATTGTAAATCAACTATACTCCAATAAAAATAAAAATTAAAAAAAGAAAGAAAATTAAAGTTAAAACAAATCACAGAACTCAGTGGTACCAAAGGAAGCAAGAAATGCCATTTAGTTGTACATCTAAACTTGTTTCAAAAAAAAAAGTATCAAGTTGTGTTAGTGCCCTAGCCAATAAAAAATAAACATATTTCCTTATAAAAATTCACCACTTAAAATAATTAGCATCTTAAAAGACATGAAATTATCCCAAGTTAACGAATGTTAATTATTCTGGTCTTAGCCTCTAGGACACAGTACAGCAGAGATGGCTCACTGGCTGTCCAGTAGAAACCCAGGCTCCTCCACAATCCTGTGGAGCCGGGACTGGTGGCCAAGTGCTCAGACCGGCCGACACTTCCCAGCCCCTGTCATCTGGCCGGGACTTCCATGCAAAGTTGCCACCAATAAAATGTGAGCCCAAGGAATGACTTTTCCTTCTGCAACAAAACTTTTTTTAGAAGCACACATTCTTTCTCCTCCATCTCTTTCCCATTCTGGCTGGACGCAGAGGTCTCCAAGACCCCAAGAGATGGCAGAGCCACAGGATGAAAGCAGCCCGCACCCCTAAAGCTCACATACCTATACAAGGAAAGCCATCTGTCTTACTAAGAACACCCACACTGGGCTATCAGATGAGAAAGAGAATACCTTTCTCTCTTATAAAGCCACAGACATTGTGAGAATTAGGTTTTAAACAGCTACCCCTGCCCTAACAAATACAGACAGCAGGCATGGGACAGACAGCTTCATTCTAGTATTTTATTCTCCATCAGTACTTTAAACTTCTCCTCTCTTCTATCATAATGTTAACCCATTTACTTATGGGGTGGTGTGTGTTTTTCCCCTGGTTGACACTACTTGGTCATATGATGGGGCACAAACTTAAATTCTGTGTATTTCCTCTCTGCGTGAAAGAGGGCCTCTTCCTTTTTTGAATAACATAACTGATGGGGAGGTGGCTAATACCTTTCTCTTATTACAAGTGGACAAAAGCTACTCTACAAAGTTAATAGGAAAAGAGAGATTTATTTTTTCAAGTTACAATAGTATCCAGCTGAAGAAATGACGATAATTTAAAGTATCAAAGTAGCAGAGGATGGAGAGGTTAAGGGAACTAAATCCGCATCTTTTATAGTCCAACGTTGATAAATCAAGTACTGTGCTTTCGCAAGAACAAACTGGTGCAGCCACTTTTAAAACCTTTTGCAATATGGCTACCTTCCAATCCAGTTAATTCTACCCCTAGGATTTTACCCTAGTATGTACAGATGTGCAGCCAAAGGCCAAGAATGTTTAAAACCACACTATTTGTAATTGCCCCCGAATGAAATCAACCCAAATTTCTATCAACAGAAGAATGGATGCATTGTGGTGTGTTCATACCATCCAGCAGTGAGAACGAAGTACTGCTACATGCAGCAACAGGGATGAGTCTCATAGAATTTTGTGAGGAAGGTGCCAGAAGAAAACATACTACAGGAAACTATTTACATATAAAGTTCAGAAACAAGCAAAACTAATCAATGGTGCCAGAAATCAAGATTGTGTTCACCGCTGGGGGTGGGGCCTTCTGGGGTGCTCGGTAATAGTCTGTTTCTTGATCTAGGTGGGGTAACGTAGATGTTCACTTTGTGAAAATTCATTAAGCCTAAACCTTTATGATTTGGATACTTTTCTGAATGTATGTTTTACTTCAGTAAGGTTTATTTTAAAAGTTGCAATTTATATATTATTCCAGCATTATGAAGAACCAAAACAGAAATATTTTCCTCTGGGGAGAGAGATTAGAGATGCATTCTTTTCTGATACTACTTTTTAAAAAATGTGCCTGTTACACTTTTTCTTAAAAAAATTAATGCATTAAGGAGAAATGCGTTTTTTAGAGTTATGGTTTGATGCTACACTCAAATTCTTTCCAAAAAATTCTCTTCCATACGTAATGCAGTCCATAAAGCAGTATTTCTCAAATGTAATCCAGAGATATTAGGTCTACAAAAAATTACCAAGGATTTAGGAAATGTCTTTTGTTAAATTTCATTACTGCAGAAACTTCTTAAAGTCCTTGATAGGCCCAAATAACATACAGAAGTATTAATATCAAGCCAAATGCAAAGTGATCTTTTTTTTTTTTTTTGGCTGTGCCATGCGGCTTACAGAATCTTAGTTCCCTGACCAGGGACTGAACCTGGGCCCTCGGCAGTGAAAGTGCAGAGTCCTAACCACTGGACCACCAGGGAATTCCTGCCAAGTGATCATTTTAATGCTACATTATACACAGAACTACTAGTCCCACCTCTATTTTATACCAAATATTAAACTGTCATATACTCGTTGGGCAGATGGATAATGTTAACAGAGATCCTTTATGCAAAAGCAATACTGAGAAGAAGAAAAAAAAAAAACAACCTAGGGCTTCCCTGGTGGCACAGTGGTTGAGAGTCCGCCTGCCAATGCAGGGGACACGGGTTCGTGTCCCGGTCCGGGAGGATCCCACATGCCGCGGAGCGGCTGGGCCCGTGAGCCACGGCCGCTGAACCTGCGCATCCGGAGCCTGTGCTCCGCAGCGGGAGAGGTCACAACAGTGAGAGGCCTGCGTACCGCAAAAAAAAAAAAACCCCAACCCAGTGCTATTAATACCATCTTCCCCAACTTTTTAAAAATTAATTAATTTTTATTTTTGACTGCGTTGGGTCTTTGCTGCTGTGTGTGGGCATTCTCTAGTTGTGGTGAGCAGGGGCTACTCTTCGTTGCGGTGTGTGAGCTTCTCATTGCGGTGGCTTCTCTTGTTGCGGAGCACAGGCTCTAGGCGCGTGGGCTTCAGTAGTTGTGGCTCGTGGGCTCTAGAGCGCAGGCTCGGTAGTTGTGGCACACGGGCTTAGGTGCTCTGCAGCATGTGGAATCTTCCCGGACCAGGGCTCGAACCCGTGTCCCCTGCATTGGCAGACGGATTCTTAACCACTGCGCCACCAGGGAAGTCCCCCCAATTTTTAAAAAATAATTTTTAAACCGATTCCCTGAAAACCATTAGCCCAATATTAAGAATAGGGCTACAAAACCACAATGCTGGCTTTAAACACTGATGAAAGTCTGTTAAAAGAAAATTAAAATGGAAGATTGCTTATCTCTAAGACAGAATTTCTCAGAAGCATAATGATAATAAAACTCACAAAATACCAGAAAACATGGTGTCAAGCAATATCAAAAATATAATGAGCAAGCAATTTGTTGGAAGAAGCAGGAACATAAATAATTTTCACCAAGAAAACCCAAGGCCTCTCCTAAGATCAATTTTATTGAGAAGCCTACCTGAGGATTGGAATTGGTTATTTCTAGTTTCCCAGTTCAATTAGTGATTTTTCATAACACCTTTATTGAGATATAATTCACATACCATCCAATTCACTAGTTTTTAGTGTATTCACAAAGTTGTGCAACGATCACCACAATCTATTTTAGAATACTTTGGTCACCTCAAAATGAAACTCAGTACCCTTTTCAGCTATAAACCCCTAATCCGCCGAAAACTCCCAGCCCTAGGCAATTAATGTGCTTTCTGTCTCTATAGATGTGGTTATCCTGAACATTTCATATAAATGGAATCATACAATATGTGACCTTTTGTGTCTAGCTTCTTTCACACAGCATAATGATTTCAAGGTTCCTCCACATGGTAGCATGTATCAGTACTTAATTTCTTTTTATTACCAAATAATATTCCACTGTATGGACAGACCATATTTTGTTTATCCATTCATCAGCAGATGGACATTTAGATTATTTTCAATTTTGGCTATTATGATTATTTTCAACTTTGGCTATTATAAATAATTTTGCTATGAACATAAATGTACAAATCTTCGTGGGGACATCTGTTTACATTTCTCCAGGGTATATACCTAGGAGTGGAACTGCTGGGTCATATGGTCACTTTATGTATAACCCTTTGAGAACCCGCCACACTTCTTCTAATCGATTGCACCATTTTACATTCTCACCAGCAGTGGGTGAGGGTTCCAATTTCTCCACATCTTCATCAACACTTGTTATTGTCTGTCCTTTTCATTATAGCCATCATAGTTGGTGTGAAGGTATCTAACTTAATGACCAGTGATGCTGAGAACATTTTCATGTGCTTATTGACCATTTGTATACTTCCTCTGGAGAGATGTTTATCCAGATCCTTTGCCCATTTTTACATTTGGGTTATTTGTTATTTTATTATTGAGTTGTAAGAGTTCTTTATAGACACTGGATACAAGTCCTTTATCAGAGGTATGATTTGCAAATATTTTCTCTTAAGACTGTCCTTCATTCTCTCAATTTTGGAGAAAACTCACAGTATATTTATTCACCTATTTCAAAATGCCATAGGTGATTTAACTGCAAGTTATGCTGGCTTTCAGATTAAAGGCATATAGGTCAATTACAACTACCAGAGACAGAAAAAAGACAGGTTAGAAAGGCCAAAATGTTCACCTAACTCAAAATAATAGCTGGTGGCAGGCTTCCCTGGTGGCACAGGGGTTAAGAATCCGCCTGCCAACACAGGGGACACGGGTTCGAGCCCTGGTCCAGGAAGATCCCACATGCCGTGGAGCAACGAAGCCCATGCGCCACAACTACTGAGCCTGCGCTCTAGAGCCTGTGAGCCACAACTACTGAACCTGTGTACCACAACTACTGAAGCCTGCGTGCCTAAAGCCCGTGCTCCGCAACAAGAGAAGCCACCACAACGAGAAGCCCGCGCACCGCAATGAAGAGTAGCCCCCGCTCACCGCAGTAGAGAAAGCCCGCGCGCAGCAACGAAGACCCAATGCAGCCAAAAATAAATAAGTTTAAAAATAGCCAGTGGCACTGAGCATAAATAAGGATGTTAAATTAATCTGTATAGCGCACAACCATCATATCTAACGTTATCCTTCTAATTTTATTTCATCATTATCTTTAGCTAACACTACTTCTTTTTTGTCTTTCCAGACACTCCTTTCACCTTGAAATTCCTGCCATACATATTACATTATCACTTATTTGGTATGTACATCCTCCTAGATAGCGACAGCTTATGCATAAAAGGTGCTCAAGTGCCAAATGAGTGGAAAACACGAGGGGCCAAAATGGCTGCTTAAAACAAGCCATGGGAAGTATCTATAGAGAAAAACACCACTATTATTATTTTATCATTAGAAGCAGGACAGTATTACATTTCCCTTCTCTCCTGTACAGTTAAGTTTGATTTATTCTTCACATTTGCTAATGAAAGACTTACTCTGGCTCTACAAAATCTTTTTGTTTATGAATAAGCCCAGTTAGAGCTGGGCTTGTTTCCAACCCTAGTCTACAAATACTCTTGATATAGTAGGCCCCAATTTTCCCCACTTGAGGTTCCGCACTGGACCATTTGATATGAAGCAAATTCTTAGGGCCAATAACTTTATTTAAATTGTAAATGATTTCTCAGCCTTCAACTCCTTAAGCAGAGAATTCTCTATCACATGGCCAATACAACTTCCTACTCTGCCCTCTTTGACACCCATTCTGGATGCCTTTGCTTGGTACACTCTCTTGGATAAACAACAGCAACAACAGCTAGCACTTATACAGCAAATACTACAGCCAGGCACTACTGTAAGCACCTTCCTATACTCACTAATTTAATCCTCACAATAATGTCAAGAGACAGTTACCATTATTATCTCTATTTTACATGTGAGCAAACGGTGGCGTGGTAAAGTTAAGTACCTAGCTGAAGGTCACAGACAGTAAATTGCCCAGCAAAGATCTGAACCCTGGCCAACTAATTTCCGAGTCCACGCTCTTAACCACAACGATGTACTGCTTCATGAGTCACCTTTGTCTACCGTACAAACACCCTTGTCCTGACCGAGCCGTCTTACAGAAGTCTATTTGATAACGGGGAGAGATGCTCCCAAAGTATTAAACATAAAAAGAAATTACAAAATAGTATGCACCATGTATTATGTATATATACACAGACACACAAAGTATTGGGAGGAAATACATCTAGAAACAGATGAATTTGGGAATTCCCTGGAGGCTCAGTGGTTAGGACTCTGTGCTCTCACTGCCTGTGTTCAATCCATGGTCGGGGAACCAAGATCCTACAAGCCACGCGGCCCAAAAAAAAAAAAAAAAACAGTTCAAAAACTTTCACTTATGCTCCTTCAAATATTGTTGAAGCTAAAGAACCACCTTTCTTTGGCTTATTTTGTTTAAAAGAGCTTAAATGTTTTTAGTGATGGTTGTTCTTTTACTAAGACTGGTCTAAAGGAAAAAACAAAAAAGCCAACAACCACATTCACTCTCAAATTATTTCAACTACAATCTGCTTAAACCAGCTTGAATGCCTTTGACCAGTGCCAGACACGTGCTGAGCGCAGACACTCCCTGTGGAGAGCTGGGCGGCCACAGGAGGGGCAGGGGGGAAAGGCTGTGTACACAGATGCATTTCCCCATCCCCGCCAGAGGTCCTGAGCTCGCCTCTAGTTCCCAAAGAGTCTCGAGAAACTTATCAAGTAGGTAAAGGTAAACCTTCAGAACCTACAAGCCCCATTACCCCATTTAACCTTCTCCGCGCCACTGAGAGGTGGGTCTTAGGAAAATGAGACTCAGTGACATGAAGTAACTTGCCCAAGATCATATTCAAGTCAGTAAAATGGGCCAGTAAAACTCAAAACCAGGTCTGTCAAATTCAAGAGCCTATGTTCTCTCCATTACACCACTCCTTTCCCTTCACACATCAGCCTTGGAAAATGAAAGTTCAAAGTCAAACAAAGAAATCGGAGACATTAAATGTCTAAAAATACATACCATGCTAGATATACCAGCACGAATTTAGGAAAACATTGGGAAAGAGCTGGAGCGTTTTTAGCAGTAATTAACTCTGGGGTTTAGGGAGGCGAGACAACACTAATTTGGGAGTAGAGACATCTTTAAATAATTTTAAGTGATTATATTTAAGACATTGAAGGTTTTTTTTTTAAAAAAAAACTTTTTGTGTCTTAGGATTAAACTAAATTATCTCTAAAAATCCTTTCAACCCTATGTTTCTAATAATTTCCTCTAAGAGTCATCAACGACGAAGCAGGAATGTGAAGACACAGAGCGCACGCCTGCCTGGCCTCAGACACCAGGCGCTTCCCACTCTCAGCATGGCCACGACCAGCCTTATTTGGTTTTGAAAATATGAACCTCTTTTGTAAATGTTTCCAGTATTTTGAGGGGCTTTTACATTTCCAAATACAAATTTTACAAACAAACCTACCCATAAAACTTACATTTTCATATGCTTTTTTATTTGTTATTTTTTTAAATAAGTGGTTGGAGTTGGTAGGTTCATGTGCTTTTTAAATTAGAAAAGTGGCAGAAGATCTAAATAGATATTTCTCCAAAGACCCAAAAGGCACATGAAAAGATACTCAACATTGCTAATTATTAGAGGAACGCAAATCAAAACTACAGTGAGGTTATTACCTCACACCAGTCAGAATGGCCATCATCAAAAAGTCTACAAAACAATAAATGCTGGAGAGGGTGTGGAGAAAAGGGAACCCTCTTGCACTGTTAGCGGGAATTTAAGTTGGTACAGCCACTGTGGAGAACAGTATGGAGGTTGCTTAAAAAACTAAAAATAGAACTACCATATGACCCAGCAATCCCCCTACTGACATATACCCTGAGAAAACCATAATTTGAAAAGATACACGCACCCCAATGTTCACTGCAGCACTATTTACAATAGCCAAGACATAGAAGCAACCTAAATGTAGGTTGGATACATGGATAAAGTAGGTTGGATACATGGATAAATGGATAAAGATGTGATACACACACACACACACACACACACACGATATACTACTCAGCCATAAAAAAAAGAAGGAAATAATGCCATTTGCAGCAACACAGATGGACCTAGAGATTATCATATTAAGTGAAGTCAGAGAAACACAAATATATGGTATCACTTATATGTAGAATCTAAAAAGACGATACAAATGAACTTATTTACAAAACAGAAACAGACTAACAGACATAGAAAACAAACTTATGGTTACCAAAGGGGAAAGAGGAGGGAGAGGGATAAATTAGGAATTTGGGAGTAACATATACACCCCACTATATATAAAATAGAAATAAGGACCTACTGTATAGCACAGGGAACTACACTCAGTATTTTGTAATAACCTACATAGGGAAAGAATCTGAAAAAGAAAATATATTTGTATAACAATCACTTTTTTTTTTTTTTTTTTGGCTGCGTTGGGTCTTTGTTGCTGCGTGCGGGCTTTCTCTAGTTGTGGCAAGCGGGGGCTACTCTTCACTGCGGTGCGCAGGCTTCTCATTGCAGTGGCTTCTCTTTTGTTGTGGAGCACGGGCTCTAGGTGCGCGGGCTTCAGTAGTTGTGGCACCTGGGCTCAGCAGTTGCGGGACACAGGCTCTAGAGCGCAGGCTCAGTAGTTGTGGCACACAGGATTAGTTGCACCGCGGCATGTGGGATCTTCCCGGACCAGAGATTGAACCTGTGTCCCCTGCACTGGCAGGTAGATTCTCAACCACTGTGCCACCAGGGAAGTCCCTAAAAAATTTTAAAATGGCGTCATTTCAAACTGGTAAAGGAAATAAACGATTTGAGATATCTCCCAAGTCATATGGGGGGAAAAAGTGATAACCCATCACACCCCTCCAGATATATCAAGATTGAAACGTGAAAAATGAAAACCACAAAGAACTAGAAGTTCAAAGTGAAACTTTGGGGCTTCCCTGGTGGCACAGTGGTTGAGAATCCGCCTGCCGATGCAGGGGACACGGGTTCGTGCCCCAGTCCGGGAAGATCCCACATGCCGCGGAGCGGCTAGGCCCGTGAGTTATGGCCGCTGAGCCTGCGCGTCCGGAGCCTGTGCTCCGCAACGGGAGAGGCCACAACAGTGAGAGGCCCGCGTACTGCAAAAAAAAACAAACAAAAAAGCAGTATTATATTTTTTCACTATTCCACCACACCCCAGCCTCAGAGTCTGAAGAGTTGCAGGAGTTTCTTTCGAGTCATTTCAGGTCATCTTCTCCCTTCACCCTGCTCAACAGACCTCTGGGTCTGTCCCCACAAATCTTTACACTACACCTTCTCCTATAGTAGGAACACGATCTACTAAGCATGAATTTTTGTAGCCGTTCTGATACATCTCCTTCTTAAAACAATTATGAAAACTAAAATATCTCATTTAAACTTGGCCTCAATCTATAACTACGGCTAGGACATCTACCAAATCATTTTACCAGTTGAAAAAAAAATAGGTTCAATCATGGACAGTTAACTCTTCCCAAGTAGAATCAGACAGTCAACAGCTAAGCCTATACATAGAACACACAAAAGAGGGTTAACATACTGTATATAAGGCTAAGTTCTGACTGAAGGGAGAAAGGAAAAAAACCTAACATTTACTAATTGCTATGTGGTAGACATTTAAAATACTTTATTTAGTTGAGCCTTACAATTCTAAGACAGTGAGAATATTACTTCATTATACAGATAAACTAGGGAACAAAGTAGGAAGTGAGTGAGGGAAAAAAAGCCATGATTTGAGACCTACATGTACTGAGCCTGGTATGAAAGTAGTGTTTCTATGTCCTAAAGAATCACATCTGAAGTTAAGAAACGTGAAAACTACCCAAATGTCCATTGATGGATGAATTGATAAATAAAATATGGTAAAGGCATACCTGGTTTTATTGTGCTTCACAAATATTGCGTTTTTTACAAATTGAAGGTTTGTGGCAACTCTGCATGGTCAGATGACGATTAGGACTTTTTAGCAATAACGTATTATTTAATTAAGGTATGTACATTGCTTTTTTAGATATAACACTACTGCACACTTAATAGACTACACTATAGTGTAAACAACTTTATATGCACTAAAAAACCAAAAAATTCGTCTGACTCACTTTATTATGTTATTTGCTTTACTGTGGTGGTCTGGAACTGAACCTGCAATATCTCCAAGGTGCACCTGTATATACGTACATTAGGATATTATTCAACCTTAAAAAGGAAGAAAATTCTTTTTTTTTTTTTTTTTTTGCGGTACACGGGCCTCTCACTGTTGTGGCCTCTCCCACTGCGGAGCACAGGCTCTGGATGCGCAGGCCCAGCGGCCATGGCTCACGGGCCCAGCCGCTCCGCGACATGTGGGATCTTCCCGGACCGGGGCACGAACCCGGGTCCCCTGCATCGGCAGGCGGACTCCCAACCACTGCGCCACCAGGGAAGCCCAGGAAGAAAATTCTGACACATGCTACAACATGGATGAACCCTGAAGAAGACATTATGTTATGTGAAAAAAGTCAGACACAAAAGAACATAGTATGATTCCCCTTATATGAAATACCTGGAGTAGCCAAATTCATAGAGAAAGAAAACAGAATGGTGGTTGCTTGCCACGGGCAGGGCAGGGGGAATGGAGTACAGAGGTTCAGTTTGGGAAGATTAAAAGGTTCTGGAGATGCATGGTGGTGTAGCTTGCACAACACTGTTAACCTCTTAATGCCAATGAACTGTACGCCTAAAAATGGTTAAAATGGTAAATTTTATGTTATATATATTTTACCCCCACCCCCCCCAAAAAAATCATGATGAATCACAATTTCAAATATTCAAGTCTTTAGCAAATAAAATCTAACTTTATACTGGTCATCAGGAGTTAGTGTAAAAATATTCCAGTTGCTAGAATTACTGAATTGCTCCATTAGCAAGATAAAGCAGTTGAGTCAGTAATAAATGGTATGCCACATTCCTCAGAACAAGTCTTAGGCAAAGGCCCATGAAAAATAAGCCTATTCTCTTCTGACAGAATACAGAATAATCTTGGGAAAGATGAAACAAGAAAGAGCAGTCCCCACTTCTGATAAAACCAGAGGGCAGGGCTTCCCTGGTGGCGCAGTGGTTAAGAATCCGCCTGCCAATGCAGGGGACACGGGTTCGAGCCCTGGTCCGGGAAGACCCCACAGGCCCCGGAGCAACTAAGCCCGTGCACCACAACTACTGAGCCTGCACTCCAGAGTCCGCAAGCCACAACTCCTGAGCCCACGTACTACAACTACTGAGCCCGCGTGTCACAAATACTGAAGCCCACACGCCTAGAGCCTTGCTCTGCATGCAAGAAGAGAAGCCACTGCAATGAGAAGCCCGCGTGCTGCAACCAAGCGTGACCCCGGCTCACGACAACTAGAGGAAGCCCGCGCACAGCAACGAAGACCCAATGCAGCCAAATAAATAAATAGATAGATAAACAAAATTTATTACAAAAAAAACCAACCAAACACAGGAGAGCAGCTAACAGCAGCCAGGTGGTGACCAGGACATTTTAAAGCTTCAGAATCCTGGAAGGCTCAGGAATTCTGAGCTACCTCTGAAGACAGAGGAAGAAATTGGTTATCAGGTGGGCAAATAGCAGTGTCTGCCACAGTTTAAAACAAAATGAAGGAAGAGCAGTATAAGCGTATTCTGAGATACAGAGGCAAACAGATGAAACTGCTAAGGATGTAAAATGGTGGTTTCTGGGAAGTGGGAATTGGGATGGGGACAAGCAGTTCGGGGTTTTGCTCTTCTGAAAGCCTTGCGTCATTTGACCTTTAAAATTAGGTATATACATCACTTAGATTTTTTTTTTTTTAAGCTGCTTTTGAAATGGGTATGGGGGAAAAGGCATGCAAGCACTGTAGATGGGAATATAAAGTTGTACAAACTTTCCGAATGGCAGCTGGGTAATATGTTTCTAAAATATGGGAAACATTATTAGATATAACGCACATTAACAAAAGCTCCCTGGGGTAATCAATAATTTTTAGGTATGCAAAAAGACCCTGAAACCAAAAAGTTTGAGAACTGCTGCCCGGCTGCAGTAGAGGAGGAACAGAGAAAGACGAGAGGCCAGCTCAGTGAAAGCATGGTCTGAGAGGGCTCCCAAACCAAGCAGATCCATCTCTAGGGAACACACCCTGGGACCGGGTGGGAGGACAGAGAGAAGAGTGTCCTTTCCTTCCTGTTCAACCACACCTAACAAATCAGCCTCTTTCCCTTTTGGTTAAGTCACTACAGTACCAATCACTATAATCCACATGGGTGGTGAGGGAGAATTGGTATAAGCCATTTTCCCTTGGCCTTTCTTTGTTGCTCTGGTTCATTCAAAAGCCTCTCCAACAGTAGTTGATATACTTCCTTGCTGAATCCTCAGAACTGTCTTAAAGGCAGGTATGATGAACAACAGCCTCAGTGATCAGGTAATCTTTTTTTTTTTTTTTTTTTTTTTTGCAGTACGTGGGCCTCTCACTGCTGTGGCCTCTCCCATTGTGGAGCACAGGCTCCAGACGCGCAGGCTCAGCAGCCACAGCTCACAGGCCCAGCCGCTCCGCGGCACCTGGGATCCTCCAGGACCAGGGCACGAACCCGCATCCCCTGCATCGGCAGGCGGACTCCCAACCACCGCGCCACCAGGGACGCCCCAGGTAATCTTAAGTAATGTGTCCAGTCACGGACCTAGGACCTAGAAAGCAGAGACTGAATTCTCTTCTTTCTCTATAATATTCCAAAGAGTATGTTCTTCCAAAGTATGTTAAAAATAAACAAGTGTGGTGATGGCCACACAATCTGAATATACTAAACACCATCGAATTCTACCCTTTAAGTGGATGAATTGTATGGCATATGAATTATACCTCAATAAAACTGTTAAACAAAAAATGAATGAACACGAGCAATGACAGAGTTCTGAGGAGGGACACAAATTGGAGGCAAGGTAAGTTTAGGAATCATCCCAACTTTTTGTTTTGTTTTTCGCTGCACAGCTTGTGGGATCTTAGTTCCCCAACCAGGAATTGAACACAGGGCCCTGGCAGCAAGAGTGCCGAGTCCTAACCACTGGACCACAAGGGAAGTCCCAAGGAGTTGTCCCAGCTTCTAACTTTAGGCAGCAAAAGGCTCCAGAGTGATGTGTCACAGCATGTAGAGGACAAGGGAGCACACAGAGGCATTAATTAGGTAAATGAGAAGAAAAGAGGGGCAAACCAGTGCTGAAGTTAGGGCAAAGGCAACTGATTTCTCCCACTGGTGAAGAAGACAAGAAGGAGCCAACAGAAGCAAGAAGAACTACAGTCCTGCAGCCTGTGGAACAAAAACCACATTCACAGAAAGACAAGATGAAAAGGCAGAGGGCTACGCACCAGATGAAGGAACAACATAAAACCCCAGAAAAACAACTACATGAAGTGGAGATAGGCAACCTTCTAGAAAAAGAATTCAGAATAATGATAGGGAAGATGACCCAGGACCTTGGGAAAAAATAGAGGCAAAGATCGAGAAGATGCAAGAAATGTTTAACAAAGACCTAGAGGAATTAAAGAACAAACAAACAGAGATGAACAATACAATAACTGAAATGAAAACTACACTAGAAGGAATCAATAGCAGTATAACTGAGGCAGAACAGATAAGTGACCTGGAAGACGGAATGGTGGAATTCACTGCTGCAGAACAGAATAAAGAAAAAAGAATGAAAAGAAATGAAGACAGCCTAAGAGACCTCTGGGACAACATTAAATGCAACAACATGCACATCATAGAGGTTCCAGAAGGAGGAGAGAGAGAAAGGACCCGAGAGAAAATATTTGAAGAGATTATCTCAAAAACTTCCCTAACATGGGAAAGGAAATAGCCACCCAAGTCCAGGAAGCGCAGAGTCCCATACAGGATAAACCGAAGGAGAAACACGCCGAGATACATAGTAATCAAATTGGCAAAAATTAAAGACAAAGAAAAATTATTGAAAGCAGCAAGGGAAAAACGACAAATAACACAAAAGGAAACTCTCATTAGGTTAACAGCTGATTTCTCAGCAGAAACTCTACAAGCCAGAAGGGAGTGGCATAATATACTTAAAGTGATGAAAGGGAAGAACCTACAGCCCAGATTACTCTACTCGGCAAGGATCTCATTCAGATTCGATGGAGAAATAAAAAGCTTTAAAGACAAGCAAAAGCTAAGAGAATTCAGCACCACCAAACCAGCCCCACAACAAATGCTAAAGGAACTTCTCTAAGTGTGAAACACAAGAGAAGGAAAGGACCTACAAAAACAAACCCAAAACAATTAAGAAAATGGTCATAGGAACATACATATCGATAATTACCTTAAACGTGAATGGATAAAATGCTCCAACCAAAACACACAGGCTTGCTGAATGGATACAAAGACAAGACCCATATATATGCTGTCTACAAGAGACCCACTTCAGACCTAGGGACACATACAGACTAAAAGTGAGGGAATGGAAAAAGATATTCCATGCAAGTGGAAATCAAAAGAAAGCTGGAGTAGCAATACTCATATCAGATAAAATAGACTTTAAAATAAAGAATGTTACAAGAGACAAGGAAGGACACTACATAACGATCAAGGGATCAATCCAAGAAAAAGATATAACAATTATAAATATATATGCACCCAACATAGGAGCACCTCAATACATAAGGCAACTGCTAACAGCTATAAAAGAGAAAATCGACAGTAACACAGTAATAGTGGGAGACTTTAATACCTCACTTACACCAATGGACAGATCATCCAGACAGAAAATTAATATGGAAACAGAAGCTTTAAATGAAACAACAGCCCACATGGATTTAATTGATATTTATAAGACATTCCATCCAAAAACAGCAGATTACACTTTCTTCTCGAGTGCGCACAGAACATTCTCCAGGATAGATCACACCTTGGGTCACAAATGAAGCCTCAGTAAATTTAAGAAAACTGAAATCATATCAAGCATCTTTTCTGACCACCACGCTATGAGATTAGAAATGAATTTACAGGGGAAAAAACGTAAAAAACACAAACACATGGAGACTAAATAATACATTAATAATTAACCAAGAGATCACTGAAGAAATCAAACAGGAAATCAAAAAATACCTAGAGACAAATGACAATGAAAACACAACAATCCAAAACCTGTGGGATGCAGCAAAAGCAGTTCTAAGAGGGAAGTTTATAGCTATACAAGGCTACCTCAAGAAACAAGAAAAATCTCAAATAAACAATCTAACCTTACACCTAAAAGAACTAGAGAAACAACAAACAAAACCTAAAGTTAGCAGAAGGAAAGAAATCATAAAGATCAGAGCAGAAATAAATGAAATAGAAACAAAGAAAACAATAGCAAAGATCAATAAAACTAAAAGCTGGTTCTTTGAGAAGATAAACAAAATTGATAAACCATTAGCCAGACGCATCAAGAAGAAGAGGGAGAGGACTCAAATCAATAAAATTAGAAATGAAAAAGGAGAAGCGACAACAGACACCACAGAAATACAAAGCATCCTAAGAAACTACTACAAGCAACTCTATGCCAATAAAATGGACAACCTGGAAGAAATGGACCAATTTTTAGAAAGGTATAACCTTCGAAGACCGAACCAGGAAGAAATAGAAAATATGAACAAACCAATCACAAGTAATGAAATTGAAACTGTGATTAAAAATCTTCCAACAAACAAAAGTCCAGGATCAGATGGATTCACAGGTGAATTCTATCAAAATTTAGAAAAGAGCTAACACCCATCTTTCTCAAACTCTTCTAAAAAATTGCAGAGGAAGGAACACTCCCAAACTCATTCTATAAGGCCACCATCATCCTGATATCAAAACCAGACAAACATACCACAAAAAAAGAAAATTACAGACCAATATCACTGATGAATAAAGATGCAAAAATCCTCAACAAAATACTAGCAAACAGAATCCAACAACACACTAAAAGGATCATATACCATGATCAAGTGGGATTTATCCCAGGGATGCAAGGATTCTTCAATATACGCAAATCAATCAATGTTATACACCATATTAACAAGTTGAAGAATAAAAACCATATGATCATCTCAATAAATGCACAAAAAGCTTTTGACAAAATTCAACACCCATTTATGATAAAAAACTCTCCAGAGGGCTTCCCCGGTGGCGCAGTGGTTGAGAGTCTGCCTGCCGATGCAGGGGACACGGGTTCGTGCCCCGGTCCGGGAGGACCCCACATGCCGCTGAGCAGCTGGGCCCGTGAGCCTGCGCGTCCGGAGCCTGTGCTCCGCGATGGGAGGGGCCGCAGCAGTGAGAGACCCACGTACCGCAAAAAAAAAAAAAAACCTCTCCAGAAAATGGGCATAGAGGGAACCTGCCTCAACATAATAAAGGCCATATACGACAAACCCACAGCAAACATCATTCTCAATGGTGAAAAACTGAAAGCATTTCCTCTAAGACCAGGAACAAGACAAGGATGTCCACTCTCTCCACTACTATTCAACATAGTTTTGGAAGTCCTAGCCATGGCAATCAGAGAAGAAGAAGAAATAAAAGGAATACAAATTGGAAAAGAAGAAGTAAAACTGTCACTGTTTGCAGATGACATGTTACTATACATAGAGAACCCTGAAGTTGCCACCAGAAAACTACTAGAGCTAATCAATGAATCTGGTAAAGTTGCAGGATATAAAATTAATGCACAGAAATCTCTTGCATTCCTATACACTAATGATGAAAAATCTGAAAGAGAAATTAAGGAAACATTCTCATTTACCACTGCAACAAAAAGAATAAAATACCTAGGAATAAACCTACCTAGGGAGACAAAAGACCTGTATGCAGAAAACTATAACACACTGATGAAAGTAATTATAGATGATACCAACAGATGGAGAGACATACCATGTTCTTGGACTGGAAGAATCAATACTGTGAAAATGACTATACTACCCAAAGCAATCTACAGAATCAATGCAATCTCTATCAAATTACCAATGGAATTTTTTACGGAACTAGAACAAAAAATCTTAAAATTTGTATGGAGACACAAGAGACCCCAAATAGCCAAAGCAGTCTTGAGGGGAAAAAAACAGAGCTGGAGGAATCAGACTCCCTGACTTCAGACTATACTACAAAGCTACAGTAAGCAAGACAATATGGTACTGGCACAAACAGAGAAACATAGATCAATGGAACAAGATAGAAAGCCCAGAGATAAACCCATGCACCTATGGTCAACTAATCTATGACAAAGGAGGCAAGGATATACAATGGAGAAAAGACAGTCTCTTCAATAAGTGGTGCTGGGAAAACTGGACAGCTACATGTAAAAGAATGAAGTTAGAACACTCCCTAACACCATACACAAAAATAAACTCAAAATGGATTAGAGACCTAAATGTAAGACCGGACACTATAAAACTCTTAGAAGAAACATAGGAAAAACACTCTTTGACATAAATCACAGCAAGATCATTTTTGATCCACCTCCTAGAGTAATGGAAATAAAAACAAAAATAAACAAATGGGACCTAATGAAACTTCAAAGCTTTTGCACAGCAAAGGAAACCATAAACAAGACGAAAAGACAACTCTCAGAATGGGAGAAAATATTCAGAAACGATGCGACAAATGATTAATCTCCAAAATATATAAACAGCTCATGCAGCTCAATATTAAAAAAACAAACAACCCAATCCAAAAATGGGCAGAAGACCTAAATAGACATTTCTCCAAAGAAGACATACAGATGGCCAAGAAGCACATGAAAAGTTGCTCAACATCATTAATTATAAGAGAAATGCAAATCAAAACTACAATGAGGTATCACCTCACACCAGTTAGAATGGGCATCATCAGAAAATCTACAAACAACAAATGCTGGAGAGGGTGTGGAGAAAAGGGAACCCTCTTGCACTGCTGGTGGGAATGTAAACTGACACAGCCACTATGGAGAACAGTATGCAGGTTCCTTAAAAAACTAAAAATAGAATTACCATATGATCCAGCAATCCCACTACTGGGCATATACCCAGAGAACGCCATAATTCAAAAAGACACATGCACCCCAATGTTCACTGCAGCACTATTTACGATAGCCAGGTCATGGAAGCAACCCAAATGCCCATCGACAGACGAATGGATAAAGATGTGGTACATATATACAATGGAATATAAGCCATAAAAAGGAATGAAATTGGGTCATTTGTTGAGACGTGAATGGATCTAGAGACTGTCATACAGAGTGACGTAAGTCAGAAAAAGAAAACAAATATTGCATATTAAAGCATCTATGTGGAACCTAGAAAAATGGTACAGATGAACCAGTTTGCAGGGCGGAAATTGAGACACAGATGTAGAGAACAAACCTATGGACACCAAGGGGGGAAAGCAGCGTAGGGGTGGGGGGGGCGTGGGGGTGGGGGTGGGATGAATTGGGCCATTGGGATTGACATGTATACACTGATGTGTATAAAATGGATGACTAATAAGAACCTGCTGTATAAAAAAATAAAATTAAATTTAAAATTTTTTTTTAAAAAGGAGCCAACAGGTCTGGAAAAGGCCCTGTCAGAATGCAGCTTCTCTGGCTGCACGCTCTCTCCAGCAGGGGTTTGTGCTACTATCTCTAGTGGTTGGTGCTAACATCTATCTTAGACTGTGCACATCGTTTGCCTTTTAATCCAAGGAAAATGGCACTCGATTTCACATTTAACTTCTATAGCCATTTCTTTTATTAAAAGGAAGGGTGCTGGACTCCATAATTTGCAAAATCACTTCAAGCTCTAAAACTGTAGTTCAGTGATGAGCAGCAATCTGAGAGATACCTGTATTAGCCTGAACACCTATCTAGGTGGCAAAAGGATCAGAAAATAAGATGTTAATTCCCAAAGCTACTGAAATGTGCTTGGGCCTGATCTACTTTGCAGAAGGGCAGGGGCCAGGCCACACATTTAGCATCTTCAAGCCACAGACTCCTGAGATGTAAAATGGTCCTCTACTTTTTACAGGTTACGTAAACGCAACACCCCTGTTCCAAATTTATGAAGTCATCCTTCGCCAGCTCCACATGGACCAATCATGATGCACCTTTGAAACATCAAACCTTCTCTTTCTCTTGTCCTACTTAACCCAACCACTTCAGCTGTTTGTTAACACTGTGCTATGCAGACTCTGAGAGGTTAAAAAAAGGGTCTCTCTCTAAACCCTCTACCTTTTAATTCATCCAAACTACACTTGGAGGTGCCTTTGCAGGGAGTCAAAAGCACACTTCCTAAATCAAATATCTTAAGGTCAACCTGGGGCCTAAAGCAATGAAACAAAAGCTATAAGGCTCAAAATTCCCTGGGTTCCTGGATTACAATAGCTTTCCTATACCCCCAATGACCTAACCCCACCCTTTGTAACTTGATTTCATTCAGCAAAAACCATTACTCATTTTACCTATCACCAAGTTTTACTCACATTCAACGAAGAGCACATTTTTATTTACCATCCTCAAGAAATGTGTTCAGAGAGCACAAGAGACATGGAATATGGCTAATGGCTTTGGAGCCCAGAGACCCCGGCCTTTGAATATACCACTTACTACCTCGTGTGTTGCCATAGGGAGGTCAACCTCTCAGTTTCCTGATCTGTAAACTAGAGATGCACAGTACCTACCTCCTAGAGTAGTAAGATAAGCTGTAATGAATATATATTGCTACCATGCAGAACTGTTTATAATATGTGAATAAGGATGCATTTGCAAATTATGCATTCTCACTTTTAAATATGATCCACATGTCAATCTAAAACATCCTTGGGACTTCCCTGGTGGTCCAGTGGGTAATACTCCACACTCCCAATGCTGGGGGCCTGGGTTCGATCCCTGGTTGGGGAACTAGATCCCGCATGCATGCCGCAATTTAGAGTCCACATGCCACAAGTAAGACCTAGCGCAGCATAAATAAATAAGTTTAAAAAATGAAACATCCTTAACGAAACGTGCTTCTAAGCTACTGGCACATCTTCCTCAACAAACCATTCTACTTTGACCTGAATAGGGAAAGAAGAAAAATGAACAAGTGGTAGTTTAGCAATATTACTCGTGGCAGACTACAGAGTAGGAAGTGGGGGTAATGGGGGTCGTCCTGGGGACATTTTGGAAATGTAACACAGAATGCAAACCAGCACCCTGAGCAATAAATGTTAATAAAATTATGTTGCCAGCACAACAGGACAACAATGGTCATTTTATATATCTTTTCCTTCAAGTAATAAAATTTAAGTAGTTTTAAGTCCCAAGAGCATTTCAACTAGGAAATAAATTGAATCATAAAAACATACTCAAGGTTCAAACCCTTAAAGGGTCACCTAACCTATTTTATCCTCTTCTAGAAATGCCCCACTTGGGAAAATTTTAAACATAGCTAATTCTCAATGTTGATGAATACTATATTAAACTTGTATACCACTTTACACACTTTAAATACTGTCACATCCATTACATTAACTAAAAGTTACTGATAATCGTGTTAGAACCAAACAAAAAGTAATTGGGAAGAAGGGGGGTGGGGGGGGGGAAGAGGCAAAGGGATTTCTTTGGGATATTAGGTTAAAAAAGTGGAAACTGTAATCGTGTTAGAACCAAACAAAAAGTAATTGGGAAGAAGGGGGTGGGGGGAAGAGGCAAAGGGATTTCTTTGGGATATTAGGTTAGAAAAGCGCAAACTGTCCATGCAGTAGGGTACATCAGTTGCGTTATCAATTACACGATTATATACCAGCTCTAGGCCAACTTCACCAACTCTGAGCTGTGTTATTTAATTTGAGCAAGATTTGCTGTTGTTTTGACTGAGCTTCAGATGCCTTATCTACATATCTAGGGATACCACCTATTCTGCAGAGGTAAGGAAGATATCAGAATGCAAGCACATTTTAAGTGCTGAGCACAATGCAGGAAACAGTGAGAACTCGAATTCCTTTCCTTTGAAGTACAACTCTCTGCAAAGTGTAAAACCTGAACAGCATATCTACTGAAAGGAAAACTATTATAGTGACTCCTTCTGTGAAGAATCCCACACAAAGGGAAATCACATGTGACCTGTTTTATGGAATCTGGATTTGGTATATACACTCCTAAATAAAACTTCTCTAGTCAAGACCGATATAAATGACACAAAATAACATATACAACACCTTCCAGTAATGTAATAAATAACTGTGGCATATTACGATCTATGAATGTGGTATTGCTAGAGGGATGTGCTGTATCTGGTCTGCTCTCATGACTGCTTTGCCCGTTTGGTTCTCCATGAAAATAAAACTTACCAAAGTTTGCTGATAGAATTAGATGACAATGTAGTAAAGAGAAGATCACTTTGATTCTTATTACTTAATCTCTGTGCTAGAAGAGTGGAAATTCATCATCAAGTCCGCAAATGGGGAGAAAAACAAGACAACGAAATGGTTTCTTCCTACCCCATACTCTCGCCCCACCCTGACCTGATTTCTCCTCATTAAGTCTATCACTGAGAGATTCTGGGAAGAGTGAAGGACACAAAGGTTGGAAGATAGATTTACAGAATAACACCCTAAAAGCAAGAGAAACGGATCTTTCATATATGCTAGCCTCCCCACCAAGTAAAATTCTACATGCCCGGCACTGGGCTGAACGTGTCACATCAACTTTTTTTTTTTTTTTAATTTTATTTTTACTTATGTATTTTCGGCTGTGTTGGGTCTTCGTTGCGGTGTACAGGCTTCTCATTGCGGTGGCTTCTCTTGCGGAGCACGGGCTCTAGGCACGTGGGCTCAGTAGTTGTGGCGCACAGGCTTAGTTGCTCCGGGGCATGTGGGATCTTCCCGTGTCCCCTGCATTGGCAGGCGGGTTCTTAACCACTGCGCCACCAGGGAAGCCCTCAACTCTCATACTTCACAACAGTCCTATGCGGTAGGGATTAGCATCATCGCCACTTTACAGATGATGCAATTGAGGCTTAGAAAGACTGCGAAACCTGCCCAAGGTTGCACAGCTAATAGGTGGCAAGAGCCACGGATGGGTCTTGACTCCAAATCCATACTATTTGCCCACTACCACGCTACTTATTACTGTAGTGTAGATGAAAGGGTACTTTCCACACTCGGCTTCACCCCTTGGGCAAATCACTTGACCTTGCTGAGCAATTTGTCATCTATAAATGAGGACAATGACAGTTGCCCAGCCTTCTCCACAGCACCTGAGTGATGCTGAAAGACTTAATGTATGTGCAAAAATATGCTATAAAAACTGTAAGGCAACATGTAAATGTAACATTTCATTAATTTGAGCATAGATTCCATATATCTTTATCCTTCCTATCTGACCTGAAAATAAGTTTTTAGGAGTAGTTAAATAATTTTTAACACTCCCAAGCAAAAATCTACGGGGAAAAAATCAACCTTAGACATTCTGGAAAAGGCAAAACTATAGAGACAGTAAAAAGATCAGTGGTGGCCAGTGGTTTGGGGGAAGAGAGGAAGGGATGGAGGTTCTTAGGGCAGTGAAACTGTTCTGTATGATATCATAATGGTGGACACATGTCATTATACATTTGTTAAAACTCTTAGAATATAAATAAACAGCACCAAGAAGGAACCCTAATGTAAACTATGGACTTCAGTTAATAAGAATGTATTAATATTGGCTCACCAATTGTAACAAATGTACCACAATACTGCAAGATATAAATAATAGGGGAAAGGGGTGTGGTGTGAGGGGATAAATGGGAACTCTGCAATTTATGTTAAATTTTTTGGTAAACCTAAAACTGCTCAAAAAATAGTCTATTCGTTTTTTGAAAACTCAACCTTATAAAACAAATTCTAGTAAAAATACAAACAAACAAACAAACAAAAACCCCACAAATTCTACACAAGGATTTAGGAAGTACTATGAAGGAGCTTGGTGTTCTAAAAAATGCCTGGAATACTTGACAAAGTAATATCCCATCTTTTTAGACCAGTGCTGTCCAACAGAACTTTATGCAATGTGCAATGATGGAAATATTCTAGATCTGCTCTAACACAGTAGCCGCTAGTCACATTGGCTACTGAACACTTGCAATGTGGCTAGTATACTGAGGAAGGGAATTTTTAATTTTACTTAATTTTAATTAACACTTAAATAGCCACAGGTGCCTAGCGGCTATCACATCAGACAGCAGTTTTAGACAATTCAAGAGACTCTTAGAAATGTACTGTAATGTTAAAAGAAAAAAGTCACCTTAAGAGACCATCCAAATAGCAGTAGTTATGAAACAATGCCACAATTACCTGAGGTCAAGAGTGACTAGATGGTTAAGACAAACAGGAAGCAACAAAGCCCATCTCCAATTGTTTCTCACTTTTAAGTCCCATAATGTACCAAAAGTGACAGAACGGTCACTGTTCCTTTAATTCCTTCAATATTTTCAAAACAACTCAATTAGTTAAACACCATTTCTGCTTCCTGAAAAATAGGGCTGAGGTCAAGTTAGAATTACGAATATATTTTCAAGCTAGTGGCTCAGAGGAAATAAAAAACGAGGGGTCCGAAGAAAATAACTTAAAAAGTGACTTCTGCAAACACAAGATATTCACCCAATTTTTTAAAACGAAAATTCAGAAACTAATATTTAGCCATGTATTTCAATTCCACATCATAGTCAATTGTAAATCAAAAGGAAAAAAGATGCCCAGAAAAGCCTGAGCAAAGAAGAATGGTGCCTGAGTAAGTAAACAAAACTGAGACAGTACAGACACACCTGACTATTCTTATCCAGCTGTTAAACAGAGAACTGCGTCAAAGGGTCATTACCTCTTCGTCGTTTAAAATGCTAGTTGATTAAACGTCAGTTCCTAGTGCTGACTTTTTATCCTTAGGCTAGGGGCATAAAAAGGAACTCATATCCTCAACTGCACTGGCTTTTTATCGGAGTCCTCCCCTGGGGGGCCTATGAAATCAAACCCTGAGATTGAGGCTCCCCACCCTCAGGGAATAAGTGAGGTGTCCAAAGTGACAGTGTTGAATCCCTAGAGTTCCGTTCGGTCCAGCTTCTTTTTCAGTCCTTCAAGTACTGGATCTTTCTTTTAGAGTACAAAGAGAGGGAGAGAAAGACAGGTAATTGAGAAGCAGTAACACGCTCATGAAGACAGACGTGAAAACACCTGACCTTAGAAACAGGCCTCGAAAAGCTAATTCTTGACACTCTGCGCAGAAGTAAAGCGAACCTTTGTTCTTTTTTTTTCAAGTTCACGAGTCGCATTAGAAAAATATTATTTCGTAATTTCCAACAGGAGTGATCTTTAAGAGTATTCAAACGCATAATTAAGTGACATTAAACAGCCCCGAGTGATCAAGCACGACGTCCAACAACTTGAATGTTTCAATCTGTTCAAACGCAAGGAACGAAACGGGTTTCCACCTTTCCAGTCCTTTTCCCCGCACTTCTCTCTTCCTGGGCCCTGAAAGCCCTGTATCCCGTTTGTTGTGCAATTTTTTTCGAACTCCACCCACTGACTCCAGAACAAGTGGAATTCTCCCATTCTGAAGGTCGGGATTTTCCTCCAGAAAGGGAGGGAGACACTGAAAACTCCTTGAGTCAAATAAGGCAAGGGGAACAATCCAGCCCGACTCCCAGATTAAGAGAGACCAAAGGCCAAGCTGGGGGAGGCGCTCAAGTTTCCGCTCACCAAGGCGGGGGGGGGGGGAGAAAGAAAGAAAAGGGGCAGAAATAAAGAGCGAGAAGGGGAAGGAGGGAGGGCTGGATTGGGAAGACCGGTTATCCGCGATGCTGCTCCCAACTGTGCGGGACCCAGGTCCTCCAGCATCTTCTCCCCACGTGCAGCCAAGCCCGTGGCGCCCACAGAGCAGCCGCTGGGCCTGGGTCCCGGGGGCCGAGAGGCCCGGCTCGCCAGCCCGCGCAGTGGCGGGGAGCGCAGGGGGGCGGGGGAAGGGGGCGCAGCGCAGCCCCGGCTCCCGCGCGGTTATCTTACTGCGCAACAGCCTCGCCCGCGCCGCCCGGGCGCACCCAGCAGCGCGCCCCGCGCACCTGCCCGGCGCGAGGAGGGCGAGCCAGCGACCCCTGGAAGCCCAAACGGCGGCGCCCAGCGCTAGGAGCACTGGAAGCACGCGGAGGGCGGGGGCTGGGAGAGGGAACACCTGGCGCCCGGGGCCCCGCGGCGCCGGCCGCACGTGGCTGTCACACCTGGCGCGCCCCCGCCAAGCACCCCTTCCCCCTCCCACTCGGCTGCGCCCCCTGCCCTCACTCCCGCGCCCGCCTCAATCCCCAACCATCGCCCCCTCCCACCCCATCCACCCCGGTTCCACTCCCCTCACCTGCTCCCACCGTCGTCACCCTGGGAGCGAAGAGGGCCGATGGTCGTCCCGTGGCTAAAGGTAACCCGGGAGAGTGAAGAGGTGCACCCCGAAACAGCTAGCCCCAGCATTCCCCGGGCCCAGCAACAACGCAGGCACCCCCCAGACTGACCTTCTGCCGCGGGCTGCGTCGCCGTCCGCCCCGTCCGGCCTCAACTGCCTCCTCGGCGCCGCCGCCTCTTCCCCGCGAAGCCTCTTCTACCCGCGTCGCCATGAGGTGACGGCAGCAGCCAAACAAGCAGCCCGACAAGGGGCACGGAACCTCGCAGGGCCTCGCGCCCCACCCCTGAATCCCCCAGCCAATTGCCGCATGCAAGGCTCCCCACGTGACCGGAGGAGGTTGGCCCCTGAGGGGACGGAGCGGGTTGGGGGTGGGGAGCATCGAAGCCGGGGCTGGGCTACTGCAGGGCCGAAGGGCGAACAGAGGCCGCGCGAGCCTGCGCGAACGAGGAAAGGGACTCTGGAGCGGACTACAATCCCAGCAGGCTGCGCGGCCACGGCTCGCAGACCCGGATCAGGATTGGAGCGTAATGCGGCGTTCTGAAATGGGGGAAGAGTATCCACTGTGCTGCGCGTGCAGCCTCCTGGGATTTGTAGTTTTCTAGGGGCGATGTACCGGTACCGGAAGGTACTGCTTATCATCCTGCGGGAAAAGTTCAGAAATAGTTCAGTGTTTGGGAGGGAGCGTGGTCGGGGACACATTGTTCTGCTTTTGTTTTGGTTGCTCTTCTTCGGAACAGAGCCCGAATGATTGGGGGATGAGGAGAAATACTTCGTGACTTTCAAGGCGGGAGAGTTGTAATGGCTTTCAGAATTTGAGGTTTCTGGCTCGACACCTGTCCCGAGTCCTGCCCCTCCACCAGAGCTCTCAGCACCGTTCAGCGGTCCCGAGCTCCTGCGGGGTGGGGGCTGCGTCATATTCACCTTGGCTGAACCGCCCGGGCTTCTAGCACAGTTCTCCTCCCTTAGTTGGCGCTTAATACACATTGAACGTACTGGCTTCCTCCGCCAGTTGTTTCGTTACTGAAATTTTTTAACAAACTCGGTTTGCTGAATCGATTTTTTTTTCTTGACGAGATTAGGGCGGGGATGGATTTTTTTCTCAGGCATACTCCCTATTTACATCTGATGGAACCAGATCTCCAATGACCGAGCTTCTGATAGTCACAGAGCGTCATGAAATCCTGACATGTTGCCTTAAATAACTCATTATGAAAATTTGTGTAAATCCTATGTCATTTCTTATGAGAGAATACTAAGTAGTGGTGTCAGGCGCCAAAAATTTAATAACTTACGTGAGAGTAAATTTCAATATTGGGGAAATTCCTTCTATTAATTTTAATTATTTCTGTAAATTTGGGGAAAGTACCATTATTTTATTTCACAGGCAGAACACCTCAGTCCAGCTATGAGATTTCAAAACTAGAGCAGCAGATAATGAACCCATACCTAGACACTATATAAAGCTGATGGCCTCGGCCACTATTCCTCACCTTCTTAAAGGCAAAAGTCCCAGTGAGATGCAGAAAAAATCTATCGGTAATGCTGCCTCTAACCCGCCTGGGGAATTGAGTATTAAAATGCACCATAGTTAAATTATGGTACAAGAGAACACCATGCAGCTACTAAAAATGATAAACATTTTTTAAATTGACCTAGAAAATATACATAGCACAGTGAGCTTAAAAAAAATCCATTTTCATAGAATTGCCTGTAGGTTTATAAAGAGATGTTTAGAAGGACATTAACCGAAGTGTTAAGAATGTTTTTCCCTGGGAGATGAAACTTGGGAGTATTTTTACTTCATGATTTTCTGTATTGTTTGAGTATAAGTATGCATGGAATTAAAAAAAATAGTTATCTTTATTAAGAAAACAAAAGGACTATGCAAGTGACCTCAAGTCTTAAGAGAAATGAAAAATAGTTAATTGTATTTGTTTTATTTATATACATTCTTATTTCAAAGGGATTTGGAAGGCTGTAAACATACACGATATGCCACGACATACATATGTGTGTGTGTAGATATATAGATATATGTCATATCATTCGTTTATATACAAATAGAGAGGCAGAGAGAGAGAGAGAGAAAAAAAAATGGCAAGAAAGTGAAAGTGAAAGAAGGATCAGGAAAAATAAGAAGTCATGGGTGAGTTGATTCCATAAAACACAAGCCTTGAGGTTCTTGTCCACAAGCTGGACATGAGCCAAATTTTTATTTTGAGCTTCTTGACAGCTGGGAAAAGAGGAAAACACAATTTACAGAGTGATTCACAACATAACAAAATAAAAACAAACCGGGTGCTCAAGAGAAACGTAGCTATTACTGCTCCCGCGAGAAATACGAATTTCAGAGGTCTGCTTCTTACAACGTCTTTAATAGAGGGGATGGTGTATTTTAAAATCTGTCCACAAGTTCTTTGATGCTCCTCCCTTCAAAAGGTGGAGTCTGATTCCCCTATTCTTGCAAGTGGGCCAGGCTTAGTGATCCGTTTCTAAGGAAAACAGCTTAGCAGAAGCGAGAGAGAAAGAATAGCTTCTGGCTGGCTCTCTGGGTCTCAGATCACTCTCTTCTTCCTCAGGTCAAACTAACCTGATTTTTGATAGACCCATTCTTTGTTTAAATGCCTTCAAAGAGGTTACTGTCCAGCCTTAACCCAAGGCTCTATAAAGCACTGTACTTATCTCAGCTGGGATCCATTATTGGGGTTATGTTTTAAGTCTTCAAGAGCTAACATTTCTTTTTTTTTTTTCCCCCAATATTTATGTATTTGGCTGTGCCAGGTCTCAGTTGCAGCATGCGGGATCCTCGTTGCGGCATTCATGCAGGATCTAGTTCCCTGACCAAGGATCGAACCCGGGCCCCCTGCATTGAGAGCACAGAGTCTTAACCACTGGACCACCAGGGAAGTCCCAAGAGCTATCATTTCTTTATTTCCAACTCTTTAATAGGCATCCCATGATCTATCTGCATTAATTATTCTCACGTTTTGCTCAAGGACTTATGGTCTCTGTTAAGAACTCTACCTGCCAGAAAGGTGAAGGTCACAAGAAAAACAGCTCGTCGCCAGTAGGGGGTATTCTCCCCACTTCCTGCCTAAAGGCTATGCATGTACCTGAATACGGGCCCACTTATTCAGATGCTTAGTAAACAGCCAGGAGCCTGAGGCAGAAAGTTCTTAAGAGCAGTAAGCTCAGTGATGCCCCCAGCTCTCTGTCCTGTTAAGAGGCCAACTTGCCTCTATTACAGAGGCAGGATTCTGTTGGCCTTATGGCCACAGGGAACTGGAACCCTCAGAGTTCATAGCTGGACACAGGGCTATTTAGAGGTTTGGCCTGTAGTATTACCCCTTAGGGAGCAGGCTTCAGATTGCTAGGTTCTCATACCCTGTCAATGCAACGGTGAAGAGACTCAAATTTTAAGCAATGTACATCTTGAATATTACTAATTTCACCGCTGTGAGTCCATTTCTGACACCCATCATACTGGCTAACAAGCTACTACTTTCACCAATGAAAACCCATTTCTAACTTTCATTTTGCTACTTAGCAAAGCCTCTGCTATTGATTGAGCTATGGCTAACAGAAGCATTTGTAGTAGCTAGAATCTGGAATACAGACTCCCTGATTAATATAGCCGACTACCCCTCCCCTGGTGTGTGACGTCCTGATTGGGGTCATTGCTAGCCCTTAATTTTACACAACACACACACACACACACACACACACACACATACACACAGAGGCTACTACTACGACTACTACACGGTCTTTGCTGGCAGTAAATTAACAGACCCCGTCATACCGTATAATATGATCAAAGGTACTGACAAATCTCAAGAAGCAGTGTGTCTCATCAGAAGAGTGGAAACCTAGAAAAGGGAGAGTCAGGGAGGCCAGGCTGACTGGCCCATCCAAGCAATGTTTGGGAGAGAGAGAATCCTGGTCAAAAAAGAGAACTTCACAAATAATGGCCCCGGGCTTCCCTAGTGGCGCAGGGGTTAAGAATCCGCCTGCCAATGCAGGGGACACGGGTTCGAGCCCTGGTCCAGGAAGATCCCACATGCCGTGGAGCAACTAAGCCCGTGCGCCACAACTACTGAGCCCACTTGACACAACTACTGAAGCCCACGCGCCTAAAGCCTGTGCTCCGCAACGAGAGAAGCCATCGCAATGAGAAGGCCGCGCACTGCAACGAAGAGTAGCCCCAGCTCCCTGCAACTAGAGAAAGCCCATGCGCAGCAACGAAGACCCAACG